>NW_020799095.1:4791887-4828153 GCF_003259725.1 Athene cunicularia
CCCCCCCATATATATTAGTATATAGCTATGAGTATTTATTTGAACATGGTTAGGATCTCTAGGAATATTCCCAGATATTGAAATTTTTTTTATAATGTATCTATAGTCATGGAATTTAAAGTGTATATATGTCATGCCATGTAAGTAGGATAAGTTGGAGTCAATTGTAAATGTTTCTTCCTGACCTCCTCATGCACAGTTTGACCTAATGAGTTCTAGAAATAGGGTTTTTTTAGAGAGTAAAAAGCAGCTAAACTCAAAATTGTCTGTGATTAGTGGTCTGTGATGGTTTCACAGCTCTCTTAAAACTGTATAGGTATCTTTGAGCTCGTGGTTAGGGTTGTGAGGGGAAAAAGCTTATAGCTTTTAAGGAGAAAAAAAAAAAAATCCCCTTTCAATATGTTTTGTTCAGAGAGGGCACCTGTAATGGCTTCAATTGCCACATATAGTGTTCAGGCTTTAACTGTACACTGGCTGTCAGCTGTGGTCTTGTTTGGCTCAAGGGGTGGGAAATGTGAGACCCTAAACAGGTTGCCACCCTCCTTACTATTACTCTGTTTTCCCTACAGAAAAGTGAATTCAGCAAAAGAATGTTAGGTAATTAGGAAGGCTCAGGATTCAGGACTAATCAGACTGGAAGGATTAAGCAGTAGGCTGTTCTTCCTTGTGAGCAGAACAGATTAGCAAACTCCTTCATTATAGATTTCCAAAATAGTGTTCATGGTCATATGAGTGAAGGGAGCTGCATATCGTTTACTTCCCACTGCTCTCCATAAACTAGTCTTTGGCTATGTTTATACTTTCATTGGTTTCAAGAAACAGTACAGGTCAGTAACGTTGAGTTCTGTGTTGTTGTACCCAGACCCTAAACTACTGAATTTAAATTAAGCTTCAGAGTTAATACACTATTTTATACTGTCAATAAGTTAATGTAGAGCTATTTCTCTCAAGTTTAAGAAATATCACTACCACTTCAGAATTTTCTATGCTAAGACCAAGTGTCCAATGTGTTTTCTATGCATTGTTGAATGTAATTCATGTTATTTCCAATAATGCCACTGACATTGACTCTTTTAGGCTCTGAAGGAAATAGCGTGGGCTCAGAATTAGAAAGTATCTCCAGGAGCAGTCTAGTCTCCAGGAGAAGTCTAGGCTGTACTACAGTCAAAGTGGGATTGAATGTACTGGCTTTAATCTAGGTGTCACAGTAGTGAGGACATGATGGCTTGCAGGTACTGGGCAATTCACAAGAAACAGGTTTTAATGTGACTGTTTCTCACTGCTCACTGATGTAGAGTTGCACTACCTCATATACTGCATACTACCCTATGTTGTGGTCTAAGCAATAACATTGAGATTTGGTGGTTTCTCACCCTCTATCATGTGTCTGGACCAGTTAGATCTCTGAACTCTGCTGAATCATTCCAAATATATCCTTTCATGTAATTTATGACTGCAATTTTGTAAGTGTTATAGTTGCCAAACAAAAAGAACTGGATCAGTGAAAAAGGCTGTCTACCTCAGAAGTTGCTCTAAGAGAATAGCTATAAGTTTTATTCACCTGAGCTAAGTTTTAGTTACTGATCTTACTAATAAGAGGCTTTAAATTCAGTTGCCATTTGCCTGGAAACCCACAGCAGTCATTTATCACTCAACACTTAGTTACATTTAGGAAGTGCACATTAATAGTGTACTTTGTGAATATATGAAAGACCTGGATGCAGTTCTTCATTGTGAAACTTCAGAGAGGAGTTTCATTTTACACCTGAATGCAAATTAATTTCATCAGTACTGTGATCCTAGTGTTAGCAGTTACACAGATTAGGAGTAGATCTACAAAGCAATTTGAAGGTATGACTGCAATATGAGCAGACATTTATCTTGGTATAATGTCTAATGAGATCGGTGAAGGTGTAGTGATGGGTATCTGAAAAAAAGGGAGAGGTATTGACAAATACGTGAGTATGTTCAGGACAGTGTGTGACCAAAAACCAGAAGGAAAGCTGACATCATAACGTGCAAAATTCAGAAGGTTCACACTCCCCTTGGTAATGAGATTACAAATAATGAGCCAAATTCCATGATGACTTAAAAGATACCAAAAGTTCCCTTGATACAATGTAAAATGGTGCTGTTGATGAAGTAGAAGGGATTGTAGCATGAAAAGTTACTGTGGAATATCTTTCCTGACTTTTTCTGCTACAACCTTAGTATTATGTTTCTAATATATTTTACTATGTCAAACCTATGATCTATCTGCAATATCAGTATATTATATACAAAATAGTACTTTTGAATATTATAATGCTGGAATGAGGTTGAAAAAGGATTTGGAAATAGTTTATTTCCGTATTTATAAATTACAGTTATTTGTATTTTCTGTTGCTACCAAGATTTTGCTGAGTAGCTAACAATGAAGTTTGCATATATGTTATTTTCTGTCATGTGTTACTTTTTACAGGGGATAGAATGGGGACCCTCCACACATCATATTACCTGGCCTTCCTTTAGGGTTATCTGAATCAAAGCTGTTGCATAGAAAAGAAATTCTGTGTAGTTGGTAAACTTCTGGCTTTTTGACAATAAATTTTAAAACTAAACCTTATGATGCTTGTGATTAGGAGCTCAGTGCTATTTTATTTTTAAAGCTCAGTAGTCGATTGTGTGCTTATTCTATTAAAATCTCTAGTGTAACTTTTAATCGCACCAGCATCTCACAGACTTCAGTTTTTGCTGTCAAATGCTTTTTTGCAACATTTTATATTTTAATGGTCAATGTTCACATGAAAAATGTGGCAACATGGATTTAAAGGCATATACTTTAAAAAAAAATAAAGTAAGTTTGAAGGTTACTGTATTTATAAATGATATCTTATTATTAAATACCATCAAGCAATGGTAGATAGTGTCTAATGATTTAAAGGTACAAATATGATTTAAAGGTACAAATATATGATTTTATGTATACTGTCAATCTATCCTTAACACGAGCAAGTCCTCATCTTTTATTTACAGTTTTTGCAAGAATGAAAATTAATTTTAAAATTAAAAATTATTTTCCTTTAAATACAGTGGAAAGCTGTTACTATGAAGATACAAAATATGTTTCTTTTTGTAGTCATATTCATACATTTTTTGTTTTATTTTTCCTAGTTGTGTCATACTGGCAGACACTGATTGTCTTTGGAAGGTGTGATTTGCTCATTTTGTTGTAATTGCAGTTGAAAATCAAGTTCATTATTCCATTGAGCACTAAGGAAGAGAGTATGAGTGAGGCATGATTATAAGAAAAATTCTAACAGTTGTATCAAAATTAGTTAAACATATTCATACTTTAAAAAAAGAAACAAACTACTCCAGTTTTATTTGGGTAGCACCTTCTTTTCAAGACAGCTAATAATTCTGTGGAAACTTTGTCTAACTAGGGTATACATAACCATGTATAACTAGATTGGTTTGGGTTTTTTAAAATTAGAAATAATTTTAACCAAAGCTGTTCAAAAAAAAAAAAAAACAAAAAACAAAAAACCCTAAACTTGTGAGAAAGAAGTCATGTAGCAGCCAAGTGGAAGCCGTGGTTGGATTTTATATTTCATTTTGAATTTTAATTGGAGGAAAAAATCAAGCTACAGTCAGAGATTCCACTCCTTGTGATCCAGTTAAAGCAACAAAGCCTCCCACTTAGAACTGTTTAAAAATAACACTACTTTTTCTGACAAGCCTTTCCAGTGAAAATACTATAAAAAAGGAAAAAAACATTGGAGAGGAAAAATAATAGCCTCATCATTCCTATTTTACCTGATTTCTGTTTTCTACGGAGAGACTGCAGTCAAATATAATTTGAGGGAGGTTGTAGAAGTATTTTTCTGTTTAGCAGCCACTTGGATGATAACTATAGAGGAACATGTATCAGAGATTACTACAGCAGGTGAAGCATTAGTTTTCTCGCCTGCTAAACTAAGTACCTTTTAGTCCACCATGGTGCACACCTTGTTGATTGTCTAGAGGAACAGAAGGCATGTTTCTAACTTGCAAGTACTTGTAGATAGTCCAGTGTGGCTACTTGAAGACTCTTATATTCTGTAGAGAGTACAAGTTT
Organism: Athene cunicularia; assembly: GCF_003259725.1. Taxonomy (NCBI): domain Eukaryota; kingdom Metazoa; phylum Chordata; class Aves; order Strigiformes; family Strigidae; genus Athene; species Athene cunicularia. Next base: position 4,795,987 of record NW_020799095.1, read on the forward strand.
ATGCTGCTGAACTAATCTACTAAAGAAAATTATGATAGTGAATATGGCAAATAATATAAGCTCTAGCACTTTTTGTGAATAGGCAGTTGATCCTCTATGCTATAAATGAGCTTTCCTGATTTTGGATGGGAAGATTGATACTGGTAGTAACTAATAGCTGTCAACATTTCACTCCAGTCTGTGAGTATACTCAATTCTTAATTTAGCCTCAGCCCTGTGTTAAAAAAATCAACACAAAGATACCTGGGAATAGTTAGGCAACGTATGTTTTAAAGAGCAAGAAATAGTTTTTATTTTAATAGCATTTGTGTGTTGTATTCCTGTTCCTGTCTGTGTATTCAATGCTGTTATAAAAATTATAAATGCCGTGTCTCTTTTTGGTGTATTTCATCTACTCATTACTGCTGTTAGGGGAAATCTGCATTTATAAGGTACCTGAAATTAGATTCTAAGAGTGACTTTTGTGGCTTCTACAGGATGGGCATTAGTTATAGTTAGGAACCTTAAATTTACCCATAATTAATATCTCTTTTTTTTATTTGTGAATTATGTGTATTTCCTAAAATCTACTAGTTTAATAGCCAAATTGAATGCTGCAGCAGTGTATATAAAACTGCTGTGACAAATTAGGAATGTAATCTGTGAGGATTTTTGAAAGTGAAAATGCCAAAATCCTGTTTTAATGGATGGATTATAAAGCAAAATAATTGCTTGTTTTGGAAGAGATTTAATATCCAAAGATGGGTTGAGGAGAAACAAGTGAAAAATTGTTAGACTATCTTAAAATTTATGTTTGGAATGATAAAAAATTATGAGATACCATTTAAAGAAGATAAATGTAATGCAAATGTAAAAATTACTATGCATAGAACACTTTAACAATGAGTATAGTCTAAATCTTTTCCAAATTGTCAAATTTCTTACAAATATGTTGAAGTCTTGTGTCAACATTCAGTAAGGTATTACATTTATTATCTTTTTAATGCTAAATCAAATGAATGGGAGTGCTTCCAAAGACTGAAGAAGATATTGTAAAAGGCAGTAGGGTACAGTATGTTAGTTTCCAATTTTCAAGGAATAAAATATGGCTACTCTGATAGAAATGTTTTTTTCATTACTTTAACTTGCTTCAACACGTTAGTTTAAGGGTGAGATGCCTGAAACTACTTCTCTCTTTTAAACTGCTAACTTAAAAATAGTGTATGCTGAAAAGGGATAAGCCTGCATAGCAGAATGCATACTCCTGGAAATAAATGTGCAAGTGTAACTCCATGGAGAATTTTTTTAGCAGGAAGCAAAATCGTACTAAAAGTAAGTGGGTTTTTTTCATGAACAGATTTTACTTTATTTTTTTTGTCAGTAATCTTTCAGGAGTTTCTGGGGAAATATTTATCTATAAATTTGTAAATATTTGATTAGCATTGAATCAGGTTGTTAATCTGTTACAGTCAATTGTTCTCTGCAAGTATTAACACTGTATACAGAATGAACTCAACGGTTTTGTTCTATTGATGTGTAACTATGATCTTCTTAACTGATGCAACGTAACTATTAGAAGCCAAAACGCATGGTATAAAAGCGATTTCTTTAATACTTATTAACTACTTCTATAAAAGTAGTTAATAATGAGAATCAATGGTATGTGAATTGTTTTCACAGATACTGTTAGGTGATGTGCAGCAGTTTTGCATATGGATAAAGCAGTCACAGAATCATAGAATATCTCAAGTTGGAAAGGATCCATAAGGATCATTAAGTCCAACTCCCTGCTTCTTGTAGGACTGCCTAAAACTAAATCTATGACTATGAGCATCATCCAGGTGCTCCTTGAACTCTTGTCAGGCTTGGTGCCACGATCACTTCTCTGAGGATCCTGTTCCAGTGACCATCCACCCTCTTAGTGAAGAAACTTTTCCTAATGTCCAATTGGAATTTCCCCTGATGCAGCTTCATTCCATTTCTTCATGTCTTATTGCTGATCACCAGAGAGAGATCGTCCCCCTCCACTGCTCCACTTGAGGAAGTTGTAGACTGCAATGCAGTGACCCCTCAGCCTTCTCTTTTCCAAGCTGAATAAACTGAGTTGACCTCTGCTCCTCATAAGTCTTGTCCTCAAGTCCTTTCACCATCTTGATCACACTCCTCTGGACACCCTTTAATAATTTGATGTCCTTATAATGAGGTGCTCAGAACTGCATGCAGTACTTGAGGTGGGGCTGCTCCAGTGCAGTGTAGATTGGGGCAATCACCTCCCTTGAATGGCTAGCTGTGGTGTGCTTGATGCATCCTAGGACACAGTTGCCCTTTTGGCTGATAGGGCACACTGTTGACTCATAGTCAACTTGCCATTGACCCAGGCCCCTAGATCTCTCTGTGGGGCTGCTCTCCAGCCTCTTGTATCCCAATGAAAAAGTCAACAAAAGTTTCCTTTGCATAAGTATTTTGCTACAAACGATAGGAGAAAGATTCGACTTTTTCAGTATTGTGGTAACTTATGCTAGACTTTCAACATTTGCTGTAACTGCAAAGCTTAAGGCTTGTCTGTGCTGGAGTCGGTGTGTGCCAGCAACTCACAAAGATGTCTCCACCTAACTTTGAGCTACGAGCTTAGCTAATGTTAGTAATGTAGATGCATCAACAGAAGGCTTAGAAAGTGCAAAGCATTCTGTGAAGTTTAATAAATACTTGGGCAGTTAACTGCTGCAGCCCTCCTGCCTTGGGTCTCCTAGGAAGTCCAAAGCAGGTGTCTTCACAATTATTGTATGGATGTCCTCCCATACTTGCAGAAAGACCAATGTAGTCGGTCTCATGGAAGGAACTGGAGTGTTGGAAGTGATAAGAACTTATTCTGGGGACTTAGGGACCATGTGGCAACCCCATGCTGGTCATCTGAACAGATGCCATATACCTCTGAGGTAAAGTGTGCCATTTCTTTTGTGTTATTTCTGTGAATATCATGAGCTTGGGTTAAGGAAGGGAATACTGTATTATTAAAACTTTTGCATGTACAATTTTGAAAACTTTCTAAAAAGTTCCTTGTAACAGCTGCTGGCTTTAAACAGAGCTGGAATGATTTACTTTCCCTCCATAACCTTGAGAAAATTATTGTTGTTGGGGGTTTTATGTTTTTCTAAATGGTATTACTAGCTGATTTTCAGCTGTTCTTGTAGAGCTACTCAAGTCAAATAGTTTTGACTAGTTTTCATTCAACTTTCTGATATTAAGAGGTCATGATGGTAGTAGTTAAATGTGTATTTGTTACAAATGACAGAGTTTGAGAAGAACAGGTTTTCAGGTTTTTTTTCATTTACCTGAAGCACATGATTCGTGGGATGAAAAATGGCCTTTTTGGCAGAGTATTGAGAGAATTGAGAGAGCTGCTTCCTCTTCCTGCAGAGAATTCGTATTTCTTCTTGATCATGGGCAAATTGTATAAGCCTTCTTTTTCAGATGTGCTTAGTGTATGCTTCTATCCTTTGGGTGTCCGTTGAACACCTTTACTCTTACAAAACTATCAGAAATTGGTGCTCCTCATTTGGAAACTAGGCCTGCTTAAGGTCCCAGCTGGAGCTTCTTCAAGCATAATTCTTCAATGAATTTGCCTTGTGATGAGGTAATGTCTAAACTATTAAAATCCATCACAGGATTGTAGGGATTATAAATTCCTTAGGATTTACAGGGTATTCAGATTTCTTTGAGAAGCACTGTACAAATTCTAAACAAATATGAGCAGCCTGTTTTATGATTGTATGTCTCTGTAGATCTATCACCAGTAGGATTGCTGGTGAAAAAAAAAATAAATGTGTGAGGGGAAGCAGAGCCATCCTTTAAATCTTTTTAATATTATAAATTGATATTCTGCTTAATAAAATGGCCTTTGAAAGGAAAAAATACTACTAAATCATAGCGTTCTATCTTTTTTTTTTTTTTCTTATCTGGAAAATTATTTTGAACTAATGCACCTGTTAGGGGAGGGAATGAAATTATTTACAAAATCACCTGAAGCTCCACTTCTGAGAGAGAAATTGAGTCCAGCATTTGTGAAAGCATTATGTTCTTTTATAGGAAGGAAATTCAGCTATTTGCATCTTAAAAGTAATTGCTTTCTATTGCTAGACACTAATATTTAAATGTGTATGCTACATAACTGGGTTTTAATTTTATATTCAGTGTTGAGGGACATAAGAAAACTCATGTATAAACAATATTCTTATGTGTTTCTTGGTAGTTTTTTTTTAATCCTGTCCCAGAAGTCAAAAATTTACAGATAATAAACATGAGTCTAAAAGATTTCAGTAAGGTTTTTAAGCTATCTATAACATACTGGAAAAGAAAATCGTAAACACGTAGTGAAGTGTGTGGGTCTGTGCTTTGCAGAAATAATGACCATGCTTACTGCTGATACTAGAACACATTTCTAAGTTTTATGATGTTGTCACTGTTTTCATGTTTTATTTTACTGTCTTCAATAAGCAGACAAGCATTCTGTTTTGTGGGCAGTTGTTTTGTTTTGTTTTGTTTTTCTAAACTATTTCAAAACTAGCCCAATGTAGATGGTTGTCTTGTGTATTATGGTATAATGTCTTACAAGTTGTCTTTTAAAAGAAAATATTTTTACAATGCATTTCAAAGAAAAACTCGTTGCATTGTGCTTTTTGTGGACAGATCTCTCTCGTTGTTACTTTATTGCTCTGACTCAAGAGCATTTCACAGTGTCGCTTCAAAATGACTTAAAGCCCATCTGGGGCCTCTGATCTTTTTGCTTCTCCTGTTGATTGGAACAGCTCAGTGTTACAGGGAGGCATGGTGATGACACAGTTTAAACTCTCTTCAAAACAATAAACAAGTAACTGTAATATTTGTCCAGAGTTATGGTATGGAATACAGAATTCTCGTGATTCCTTCAGGGATTGGCTTGGAATCCAGCACAACAGTTGTTCAAAAAGTCTCTGCACCTGCAAAGGGTAGAGCATCTACTTATTACTGTGTGCCAGCCCTTGACTGTTGCTCAAAATCTACTAGGTTCTTACATATCCAGAGGATTGCCTGTTGTCCTTTCAACCTTGCTGGACCCTAGTAGTTTGTGCTTGTCTTGATCCCCTCCAATCACAAAGGCAGTGATAGTGCTTATTCTCAACAACTATTAAAAGTTAGTTTTTCTTGGAAGGTTAAGTTAGTTAGATGTTAACTAAGACCTTTCTTTTTAACTCTGTGACCTCTGGAACAGTTAAAATTTGTGGAATATTTGAAATATGTTCTGAGAAGATTTTAATAGTGTTTAGGAGAAAAATTACATGTAAGAAAAAAAGGCAAAATTAAGGACTGATTAATGGCTACTCTATTGTAGTTTACACTGTGGTGTCAAGTATTTTCATTGATTTTTCTCTGCAATTCAGACATCTTATAAAAAACAGTTGTTTTATCACACTAAAGATGGCTTGCATCCATGCACAGTTCAAAAGACTTAAACAAAAGGTGGAAAATACATGATTTTTTGACCTGAGAGGGAAATCATATTTATTGTAATTTTATTTTGGCATATAGCTTTAAATAATAGTCTCCTGTACTTAATTTTATAGTGTGTTGTTCTGTCTAGCCTATTCTGTCAGGAATAATTCTGTTAGTATTTCCCCAGTTTACTCTGAATGGGAGGAGTTTATTACTTTTTTCCTGTGGTCAATGAACATTGTACCAGAAATTTCATTTCAGTCAGCAGATAATCCATCAGTCTTAGAAATTTAAAGCAGAGGGGTATTGAGCTTATGTTCCTTAATGATGGATGCCACCAGCAGCAGGAGTGAGAGAGCAGGACTGACCATCACCGCGGATCGCCATAAGACTTGGGTAGGCACACGATTGGTCCTCATGTTTACTCCCCTTTCAGTTTTTCTGCAAACACAAAGTGTTTTAAGACCTTATAAATTTCACAGTGCAGGGTTTTTGGATCAAGGGTTTTTTTTCCCTCTTCAACAATTTTTGAATTGGGTTTGGGTTATTTTTGGTAGTCGTAATGCTGTTTAGCATTCACATATTCTTTCATCAGACTTGATTTGAGCCTTTTTTGATAGAAGTTTTGTACATAACCTTTAGGATCTTGTGAGTATTCATGTAATTAAGATCCTCTCAAGTTTTTTTGACACCTAATACTACTCACTTTCAGTTTAATTTGCACTCCTTTTCAAAGCAACTATGTGTTCTGAAGTATTGCGCAACGTGTCTGCTGTCAACAGTCCCAACTCTAAATACACGGTGATGTGTTACCGTTATCACTCAGGAATGAAATATCATGTTTAGATAAAAAGTATAATAAAAACATCTGCTTAATCCTTAGTCTTGGTCAGAAAAGCAAACTGAACGTTATAGATTGTAAGAGGAAGTATTACAATGGTAAGCATTGTGCCACATTAATCCATGTGTGCATTTCGGGTTTCCCATCTCAAAAAGGCTATAGTAGAATTGCAAAAAGTGCAAAAAGAGACACAGATGATCAAAGGTATGGAATGACTGCTGTGGAAGAGATTACTCTTCCATACACTTTAATCTGGAAGGTGATGACTGAGGGGGAAGTATATACGCATATACATAGCATACAGTCATGAGTGGCTCATACAAGGTGAATAGGATAGTGTTGCTGTTCTCTGTAGCTTCTAATATAACAACTCTATTGTAAGAACCAAAGAAAACTTGCAGGTGGGATCTTCAAAATTGACGAAAGGTGATACTGCTTCCTGTAGCACTAAGTTCAGCTGTGAGCTCTATACCATAGGGTCCTTGGTTTACTTGAATTAAAAAAGAGTCTGGACAAATTAATGGAAGAAAAATCCATTGAGAGGTATTATGTTCAGAAGATGAGCTTCTGGCTCAAAGTTCTTGGGTTGTGAATTCCTAGAAGCTGGGGACACTGCTCTGTACACCTGACTTGCACTTGTAGGGCTGCTTTTGTTGCTGAGTGTTTTAGATAGGTTGTTAGGGTAGGTAGACTTTTTGTTTGAACTGAGTCATGTTCTGCTTTATATACTAAAAATGCATGCATGGGAACCTTTCTGTATTGTAAGTATTTAGTAATGAGCTGTAGCGATTTGTCTTATGACTCCTACCTTTTTATGAGAAACCAGATTATTTTCTGTGACTTAAATAAATTGACTTGTTTTCTGAAGAGTTATTTCTTTGAGAAATTAGCAAGTTAAAAGTATGCAGTATTAGTTTTGAGATATGAGGTTAATTTCCAGTTTGTGCCGTTTATTTGGTTTGATGCAAATACATCGGTATTAATGAGTACATGAGTTAAACAGCAATTTTGAGAATTCAGAAACAAATTTGGGCACAAAGTTCTTATTTAAGCTCTTATTTTTAGTTTTATGAATTACAAAATTTATAGTATTTAATATCAAGCTCTGTTTCAGTCCTTTACTCCAACAGGGTTTACTTTTGTGAGTGTGTAGGTATCAGTTTCTATCTCTAATTGAACCTGACTTAAGAAATGTTATGGAAATTTCTTTTTGATTAAGGAATGTAATAATAATAATAACAAAAATCCATTTCTAAGTTGCATCCTGCTTCATTTCAGTGTGAGTTATTTGGTGGGCATATCCTGAATTTTTATCACAACTTAAGTTTTATTCTCAGTATTTCTAATTAGGATTTACTTTGTCTTGTTTATATGTTATGAAATATGTATCCTTAAGCAGATAACATATGCAAAAAAGGTGTTTTTCCACTTACTCAAAATGCTGGTTTAGAATACCAAAAGTAATTATGTTCTGTAATTTGGTGTAATGGTTCTTTTCGGAGTGTGTGTGTATGTGTTTTTCACAGTAGAGAAATTTGCTGGAAACTGTGACCACAAAACAGAATATGTAATCTTAAGAGTGGTAAAAATTATGTATGATTTTTTTCTCATTTTCAGTTCAGGCTATAAGACTTACAAGTCCTTTTACATTTTTAACTGAATATTCAATATCTGTGATAAAACTGTGGGGTTAATGGTGGATTTATTATGCTAAAATGATTCTGAAGGCTAGCATGTTTCAAATAATATGTCATTCACAAATAAGTAAAATAATATTTTCTACTTAAAAATGTCACTTATAAAAAGTCAAATATTTATCTAAATTACAGTTAGAGATTAAGTATTTGTGTGTGTAAATATATGTCTATCTTGCCATGTACTAAAGTCATTGCAGTTATGTCTTAAAATCAGGTCCTACCTGATCTACTTTCCATGTTAATTCATGTTTGTTTGTTCTAATAAGGGTTTGTTTCATCTAAGGGACCTTGTTTGCCTGAAAAAAGTTAGAAACTCTTCTGTTTAAATAGACTTCTTTGAGGGTTTTTCATGCTTTCTTTGGCTGTTGTGGACTACTTAGACTCCATATGAAATCTGATTTTTGTCATACCTTACTTCCTTTAGATCTTTTTTTTGAAGTATGGTGGTGATCATGTTACTTTTTCTACAGGGAACTAGAAAGAACATGAAAGTCTGGACCAGGTCAAGGGTCTTGGCTAGCCTGCTGGTTTTTGTATCTGACAGAAGCCACAAGTGGGTGTCTGGAAAAATATTATCAGAAAGAGTAATCCTATCTGACTTGTCCAACAACTACTTTCCCTACATCCAAGCACTTTCAACTCAAGACTTTTCTGAGCTGGCTGTAGTTACTATGTGTTTAGTATTCGCTATGGACATCTTTTCCATGACCTTGTCCAAAACTTCTTTGCAGGCCCATATAAACTACTGGAGTTCCCAACACTGGGGCAAGGCGCTGCACAGCGTGGCTTTGCATAATGTGAAAAAAACAGCTCACAATCACAGAATTGTCTGGGTTAGAAAAGACCTTGAAGATCATCCAGCCCAACCATTAACCTCACACTGACCTTTCTCAACTACACCAGGTCCCTCAGCACTAAGTCAACCTGACTCTTAAACACCTCCAGGGATGGGGACTCCACCACATCCCTGGGCAGCCCATTCCAACGCCCAACAACCTCTTCTGGAAAGAAATGCTTCCTAATATCCAGTCTAAACCTTCCCTGGTACAACTTGAGACTGTTCCGTCTTGTTCTATTGCTTGTTACTTGGTTAAAGAGGCTCATCCCCAGCTCTCTGCACCCTCTTTTCAGGGAGCTGTAGAGGGTGATGAGGTCTCCCCTCAGCCTCCTCTTCTCCAGACTAAACCCCCCCAGTTCCCTCAGCCGCTCCCTGTACGACCTGTGCTCCAGACCCTGCACCAGCTCCGTTGCCCTTCTCTGGACACGCTCGAGTCATTCAATGTCCTTTTTGTAGTGAGGGGCCCAAAACTGAACACAGGAATCGAGGGGCGGCCTCACCAGTGCCGAGTACAGGGGTCAGATCCCTTCCCTGTCCCTGCTGGCCACGCTATTGCTGACACAAGCCAGGATGCCATTGGCCTTCTTGGCCCCCTGGGCACACTGCTGGCTCCTGTTCAGCCAGTTTCACCAGGAGAATGCTGTGAGAAATGGTGTCAAAGTCCTGGCTAAAGTCAAGGTAATCTACATCCACAGCCTTTCCCTCATCCAATAAGCAGGTCACCCTGTCGTAGAAGCAGATCAGGTTTGTCAGGCAGGACCTGCCTTTCATAAACCCGTGCTGACTGGGCCTGAGCATCTGGCTGTCCCACATGTGCTGTGTGATGGTACTCAGGGTGAGCTGCTCCATCAGCTTCCTGGGCACCAAAGTCAAGCTGACAGGCCTGTAATTTCCTGGATCATCCTTCTGACCCTTCTTATATATGGGCATCACATTGGCCAGTTTCCAATCTGTCGGGACCTCCCCGGTCAGCCAGGACTGCTGGTAAATGATGGAAAGCAGCTTGGCGAGCACCCCAGCCAGCTCCTCCAGCACCCTCTGGTGTATCCCATCCGGTCCCATAGATGTGTGTGTCTGTGTGATGCAGCAGGTCACTGACTGTCTCCTCCTGGATTGTGGGGGGTGTTGTTCTCCCAATCTCTGTCTTGTGGCTGAGGAGGCTGGATTCCCTCAGTACAACTAGTATTGTTATTAAAGTCTGAAACAAAGAAGGCATTAAGCACATCAGCCTTTTCCTCATCACTCATTGCCATATTTCCTCCTGCATGTAGCAGGGGGTGGAGGCTCTCCCTGGACTTTCTTTTGCTGTTGAAGTACTGATAGAAGCATTTCTTGTTATCTTTGACTGCTGAAGCCAGATTAATCTCTAGCTGGGCTTTAGACCTCCTGATTTCTGCCCTGCACAGCCTCACAGCATCTCTGTAATCATTGTGAGTGGCTAGCCCCTTCTTCCGAAGGCTGTAAGCTCTCCTTTTCTCCCTGAGTTGCGGCCAAAGCTCCCTGTTCAGCCAGGGTGGTCTTCTCTGGTTATACCTTCTCCTACAGCACCTGGGGACAGCCTGCTCCTGAGCCATTAACACTTCCTTATTGAAGAGTTTCCATCCTTCCTGGACCTCTGTACCCTCCAGGACCCTCTCTGAAGGGGTCCTGTCAAGCAATTGCCTAAACAAGACAAAGTCAGCCCTTTGGAAGTCCAGGATGTCAGTTATGCTGCCCTCTCTCCTGGCCTCTCTAAGAATAGAGGAGTCTACTATTTCATGATCACTGTACCCTAGTTGGCCTCCAACCGCCACATCATCCACCAGTCCTTCTCTGCTCACGAAGAAGAGGTCCAACAGGGCACCTTCTCTTGTCGGTTCACTCACCAGCTGCATCAGGAAGTTGTCTCCCACACATTCCAGGAATCTCTGCGACTGGTCCCTCTCTGCTGTGTGTTGTATTTCCAGCAGATATCTGGGAAGTTAACGTCTCCCACAAGAACAAGGGCAAGCGATCACAAGATTTCTCCTAAGTGCCTATAGAATATTTCATCCACCAGTCCTGGTTGGGTGGCCTATAATAGACTCCAAGTATGACATTTGCCCTGTTGGCCTTCCCCCTGATTCGAACACAAAGACATTCCACCCTGTCTTTGCTACACTTGTACTCAAAGCAATTGTAACAGTCCCTAACATACAGCACTGCCCCACCGCCTTTCCTTGTTTCATCACGGTTTCAAGCTCCTCCTGTTTGTTACACATGCTGTGTGCACTGGTATAGATGCTTTTCAGATGGGCTGATGTCCCTAGCACATTTTCGCATTTCGAGGTCCAAAGTCCAGCCTGAGCTTTCACAGGTGTTACCGCAGTTACTGATCCATCAGTACGCCTTGCATCTTTGTTGTGCTGCATGTCTCCATCCCTTGCCTCCACTGGGTTAGGAGGGTGAGGGTCATCTCTGGCACAACAACCCACAAACTCTGGTAATCTACCCTGGGGGTTATATATGGTAGTTCCCTTCCCCCTTCAAATCTAGTTTAAAGCTCTCTCAGTGAGCCCAGCTAACTCCTGCCCCAAGATCCTTTCCCCCCCCGGGACAGGTGCATCCCATCTGATGCCAAAAGATTTGGTGTCCTTTATACCAACCCATGATCGAAAAGTTCAAAGCCCTACCAGTAACACCAGTCTTGGAGCCACAAGTTCATCTGTTGACTTCTCCTGTAATCTTCCTCATCCATCCCTACAACTGAAGGGATGGAGAACAACACTATTTGTGCCCCTGACCCCTTAACCAGTTTCCCCAAGGCCCTGAAATCTCTCTTCATTCATTTTGGACTTACGGTAATATCATCGCCACGCACCTGAAAAACCAGGAGAGGGTAGTAGTCCCTAGGTCTTGGTAGACTGGGGAGTTTTACTGTGAGATCCTTTACCTGGGCCCAGGAAGTCAGCAGACTTCCCTGTGAAGCAGGTCTGGTCAGCTTCTTCTGTCTGTTTTGAATATGGCTTCTATCAAATTAATCGATTATTTCTTGCTTCTGTATTCAAAATCCAGCAAACAGTGGATCTTCATTCACTTATGACACCCTTGGTTTTATAAATGTCAATATTTCCCCCTCAGTTTTCTAAAACGGTTTTCTGGACTACAAAGCCATCATTAAGTAATGAAGTATTTTTAAATGGAAGCTGTTCCATGCTTTTGATAATTCCTGTTGCTTTCTCAGATTATTTTCCATTTTCATATCTAATTTTTGAGATCTAGGATCAGAGTGGAATGTTCAAAGCGTGGATGAGCTATGGGTTCATACAGTGGCGTTCGCTTTTATTTTTATTCTTCCTTCTTTTCCTTACATTTCACTTTGGGTTTTTGACATGTCATTGATTTCTGTGAAACTCTTTCCTAACCTGAGATGATTAGTTCACATATGAACTTAGTACTTTTTCCCCACCATGTACATGGCATTGTGTACATTAAATTTCAGGTGCAACTTCAGATACAATCTTTCTCCCTCCATTTACACAGAATCTCTATCTATGAACAAGTTTCAGAGCTCTCAATATTTAACATAGCACATTTCTGCAGGATTTTTATTACATTAGAGCTGGTTTTACTCAGTCATTATAATTGGACAATTTTCACACTTATTAGAGAAAATATATTTGGGAGGTGGTTGGGGATGGGTAAAGGGATAATTGCACTCCTTTTTAATTAGAGATTTAACTGGTATCATCCTCTTCAGAAACCACATTACTTCTGTCATACCCCTTTCCTCCAAAAGTTCCTTAACATTTGCTGCCTTTTTCTTACATTTTAATTTAAATAATGGAGCAGTAGTAGTTAATCTTTTGGATTGGTAGCTGGTTCTACTGTGAATAAAATTAAACAAAGTAAATTCTTTATCTTTCATCATCCATCCTCCTCCGCTTTTATCAGTAACTGGTAAATCTCACCTCCTGTTCTTTAGGCTTTTTTTCCTCCTTCTCAGTCTTGCAGTGCCCATACCTTGGACACATTTCATTTTATTTAAACCAGATTGTAATTTTGTAATATTTGTGTCTATATGTTTGTGTGTATATAGATATAAAATAGACATATATATGTGACATTATTTATGTTAGAAATATCACTGTCTTTGTGACCTCAGAAGTGTTCTTTATACTGGTTCATGTGACATAAAAAAGAAGTAAATCCTGGCACGAGGAACATTTCATGTCAGTTGATTGTGAGCAGGGGAAGGTTGGGGGAACAACAGCTTTGGGAAGCTGACAGGGCTGCTCTTGTTTGTAACTGCTGCATGCTCTAGGGCTGGCTGGAGTGCAAGCTGGCTGCAGCCTTCCCTCACTCCCACCCCAGCGTGGCCAGTCACTGCATCACAGATTGATCCAAGGGGCATGTGGAGACCTGGTGAAGAGAAGGGGCTGTAGCACCGTGCTGCAAATGTGTGAAATGCAGGTGCTGCAGAAAGGCTGAGAGTGATGATTCTTCCTAACATGACACTGCACAAGTCTAGTACCAAATTATGTCCTTTATGAATTAAAAGTTATATGGAGAAATCTTGAACTTGCCATAGTTTGTGTGAATTTTATGAGAAATTTTAAATGGGTCATATAGAAACAAATAATTGTCAATGAAATGGTTCACCCACAGTGACTAATTTCTACATTTAAATATTTATTTATTTTTGCTGTAGAAGCGCTATTAAAGCAAAATCTCATTCCTTCCAAACTTTGTGTTAGTGTTGTGTTAAGACCAATCTGCCAATTTACTGTTCCTGGTAATGCAAATATCAAGGCAAAGAGAAAGCATTTAATGAAAAATACATATGAAGTAAAGCTGAGATGCGTGCTCTTCAGAAGAGTTACTGATCTTGTGACCAGAATTTTACTGTGACATTATTGCTGTTTTGTCAAACAACAGAGGTATATCTCCTGATCTCATCTAAATAAATATTGGTGTAGGAATGTGGCAGCTGCTGACTGTACATTTATTGACCAGCTGCATTCTGATGACTAAGGTAATAAGCTATTGTCTGCCTCACAATAGAGCTTGTAAAAGAATATTGAATGTCCATGAATGGTTTCTGGCTGGCAGAGTGTTCCACATTATGCTTCTGAACTCTGATCATTTATCTAGAAATTTCTCTGTTTTGGCTTCAGTCATGTATAATACATTCCTTATGTTAATGTCTTTCTGAAGAGTTCATATTGCGGGATGATAATTAGATTTTAGAATGTCAGTCTTCCACAAAAGAAAACTATTTAAATCTTAATATTCTACTTTCAACATTCTGGTTTTAACTGTAGTCATTTACTCGTTGTCTTATATGCTTAGTTTCGAAATATATTTTGTTTTATAAAATGTTTTATAGGCAAGCTTAAAAATCATTGCTTTGGTAAAGTAGTTTTATAGTCAAATATATGCAAAAAGATTAAGTCTACCATGATCTAATCTTAGTTTACCCACTGTAACTTTCTAATGACAGTTATAACAATAGCATCTTCTCAAAGACTCAGTTGGAATTTCGGTAGTCTCTTTTTTTCTCTTGAGTTTGTTTTTCAGGTCCTCTGTTTGTATTACAAGGTTCAGTTTCTGCCTCTTGCTTGCTTTGAGCAAGTAGTTCTTTACTGCTTATGTAAGTACAGGAAGCAAAACAGTGCCCTAGAACTGCTTGCTTTCTTTTTCATATACTTTGTTCCTTTCAAGCTCCTGCCTACCAAATAAAGTAATAACTTACTGAAATATAGTGATACTAAATACAGTGACTCACAGTTTTCACTCTACAGTTTAAGTGATAGCCATAAATTGATCCCTGTGGCAGATACTTAAGCACTGTTTGTTGTGATATTGCTTTTAATTTTCCATTGCCATGTCATGTGATTTGATATGGAGTTTGGCAATAAATTAGATCGTGTACAAGGACAAAACAGGTTTCTTTCAGTTACTTCTTTGAGTAAAAGTATCCTTTCTTCTTGGTGCATCCTTTCTACTTGGTGCATACTTTATTCACTTGACTAAAACAGAAAGGACACATACGAGGGTTGATAGCTCCTTTCACTACTGGAGAGAGCCAAGGATTATTTTGTAAACAGTCCAATTAATTTGTTACTGTATATTGTGAAGTTCCACATTCACTTGCCCTGTAACAAGTTCTGGAGCAGAATTTAAATTCACTGCACGTAGCTGTCTTTAGGGCTCACATCTGGATGGCACTGCAGGAGCATATTGCTGAAAGCAGACTAGCAGTTTTGATGGTAACAATGGAGTCTGAGAAAACACTGGATGCCTGAATAAGATTCCATTAAAAAGGGGGGAGTGAGAGGGATGTCTAATGCAGTCCATTTAATGCAAAACTCTCCAGAGAGTGAAGTGGGGATTATGCCTGCTGCCCTTCTTATTAAAGACTGGTATAGAAGATGCTTGTGGGGCGAATGGTATCTCCATAACAGACACTCTATTACTCATGAATACGTTTCTAATTATAACTTAATGATCTCAGCCACAAATAGGAAAACAAAAATCTTTGTCTCCCGGAGTGGTTACCTTAGTGGCTGCAGGATTGGCAAGGTTTAGATTATCCATCTCCTCTCACTGATCCCAGGGGACTTCATTGTGAGAAATGAGACTTGTTTATGATGGTGAATTAAATTGCTCTAAAAGGTTATTTCAACAGACAGTTGGGAAATCATAATAAAATAATTCAGTAAAAATGGGAGCTAGAGTATGCTTAATGAAACATGATTAGATTTAATTTTCTTGCTATTTCAATCATTAAAGGTACATTATCCTTTCTCAGACCTCATTTGGGCTCTTTGCCACAGACCCACTCTTAGTAACACACTGAAACTTGCATGTTCCATTAGGATATGAAAATGGCTAATGATACCCTACTCTCCTCTCCCTGGCTTTTGTAAAATTTCTGTTACCATCTCTTCAGATATATTTGAGCTGTTTTCTTCTTTCATCTTTTCATTCCTTCTCACATCTATTGTACACATTTTTCAGTATGAATAACTATTCAGAGAGGATAGGTTGAATGAAATAAATAAAATACTGATATAGTTACCTTAATAACTGTAAAATGGCTTATTATGGGTAATTAAAAAATTAACTCCATCAGATATTACTAGGACCCCATGCTCTAACAAAGCTAATATTTTAATCAATTCATACAAAACATGTTTCTATGCTATCTTACTCCTGTAGTCCAATTACTTAGGTATTTTTTGGTTTTATTTTTCTTTATTCTTTCCTTTTACAGTGCAATGACACATTGTGTGACATTATATATGGGCTAAAATTTCTGTCTGGCCTCTAGTGATAATAAATGTAGTTCTTAATGATATTTAATGCCTCGCTCTTAGCATTAAAAGTCTACTTTGATCTAAAAGTATCCAGCTCCTTTTCAGTCTCTGAGCTCATACAAGAATAAAACTATTCTTTATTGGTAGACATCTTGGGCAGAGCAGCAGAACCTTGCTGATAGGAACTGGTCATGGCTCCATGGTTTTCAGGACTCAACTGTGTTGTTTGAAGGAGGAGATATTTGGGTTATTTCAGTGTTTCATGATGCTATACCAATTTGGATGTAGGTTTCACTGAGAAAGGCTTCTTGTGTTCAGGGTCAAATTTCTGATGAAGTGGCATGGAAGGCAGAGGAGAAAGACAGATCTCAGGGTAGCCAGTAACCTGTTAATCAGGAGTGCCTTACGGGAAGGGACAAGTGCAGATCCCAAGTTCTGAATCACCCAGAGGGAGTGGCCAATGCTGGGTTTCTGAATCTCAAGTATTTTAATGCTAGGCAAGATATTTTACTAGCATCTTATTGTCTCCTTCAGTTTGTATATATTAAATTTTCCTTGTAGCAGAGGCTTCTGATGATCTGGACTTTCACTTAAAATAAGGAGAACTAAAAGAATTTCAGTCCTCTACATTTCATGTGAATGAACCACTGTGGGGTACAGGTAGTGTGAGAACCTAGGGAGTGTGTCAGTGTGCATTGGGAACATTTTTTTTTTTTTGAAGTGTTGAACATTTGAGGGAATGGAAAATTTTGCTCTGTTTCCAAACAGCATAGAGTCTCAAGTCATTAATTTTTCAATGTTGTTGGAATAGTTTTATTTGAATTTTGTATGTCAAAATAATTTATGAGAAAAATATGTGTGTATATGTATATATTTATGTTTGTGTGTGTATACATATGTATATATATATTTTATTCTGTCCTTTTAAAGCAACAGACATAAATTATCATATAATCATTTAGTATCTCTTTACCACTGAAATCAGCTACATGAGGGGAAAAAAACCAAAAGTCACTCTTCTGGGGGTTGAAGGCACTGTGTTTCCAGTGTCTTCATAGTGTATCTCCTATGTTTCCAGGCAATAACTTTCTGAACACTGACAAAAACCAGGAAGATTTGACTTGAACCTGTGCTTGGAAGAAAACACATATTGATGACTGGAATATATCTCTGTCATTAACTGGAATTTATTTTTGTAACCTATAGCAATTTTCAAACCTGTATGCCTGAAGTTCACTTCTTGAATCAATATGTAGGAACCTAAATAGAAATGAGTTGGGGGCAACTCATCATTTCTGGTTCAGAGGCTGCTTTGTAGTCTAGCATCACTGGCAGACCACTGCCAGCTAAGGAAACAGTTGTCTTCCAGTATCAGTGAATTCCAGTGGCTGGAGGATATAATTCTTGTGACTAATGTTGCTTTCACACTGTCAGTGTTTTATAGAGCTAAAATGGGGCTGTCACTTCATAAGTATTTTGCTGAAATACTTACCTGAAATATGACCTACTAAAGTGACTTTCATCATGTTCACTTTTTCTAGGGTCACAGGTAGAGACATGGTAAGTATTGAATGCAAAACAAGAAGAAAACAAATAAAGCAATAAATAAAGATCATGATGAAAGGAAAAAATGTTATTTCGGTCTCAACTAACATAACCAAGATATGTATGCTGCCGTTCATTCTGCCACTACAGGCAGAACTAATTTTAAAGCAAATTGTGGAGCCTGGAAACTGCAGCAACATTCTAGAACAATTTAAGCAAGGAGAAGGTACTGTCATTTAACCTTGAAGTTCTGTCTTTTTTAGGCTCTAGATTTATTTATTCTTTTAAATTTTTCATCCTAACTACATGCCATTCCTTCTGGTAAACAGTAATAAAGCAAAATCGTGTTAACCTTGAACAGAATTTGATTAAAGATTAGAGTTGATGGCTTATCTTTTAGACACTAAATTAGGCTTATGAGTGAATCAGATCTTTATGGGAGATTTTTGGGTAACAGTAAGCTTCCTTCCTGCTGTGTCTGCAAGGGAAAGTGTGATTCTAGTATTTACATAGAATAAGAAATTATACTTTTATTTTTTAATTATTTGTTGCAGTTCATAAGTTATCTGGATATGAATCCAAACTGCTCCTTCCAAATTCCCAAATGTGGCTCAGTACCAGACTTGTTTCTCTGAGAGGTGAGATTTTTTGTGGCTATGAACACTACATTTTTTTATACCTGGATTTCACAAATACTTATTTTTGTAAGCTGACATTAAGAGAGGTAGCAAATACTTCCAAGTCTTATTTAGCTTCAATATGTGTATTAAATCCATTTATACTCAGGAGAGTTTTAATCACTGTGGCAATCACACAGATAGGACTAGTATGAATTGTAATCTTGCCTTCAAATTCTGAATCTTTGTTCCAGCATCATAGTTCAATTCTGTTCAGACCATTTATTTTCACTTTCACCCCAGCTCTTTTTATTCTTGGAGTTCATATACACAGTTCGACATAAGAAGAAAACACTATCATCCTTAAGTTCTTGAATGGATGCCAAGATAACACTGTGATACGTGCGGTATGAAAATGTGTTTGTGTAATATACATACTGTTTAACAGGAAACATTAACTTGAGTTGAGAGATTGTATGCCACTAATTTACAGAAGAAGGAACTTTCCAGATATAGTTTACTCATAAACCCTGTATTTCTCTATTTCAGAGATATTGTAATATACCTAAAATATTTTTCACTTCCTGGAATTGTAAGTATTTAATAATGTCATTACTGTAAAGGTTTGCTCACGTTCAAGATCCTTAATTAGCTGATTAAAAAAATCCCAACCAACTAACCAAACATGTATTTGAGTCTATCATGGATTATACTTTTTTTCAGTGTTTGATGGCCTGGAAACAATAGAGATAAAATAGAGGAAATACCCAATTCTGTAACCTCCAATGTCAGAAGAAAGGGAGGAGGCTGGTGATTTGAAAGGGAGTTGGTATAATCTAAGTGTTGCACAGTCATAGGTTGTCTTGTCTTGACCATGAATATTAAACAAAAAAAGACCCACCAAATAAAATCTCCCTATTTCTTTAGAGTACATGTGAATTTCTCTCTTAGGCAAATTTTAGTGTTGAAAGTTGATTATTGAGTATAACACCACTGTGATGAGGAGTAGAGTTATATAACATTTTTTTAATTTATACAATAAACATGGTGTTTTGCTAGATAGAGTCTTCACTTATAACAATCAGTTCATAATCTCTCTTGCCTTGTCTGCTGAGTGTCATAGTAGGAATATAGTTTGCTTAAAGCATAATTGCTTGTCAATCTAAGCCCAGGAAGGAATGTGAAAGAGATGCACTTTCTCTCATGGGATGATAATGCTGGCTGTATTACTCTTCAGCATTTCTGTTCATTGAGGTGCATTGTTAGCGCTCCTGTTTCCTACCTTGTGGCTTGATGCCTTGGTATAAACTAACAGAGATGTAGCTTGCTGCTGTAGGAATAACTTGAGTGGGGAAAGTCTGGGAGATTAATTTTCTAGGACACCCATAGACAGTAGTGTATGTACATTTTGCTGAGTGAAGTGTTGATAGCTGATACAGTCTGATTGTTGAGTATGTCTGTTTTCTAAATGCATGTGTCTCTGGGAAATTGAAAAACCTCTATGAACAGGTGTCCACGATTGAGATTAACAGGCTGCCTTAAAAATAAGATGGAAAAAAAGTGATAATTTCCTAATGTTTTTCAGACTAGTAGTTAGCTACTTAGATAATCCCTAAAATAACCTAATAATAGAAAATAAGAAATAATAAAATTTCTTAGAAGGTGCTAAATGTAATGAGACCATACCATGAATCTAGTAACAGAAGGTTCAGCAGATGCTTCCTTTTGATGTAAGTCTTTCATTGTTTTCAAGTTTAATTTAATTTGAATAAACTAATTATCAACATTCTCTGTTGCTTTTATAGATTGAGTAAAGGTGCATATGTGAAAAAACAATATATGTTGAACTAAATAGTATTTTGGAGGTGGAAGGCATAAAGCAAAGAGTAAAAACCAAAAACTAAATACATAAAATGATTTTTTGTGCCACTTTTGACAGCATGACTATATCTCCCGTCAGACCAGCTAAACTATGGTAGGGAAAAAGCATTCTTTTCTTGTTCAGACAAGTCTCATTTCTCTTTGTTTCTTTGTCAGCCCATGGCTTCAACATCTTTTTCTCCAGCACCACTGAGTTTAAGTCTGTGAATATAAAGAATAAAACATTCAAACTGAGTTTAAGAGGGATAATGGATATTTTTCCCATCCTTTTCTACTTCCTCAGAAAAGTCTAGTCTTTCCTCAGTTGGTTTTGTTATTCTGTTGTTAGGGAGAATGTTTGGAAGGGTATTTCAGTCTGGATCTTGCACACCTCAATAGGTAATATAATCACTGACTCAGTCTCAGTTTCTGGTTTTAACTACTAATATAGCAACTAGTTAGCTGTAGAGGAGTCCCATTCCTTAACAGTTAATGATGGATTCAGGAGTGCAGAATTAAGGAGACCAATATTCAAGTCCCTGCACAGCCCAATTCCAGCACTGGAATTCGTGGAATTCCAATTCCACTCAATTTTCAATATCCTAGGTGAGTGTCCTACATTAGTATCCTATTCAGCATACGTCTCTTTTTATGATTTTAAGCAGAAATTCCATTCTGAACCCTTCAAACCTTTTCCAGTCAAAAAATTTAATATCATCCTTTGAATAAGTCTAATGAATCTGTGTTCTCTACATTATAAATGTCACCAGCTGAATTCCCCAAACTCATCTAAACTTCTTTCCTTGTTGTGGCAAAATATCTTTTACATCAAAGCAAATCCATGTGGAAAAAACTATGTCAGTTGATTGGTATCTGTCATTCTGAAGTTGTTAAAGAAATCAATTTAATTAATGCTGAAAGCACAAGTCTGAGAATATGGAAATTTCTTGGTGTAATGGTTGATTGCAGCTTCCAAGTGACTTTGCAGTTCAAATGCCTCACTGATACTTGAGACTCTCCAAGGCATCCACAGATTTATGACACTAAATATGAAGTTATTGCTGTGGTTGTATCAATTATGTCTAGAGCCTCATTGCTTCAGAACATACCAGCATGAATGCTTCCAGGGTGCCAGGATCTTCCATGACATGAGGAAGTTTAATTCTCCAGAGTAAGATAGTATATAGCTTATTTTCTACATTAGCTTTTTAGTCTTGAGCAAATCTTTCTTTAAGGGAGTTTCTATTACTCACAACGAACAGCTGTAATACTCAGGAAGCTAACTGCCTGGACGCTTCTTTATAAGTGATGGGGAAATTCATGTTTCTACAGGAAGCTGCTTCAGGGTGTCTTCTCTGTGAAAGAGCCCTACTCTATTTGAGGGAGTAGTCTTCTCAGGCTCCCTCTGTTGACCGTAAAGAAAATTTCCCTTGAGAATGAGTTCCTTTCCTAAGGTTTCAGGAATAAAGGGAGAAACTTTGAGGTTTCATTGGTGCCAGAAATGTAGGTGCAGTTCTGTAGGAAGAAGCAATGACACTGCATTTAGAGGTTTGCTTCTGAGGTGTTTTGCACTTCATCTGTAACAGTGTAAGATTGCATGGCTGGTTATTGTTTTCTGTGTTATGCTGCAACAAAATTTATCCTGCCTTTGTCCAAAAATTAGACAAAAAATAGTACATGAATTTCACCGACTCAGATTATTAGTTTCCCGTTGTTGGTTTGTTTCGTTTTTCTTCCCAAGATGACTGAGTCACTGAAAACTGACTAACAGAAACTTTCATGGTGCTAGCTTGGGGTTTTTTTGTCAGATAAATACAGAGAAAAAGCAAGGACAAGAAGGAATTCTTACTCAAGATTTGGGACTTTGGTAGTTTACATTATAAAAACTCTATGTTAATTCTGAAAGTGTATCGATATCCTGGTAACCTTCTCTTTTAATCATGTGTAAGTAGTATTTATGACAAGGTTATTAAGAGTTTTCCTCTTAATAACCTTGAAGATTGTCTACCCTTAATTCTGAACAGATTTAAGTCTTTTTCTCCATATATAGCTTATAAATGTCATGCTTCCTGACATGGGACAGTTTTGTAATCCTTAACTCGCTACATAAATTTTTCTTCTTGGATTAGCATGGTTTCCTCAACTTCCACAAGTTTGAAACATGAAGTGATCTTCTTAAAGGAGGAAAACTAGTTACCCTATGAATAGGTGGTGTTAAAAATACTGTTCTTGTTCACATGTCCATTCTTTGAAGTTGTATTCTCGCAGGATTTGGGAATAAAATGAGAAGAGAAGGGACATTAGCCTTATTTATATTTTCAGTTCCTAACATTTGTTGCACAAAAAAGAAGTACTTGTATGATCTTGACAGAGGCTGGTTTTCTAAAATTAACAAATTTCTTTTTTTCATTCTTCAGAGGCAATGTTTGTTAGAGCTCTGTTTGTTGTAAATGTCACCTTTCCTCCTTAGCCTTGTGAGATTCTGACCATTAACACAGATAAAATTGCATGCTTGTCTCCCAGATAACAAGGAATTTGGAGAAATTAAAAGGATATAACAAACGAGTTCCAGAATAAAAAGAAAAATTTTTAGATCTCTGAAAATCTGAACTTATATAGCAAGGGAATGCACTTGTAAACTGATATACTCTCAAAAATGGCTGTACTTATCAAAAAGTATCTTGTGAAATTTTGCATTGCCTGCTGCAGTGCGTAGGAGAACAAAATCTAAAACCAACACTACTGCTTTTTGATGGTTGGTATTTGACATCCTAGGCTTTTATTAATGGTATCCTTTCTCCTTCATCAGTCCTTCTAAATTACCACTGTTTTCCTGTCCTCAACTGACTCTGCCTAAGCACATGGTGACTGAGAGTACAGATTTTCAGATTTTTATTTTTTTTTTTTCCTCCAATATTCCAACAGAAGTATCTGTGAAGGTTGCAAAATTTCCGATCTTCAGGTGTGGACTGTTGTGATACATCTGAGAGCATGATTATTCCAGAAATTGCTTGACAGATTAGTACTTGCTCCTTATTGCATGACCATACCCAGAGGAAAATATTTGGAAATGTTATCTCTGTTAGAACTGTGCTTTTGAAAAGGCTGGGTTTTGAAAATCAGAATAACAAGAGATTTGGCTCTGCTTACTTCTGACTTGGATCATCAAGAAGGAATAATGTTAGCGATCTATATTACAAGCTTTCACTTTAGGCATAGCTGGTTTTATGCATCAGAAGTCACAAAATACTAAAGACCAGATTAGCCAACTATGTACATAGCTTGATTAAATTTGTTTCTTGGTGGGCTTCCTCTTGTGATTGAAGAATGGTTCATATGCTGTTGTGAATGTCTCTTGCAGGCTGCATGCCAATAATAGTTTCATATAGAAAGGTTCTACTGTTATGTACAGAAAAGTTTCCGATCCTCTATTTCAAATATGTGAAGTAATGCGGTATATCAAAATAAGCTAGGTTGGGTGCAATATTAAACTGTGCTCTTGTTAGAGGTCCTTGTTAGCATCAATGCTTTGGTTTATTTTGTGTCAGCTATACTATGCCAAAGTATCATAGTGCAAAAATAGTATCGTTTAGTAAATAAAATTTGGATATGGTTCATTTCTGCAGTTTTCTTCTTTCCTTGGGTTTTAGTGTTTGAAAAATCAAGTCTCCATCGTGTTGCATCCCCTTATTTACCTGACTTGTATTCATAGGTCCTATGTAAGCTTGAGAAGGAGAACCACTTTATAGTTAAAGTTTAGTCATTCTGATTATACTGAGTGAACAGTAGTATTGTGGTATATGGTGGTCCTTAGATTTATTTACAACATACCTGTAAACATAGCATTTAGTGCGTTTTCTCTGGATGCTTACATACATGAGTAGGAGGCATATATGTGAGGTCTCCCAAATCGTTAACTTCTTATCACAATTGTTATCTCTTCTGTTATCTAAAATGTAATTAAAATACTGTACTTTGCCTATGCTGTTCTAAGTTCTAATCCACTTAAAGGAAGAGAAATAGCAGCTTTAGCCATAGTATCTTGCCAAGATTCATACTCCCACTTTGCTAATTCACAACCTCTTACCTAACTGGCTTTAAAAAAATACTTCAAGTGATTTCTTTTGTTAACATACAATCCTTCAAAATTAGAATGAAAAGTTTAATGGCCTAAATGCAGTGCAGTCCTATTTGAAAAGCCTGATTTATCTTCTGTGGTTCCTTTTTTTTATACTTGTATTTCCTTGTTATGCCCTTGGTATTTCATAGCTGTCCTTTTTAAGCACTGAAGCAATTAGTTTTGAGAAGGCTGATTCTTCAGGGTCCAGTGCTTTCCTGCCTTTCATTCGCCGAAGCTGTACATTTTAATGAAGTTGTTTCATCTGTGTTGCCAAACACTGGAATTTTGCTGCTTCAATTCTAATTATCTCTGCT
The DNA here is from genome assembly GCF_003259725.1 of Athene cunicularia. Classification (NCBI taxonomy): domain Eukaryota; kingdom Metazoa; phylum Chordata; class Aves; order Strigiformes; family Strigidae; genus Athene; species Athene cunicularia. The sequence continues at coordinate 4,820,547 of NW_020799095.1, forward strand.
GGCAAATGCTATGTTTTATTAAAGCTGTCAAATGCACTGTTCATTAAATGTCCGCAGTCTGTGGTGCTGTGCACACAAATTAGATCAGCTTTACTCCTTGATAGATTATGAAGTTAAATATTTTTATATAAACCTCTAAAATCAAGTCTAACAACAATCAGCGATGACTTAGATAAGAATACCTGTAGCTTCTTGAACCCTAGTATCTTGTCAAAAACCATCTGATACGTACATTAAAACTCTAGTAGTACAGCTGAGTATACCTTTTGTAAGATTATTTTAGAGACCATTTTCCTTCCTCAAGATATGTAGATTGCATTTTCAATTGTAGTTTTTATGTGTTTAGGGTAAGATAAATTTTGTTACATATGCTTTGATATAAGTAAAAACATCATTGCTAGTGTTTCAGTAGAGGGTTGTATAGTAAAATTGATGTTTGTTAAAAGCAAAGATGGCTTCATTTTTATGTTACTAAGTTGGTGAATGCAAAACTAACTCCCAGATTCTCTTGTGATTGCATGTCTCAAAAGGGAATTTTACTAGAAGATGTTTACTTCAAATATATAGGGCAGTAATAGAAATATTTTACTTGCAAAGAATATAATTGAGTTGGCTGTCATTTTAGAACTTGCGGAATTTTTTGGCTTTTATTAATTTTATATTCTCAGTGTATGTATCATTATCTTCAATAAGTCAATAGTCATTCTTACTATTTAATGTATTGTTTTCCAAATTTTCTTTAGGAGAATTAATAAGATATTGTGATGATAGACTACCAGATAAACTTGTTGTTGATCTTCTGAAAAAAAATATTTTTCTTACACTTCAGCTATGTGTAGGAAATAACTTCAAATTTATTTTTAGTACCATGGCTTTATGGTATCTGTTTTCTGTATTGGTTACCTTATCTTTTGAAAAACAGTGTTTATACTTCCCAACATTGCTTTTAAATTTATCAGGCTGTATTTTAAACCTTCGAAGCAACAGATATTTATTGTACTCTTTTTAGAAATCATAAATTACAACTCAAAGTGCTATATAAAGAGAACTTTGGGGCTCTTGGATATATATATATTTTTTAGAGTTTGGTAGGAAACTACAGTCCTTCAGAAGACTGTGAGCCTCTCTTCCTTGTCTCTTCTCCTTATGATCCAGTTAAAGTCCTCTAGTATGAATAGAAAATTAATACAGCCTGAAGTTGAATAGGAGGCTGTGTATGTTTATATACTTCTTTATCTATTAATATGTTATGCCTTATCATGTATATTTCATAGTATTTATAGGAAATAATAGCATTTAATTTTAGTCTCTGAATGCAGAAACAGAAATTGATGCTTTCAAAGCAATCATCTGAGCCTCTACCTGTCAAAACCTTTCCTTTGGTGGTTAAATGTTTAAAGGAACATTTGTTCTTCACATAGCATGACCCTTTATACCACTGTAATAGATGACTTTCCAAACTGGCATTGAAGATGACTTTCACAGTATCATGAATTTTATCAGACTAGTCAAGAAATAAAAATCAGGAATGTCTCAATAATTTCTTGCAACCAGTTATATGGTGTTTCCAGGCAGGGATTCAGATAGTGTGGCTTATCCTAAATGTAGTGCTGATGACTTAGTCCTGGCCCAACTCAAAAAGTGCCTTTTAGAGATATCGCTCTGAATGGCATTCATAGGTTGATTTGAAGTGAATTCTTGGAAGAATAATAAAATAATCAAGCGGCCTAATTCTTCACTAGCTGTGATATTTAGATGGTCAGTAAGATTATCCCAAAGAAGGATAGACTGCTGCTGTCTTCATGCATACATCTGTGACAAAAGGTCAAAAATACCTCAGCAAAGACATGTAGAAAATAAACTCTTCTTGGCCACTGGCACTCGTCTCCTTAAGGAATTTTCAGGGAGATTGTTTCTTTGACTGCATTTAAGGGCTGAAGTAATTTTTGTCATCTGAAGTACTTAACTTCAGACCAATAATCTTTCATCTTGTTCAACTTAAAATTAACTTTTTTCAAAGGCCTACTGTCAGAGGAGAGATAGATCAGAATAGATGGCAGTAGTTGAGTGATACCAGTATATTGAGAGATTTGATGGGAAAGGAAAGCATGGAAGTCACCTAGGTGCATGTGAAAAATTCTAATATGTAAAATATGACAGCCTTTTCTTAATGTTGTTATTGTCACTTTCAGTGTATGTTTCTATTTGGCTTTGAGTCTGAAAAATCGAACAAAATATTTCCTGAACCTTCTAGGGAGATTTGAAATGTATTCAGGCTTGTATTTATACCTAGACTCAGATTTGGAAAAGCTCATCCTAATTTGACTTACCGGAAGGTACCTGAGTTATTGCTGTCACTTGCATGAATAAATAAATGCTTTGATTGCACTGCCTTATCCACCCTTTTCAGGTTGAGTGTACAAGTGCGCGAACTATAATTTAGGAAATAAAATTCTTTATAAACCCTGACACCTTCCTCTTATCAGTGTAGTCTCAGAAAAATTGTGTAAAATCACAGAAGCAATCATCAAACATAAGACAGATATCATAAGAGTTATGCAATTCACTACAGAATTAGGTCTTTAATGTGCATGTGTCGTGGTTTGAACTTGGCTGGCAGCCAGACACCGTGCAGCTGGTGAATGCAGGAGAAGACTGGAGGAACGCAAGGACAACTCGTGGGTCAAAATAGAACAAAAAAACAGTTTAGTGATTGTAATAAAACAAAGCAATAATAATAATGGAAAGTACAAACAGGTACTGCATGGTGTACTTGCTCACCACCTGCCTGCTGATACCAAGCCTGCTCCAGGCCAGTGAGCCTCACAGATCCCACTCTCACAGACCTAAAGCAAGAGAGAACCAGCCTCCTTTATATACTGAATGTCACATAATACGGAATACTCCAATGGCTAGTCCGGGCCCAGCACTCTGGCTATTCCTCTTCCCAATTCAAGAAAATTTAACTCTATCCCAGCTGAAACCAGGATAGCATGCGAGATAAACTTTATAGTTTTGAAAGTATACACATAAAACCAATAGATTTTATGAATAACTGTGAGTGATCAAGTTGAAACTGGAAAGAATAAAATTAATACCATTAATAAAAGAAATACCATACAAAGGGACATGTTCCTGGTTCTAAATATATAGAGATTAGGTTGATGAAGCTCTATGCTATTTTTAAAAGTCCTAAAATTTTAGACCTGACTAGGAGCTGTTTCAGTTCAAAAAAACATGGGAGAAGTTTTGGTCCAAGATTTGAGATTTGGCTCCCTGAAATTGATATTATCTACTAAGATATTTGACTGATTCTCGAGAGAGTATTGCTTTTGTATTACTACATTTTTGGAAGGGCATAGTTGTCTTCTAACCTTGCAAAAGCAAAACTAGATTATTTTTATTTTGTTTTGTTTTTACAGAAACACCAAGACTGTATACTTGGGTATACAATGCAAAGTGTAATTGCCTTACTGAATAACATTGTTGCTAACAAAAGCATGAACATGATGTTACTCTTTGAAGAAGGTAAGTCATCTTCATCTTTAGATATTCTCCTTACTATAGATGTTTCCCAGTCTGTTGTAATATCTGGCACGATGCAAAACTGTAGACTTGTATGTATTTATATTCTATAGGGGTTGTTAAATAACCACACTGTAACTGGCTGGTACTCCTTATCACTTCATCTACCTCCCTTACTGATCTGATTATAAATATAACTTTTAGAAGGCAGTTCCTCCAAGAAAATGTGGTTACAAAAGAATTACTGGCTGAAAGTTATGTTATGCCCATGAAGAATGGCTTTGGAAAAGAGTGGGCTAGAGCTCTGACCATAACAGTGCAGAGTGTAGGAGAGACAGCCTCTGCAAATTCTTCCTTTTCTCACTGCTCAAACCTGAGAAAGGATAAATTGTACAACATTTCTGCACTCTGGAAAACTAGCTTCTGTTCCACTCCAGTGATGTAACCTAATAGCCTAAATGGGGTGGATCACAAAATGGCTATGAAGTCTTGGTCTACAAACCATTCCATGTCTTCATTTCACTGTGTTTTATTATTGAAGCTCCTTTTATTTAGATTTTTTTTTGTTTGTTTACAAAATGAAGAGGAAATTTCTGCTGTTGGAAATCTATATAAATTTTACAACTTGTTTAGAAATATACACATCAATAACATTACTTCTGAGCGAGTGACATCCAGCATTACGGATCTGCACTACTTTTTGAGCTATTTGCATAGAGTAAATCAAAGATCTAGACTACTGGCATAGCAGTATATAGCATACTCCATAATGAAAAGGAAGATATTTGCATAGAGAGACAGTGAAGAGACAGCTAAGTCTCTTGTGAAGCTAAGAGTTGAGAGAAAACCTTTTAAAAGTCTCTAGGAAAAGATTGGATGGGGTGTGAGGGGAGAAAGTTCATCATAGTGTAACTTTTCTATAGTCATCACATCAGAGAAGGAGCCAGATGAGACATAATGTGATTAATGGTTTAAGCATAAACACGAATGGTGAGCAAATTTGAAGAATCTGAAAAAAAAAAAAACAAAAACAAAACACAAAAAAACCCCACATACAGTGTACCATCAAGATTGGTAGTAGTGGTCATGCCCTCGTTTTTGTAATTACCTTAGCAGTTAAAGCACTCACCCAGAAAGTGAGAGAGCTGAATTCCTGGTCTTTTTCACTCTGAAGTGGTTGAATGGGCAATGCCATCATTCATGAGATGAACTGGAACTTGACATTGTAACTAATAACAAACTCCTCTCCTCTGTTTCAAACAGATCCACTCTGAAGTTAGTGGTGTGAAAACAGGGTCTAAAGAAAAGAAAGGAGAATATGAATTGGTGAGGGATGGTTCATATGATTCTGATTCTTTGGTTATTTCTCAGCAAACTGCCTATCACACTTAGATCAGCTTGGGGTTTCTTAGGATTTAAGATGTATGTGCTGCTTTTATTATCTTTGGTCACATCTGCTCTGTGTCAGGCAAAATCCTAAACTAGCACTGACCTGAGGTGCAAGAGGATAACTTGTTAAAACTGCACAATGATATGCAAAGAAGTTAGCTCAAGTCCCACAAGCACTGTAACCATGTAATTGACATGCTTTAGTCAAAGCAATATGCTTTGACTTTCTGCATGGCAAATTAGATGCAAAACAATTTAACAATGTGGCAAAACTGCATCCATTCACTAAATACCTATTCTTTATTGTCTCACAGAGCAAACTCCCATGTACTTTTTATGCTGCTGGTAGTATATCAGTGCACTTTCACTTCTCATCTGCTCCAAAAATAAAAGGCATCTCTTCCATCATGCTAGTTTCCAAATTAAGGAAGTGTAATAGAAACATTATTAAAGTCTCTTATCTTTTCCTTGTGCTATTTCATAAATAATTGCAGTAATATTTTCAGACTATTAGTGGTAGGATAACACTAACTTGAGCTCACTGAACATCAGCACCCTGACTAGGAAAAACTGCAGAGCAGCCAAAAATAATTTATCTCAAGTAAAATGTCCCCATCTTCTCTTATCCCTTGGCTAATCTTTGGAGTACTGAAAACCTGGATTTTGGCCAGTGCTTTATTGATTAAGGGCCTAATGGTTGAGTAAAGAACTTCTGAAATTTGTTTTGCAAGAACATTATGAAGGCATTGATCTTGTAATTGTAGACTATAAGATTTTCTTTGAATGAAAAAGAGACAAAAGTTATTCCATACGAACTGGAGGGCTTTTTATCTTGTTCATTACCAACTCTAAATACATAGTATTCACTACAGGAAAAACCTTAAACAACTTCTGCCACTATCTTTGATATTCAACTTGTAATTCTTGAATTATTTCTGTGTGATGGAGAACATGATCTAGTAAAATGGAAACTAAGCTCCCTCTTGCAGAAGAGGATCCTGGACTCCAAACAGAAAAGTTGATCATGAGTCGGTAGCGTGCCCTTGCAGCAATAAAGGTAAAAGAGGGCTCCAATATAAGAAAGAATAACTGGAAAGTTGAGGAAGGTGATTATTCTCCTCTATTTGACACTCATGAAATTTCAATCTAGAATGTCTAGTTTTGAGCTCCAAACTATAAGAAAGATATTGACAGGCAGGAGTAAGCCCAGAGGAGGGCAACCAATGTGTTTAAGAAAGTGGACAACTTGATGTGTGTATTTCCAGCCTCTGCCTGTACTATTACACTAATTTATTCCTTCCCAAGAACTTTGTATTTGCCTTTCTTAAACTTTAAGAGGTTTCTGGAAGCCCATTTTTTGAGCTCTTCTGCTTATTGAGCATTTTCTGGATGTTAGCTACACCCTTCACATCAACTGCTTGCCTCATTTCAGTGTCTCCTGCAAACTTGTTGAAGGTACATGTTATTCCATCCTGTTAACACTCTGTGTCCATGATGTTAAGGTATTCAACGTTCATGAGCTATTTTGCTGTCTTAAAAAAAAAAAAAAAGCTGAAGACAGAGTGTTATGGGTCATCAATTTCCCTTATTTCCCCATTACAGTGTGATAATTCACGTATATAGGAAGCTTTAGAAATTGAAAACCCTAAATACTTGCTAAACATTATAAAGAACTCAGGTTAGGGGGTCAGTCTTGTCAAGTTTTTTTGTTTCCAAGAGTGCAGACGTTAGCAATGAGGATTTCTTTCAGAATCTGTGTGTATCTTTCTTCAGCTGCCAAGCAGCGGTATTTTTGCACAGATCAGTTAGAGACCCTCGTCACTGTTTCTTTTTGTGTCTGCTAGCCTTCAGAACCTTTCTTCTGCTCAAAGGAGTTTTATTAGGTGACAGAGATTTTTTTTTTTTAATGGGTTGCAGCTTACGTGTTGAACTTTCCCCTTTCTCAAAGAAATCTTGCATGATGGCTCTTGTTTCATTACTACTTCTGTGATTTCACATTAATAACAATGATACAGTTGTGCATTTCAGCAACTTGCATACCGGGTGGATTGCGTAGCATTTAATTTCTCCCTGAACTGTGTTCTTTTGTGTGACAATACATCATGTAATGATAACCACTTTTAATGTTTAAAGGTCAAATGTAGAGTAACACATGCAACTAAAGTCACAGAGGGAATTTAAAATGGCTTGTACTTGTATTATCAGCTATTAAACATTTGTTCTGTTAACATTAATGAAAATTTCCATTTAATAATCAGAGGGGAATAATTGATTCAGTTTAATTACTAAAACTGGAATTCAGTAAGGAAACTGGCATAGGGTTTCTTGTGAAAAGTTAAGATGAGATGCTAAAAAGCCAAGACCGTAGTGGTCATTTTTAACATGGTCTTCTAAGAATGTGAGAATTACTCTCTTTACCTCTGTCTTGGCTTCTGTCTGGAAGTCTTTTTCTTTCCTCCCTTTTCCCATCTTTTGAAATCATTGGACAATTTAAAGTTAACTTGGGAGAGCATGGAGGTCCAAATATACAAAGTATGTATTCATTCTATAATAACTGATCTGAGGAAAGGAGAGAAACCCAAGTTAGTGCCATAGTTTAGGGAAAAGCAATAGTACGGGTGTATCAACTAAATATTCCTGGCTAATGTACATCAAGCAGGGCAGTGCAATACACACAACATATATATATATAT
>NW_020799095.1:4828203-4834509 GCF_003259725.1 Athene cunicularia
TTTTTTTTTTTTTTTTTTTTTTGGTATATATGTACTTATATATTTACAGAAAGAAATGAATTTTAATACCTAAAGTTTCCAAATTAAATAATTTAAAAAAACATTGTTTGCAACCTTTTATCTTGGACCATCCCTATGGAAATTAGGTTGCAAAACCCCAGAAGATGTAATTTTACCTTCAGGTAGGAACTAAAGAATGTGAATGTGAGAGGAGCATCATTCTTAAACAGTTTCCTCCTTTTATCATGAAGTTAAGATGTGACTAAAGTGGAGGTAACTGCTCTGAGTTTATATCTTGGATTATAATAGTTCTTACTGGTGGAGGTGAAACCTTCTCATCTGCGGATTCTATTTTCATTAACATTTATTGAATTAAATTATGAAGCATGAAACTTATACTCTTATATAATATCCTGAAGCCTACTAATAGGCCTCTAAAGATCTATTAATTAGTGTATCCCCCTGGTCTTTTCTGCATTCACTTCCCATTTGCTTTTTAGGATATCTGCTATCTTCTGTTTTAGGTTTGTAACCACCAAGTTCAGCAGTGTGTTGGTCAATGCCTGAAGAGGGTAGCAATGTAATGATCCCACAGGATCAGTCAGTGCATGGGAGCAACTCCCACTATAGCACATGCCTATAGTTGGGTGACAGGATGAAACCGTGACAAGGTTTCAGAAATAGGGAAAGGGAGTAATCAGTGACAAGGATGGTGACTTATTACCATGAAGGTAGGCAGGGATATAGAATGCAAATCTGGGGGAAATGGGGCATTGTTAGTTCTACTGGTTATGAAACAGCCATGTATTACTCTGTCATATTAAAAAGGTTAACATTTGTTAACTGTAAAATGAACACCCTGTTCTAGATGCTAGAATCATCAGCTCTTAAGCAGGTGGTGTAGGACTACAGTGGATGTTCATCTGTTTCTGAAAAGACATATTGTGTCTCTTAGTCATGTTGTGTCTATTGACAAGCATTGATACACTGACAAATTTAGACATGAGATGAACCACAAAGTCAGGTTTGGCTGCTAGATAAGTAAGTGGTGTTAGTGTGCAAGGCCACGTAATTATGTGGAACGTGATGAGTAATAAATAGCCAAATGCATCACAGCACTTTATGTAGTAAAAATCTTGTACTGTAGTACAGTTCACATATACCTAAACTCTCCTTCAATTCAGTCTTTTTGTTACTTTGGTTTCTTTTCTTGTTCTGTTTCTGGGTTGGTTTGTTTGTTTTTCAAGTATTTTGTACAACTTAAAAATAGAAAATGTTAAATCATCTTAAATGTCTGTAGCTAGTATTGCTGTCAAATTTTGAGTCCTGTTTGTCCCTAGGTCATATTCAAAGGCAAGAAAATTCTTCATTTTAACTCACATTGTGTGTCTTTTGCTTATAGGAAGAGTTTAGACGTAGTGTATTAGAGTGTAGAGAAATGTGTTTCAAAGGCTTTAGCTGCTACATGAGGATCCTCATTCTGAAGAAATGAACAAAACAGTTGTTGGAAAATAGATCTTATGAACTGCAGTGGATAGCTTCGGATAGTCTGTCTGCAGCTATTTATTCCTGATAATGCCTCAAATTTATTATGTTTATATAAACAGCTATTTTCAGTATGTATAAAAAGTAAATGCAATTAATTCCATCTTTAGGAAAGGTTTCCACTGTAATTCAAAGCTGATTTAGTAGATTGTTTGCAGTCCAATATTACTTACGAATGAGTTTACATTTTTAGCTTTTTAGGGAATCTTGTTGCACTCCATAAATGTTTTTTTGGTTTTTGGTGTTGTTTTTTTTTGGGGTTTTTTTTTTTTTTTTTTGTGATGGTCTTATAAGGATATGATTTTTATTTAAGTTCAATAGAGTCATGTTGAATTGAACAACCTTTTCCAGGCTCTACTGCTGTGATCCTGTTTTTGACTACTATCCTGAAGTAACCACCACTAACAGTGTAAGCACAGATGCTTGTCTGAGTGTTTAAAAACAGTTTCCATTATATGATACAGAAAATCCTAAACCTTATTCCTTTTGTGTTAGTGCTGTTGAATGTCAGGAACTAAAGTAAAAGTGAAAATGTAGGATTTAAAACAATAAAAATAGTGTTTGAGTTGTGTAAAAATGCAACAGCTATTAGTAATACATAGTACTTCAGGCAGTTTGTGTAAAAAATGAAGTTCCTAAGGGAAGAACCTTTGATGGAAATATAGAATGTCAGCTACAGCAGTTGTTATATTCAATATCATATTAAGAAAGCATGCTAGGTGCTTAAAGCAGGGACAGTTATTAAAAAGGAAGAGATCTGCAATAAACTTTGTAGTCAGATCATCATAAGTCATTTGCACCTCATGAAAGAAAGATCAACCTTCATGGCTGAGGTGTCCTTATTCATCTTGTGGTCCACTGCTTTGACTTTTAGTCAAATGTCAAGAGATTAATTAGATTTCAGATGTCTTCAAGTGTCATATTGTTCAAGTCTGTTAAATATTGCATGTCCAAAAAGTGACACTCATGAGACTAACATCCAACTTTTTCTTAAAAAAAAAAAAAAAAAAAAAAAAAAAAAAGTGAGTCAGTCCTTTACATATACAGATTTTAACATAATGATACATAAATGACTGGATTCAGAGCTCTCTAGATTGACCAAAAAAAGGTTTCTAACACCTAAATCTTTGGAGGATATTCTACCTTTCACTTCCTCACAGATAACTGTATTTCAGCTTCAGTCTCCAAAAGACATTTGATTGTGCTGCCCACAGCACACTCTTTAAGAACAGCTTCTAGCTTTCTAGCCAGCACTCTCTTCCTGCTAAATCATCAGTGTTCATGAAATTAGGCAGTAGACTGCACTAACTTGGCAGTTCAGATCCTGCTGCATCTACCTATGCAGTAGTCTGAACTACTGTACAACACTGAGAAGGTGTTGGTGGGAGATTGCATGGGACTTTGATTTTAGGAATACAAGTGAGTTGTTGGAGTAACTGGCTTCAAAGTTGCAGGATTTTCTTCCTAGATGGGAGAAACTGACTCTAAAACAGTGATCACAAAGAGGACCATGGATTAGTCATGCGGAAATCTACTTTCAAGGGAAAGGCAGTAGTTATACAATCCTATCGAATACATTACTTAAACTAATATGCCCTTGAAAACAGAACAAAACCCACAAACTAAAACAAACAAACGCCACAGGCTTAGTCTGTGAAGAAATCAAATGCACATTCAGACTGGTTCTGAAGCCATTTACTCTTTCCTTAGTAGCCTCTGTTCTTTCCTAGGAGGCAGGAGTTTTCTGCAAAATTTTTACAGGATATAGTATAGGAATATTTGTTCAGTGACTGAAGATATAAAATGTGTTGTTTCATGGCAGTACTTTGTATCTGCTTATTGTACATGACCCTAGCAAATATAAAGCTTAGTTCAGATGCAACATTCTGTGATTCTGGATGGAAAGATTGGCAGCGAGAGCAAGTTAGGGAAATCAATATGAGTAAGAACCTAAAACCATTTTTTCTATATTTAATGTTTAGAAACAAAACGCTCTCAGTGAAATTAATGTGAAGTAAGAAATCACTTTAAAATACAGAAAATAAACGCAGACAGATTGGTATCATCCTGTCTGAGTAGTTGCAAATGTTGCTTCTATATCATTTGGATGTGACAGGGCTTTCCCTCAGCTAAGGGTTGTACACCTTACACCCTCTGCCATGCGGGCCATAAGCCTTTCACAGCTCCCTGCCAGTACTGTAGTAGGTAGTTCAGCTCTTGAGCAGAGATGTCCCTATGAACATCTAAAGATAGTAGTTCTGTGTCACTATGTTCATTTGAGTTACAGCTTATATGAGAAGTCAGTGGTGGTTGAGCCTGAAGAAGTCTCTTCTATGATGTTATGAAGTTCAGAATGTTTTTTTAACAGTATTAAGACATGTTTTTCTGACCCAAAATGCCAGACACTCAGGTGGAAGTGTATAACATCACATGGGTAAACTTAGAAGTCTGGTATCATAAAAGATAAGTGGAAATCATGTCAAAATACCATGGTAGTAGTGAAGTCTTTGAGGAAAAAATAACCTGTGTCATCCTGTGATACTCAACAATACAGCCATCTGAAAAGGATGAAAATAGAAACAGTAATTGCTGTGAGAAACAGTTATGCCATTCAAGTAGAACCAGGCCTGTTGTTGTTGAGAGCCGTACCCATAAAGCGCAAAATGTCACAGCACGCTTGCTAAGACTTCAAAGGATAAAATAAGTTAATAAAGGCTCAGCAGGTTGTTACATCTTGTCTCATGGTGCAGTACAGTAAAAGAGGACTGGCCTTTTCTGTGGCTGGAGTCGGCTTTCTGCTACTATCCCTGTGGCCAGCCAAGCAGATCATTTGCAACATAGCTGCCTGCTTAAACTACCTAAGATTCCTCATTTTAACACCTAATTGATGGTAGAGAAAGGAATAATAACAAGAAATTTTCAAAATTTTTCATTCCATGATATTCTAGTCTGAGAGGCCCTATGCAGAAATCTGATGATATAACTGATCAGCTTAGTTTAATGGTGGGAACTTAGTTCAGTAACTATATTTATTGTCTTTATATTTCTAAAACGCCAACCATAATAGACATTTTTATGCCTATCCAGTTCCTAGACAAAACAAAGGCTTAAGGTTTTGGATCAGTGATTACTCTGACTGATAATGTTTGGAAGCAGAAAACTCATTTGAAAAATTTCATTTTTCATGTTAAAATGTAAGGCATCAGTTTTCTATTTGAGGATGTGGATATCTGAAGGTTTCCTGATTGACAAACTCAGGAATGTAAAAAAGGAAAATTTTTCAAAGCCTTATATTCCTTCTCACCCACTTAGTCGTAAAAATGATATTTTTTTTCCTCCCCTCTAGAAATTGTCATCTTTGCATTCACTCTAGGTGCTGCTTTTCCTGCAGTCTAATTTAAGCATTATCATTAGACATTATGCTGGTAATCCCATGGAGTGCAACTCAAATCACATGTATTAGCACTAGTGAGTTTGATCAGTTTGAGAGAAAATGAGTAACTAGGTAAAAGTGTAACTATCATATTAGCTACAAGTTAACTACTGATGACACAAACTATTTAAGTTGTCACAGATAATAAATTAAAATCTACTTATGATGATGTCCCTGTGTAGCTTGTCAGATGTAATTAGTAAACTAAAAGATGATATTAAGGGATGAAATAAAAAATGTAACTATATATTTGAAGAGAAACACAGTCTGAATACAGTTATTATTCCAAAGGTTGTAGAGCTACAGTATATTTTCTATTCTAGCTGTTAGAACAGCCTCAGTATGAAAGCGATGTATCACTGCCAATTTGAGGTAAGTGTAAATTTACAAGGGTACAAAGCACACAAAATTCAACTACATCAATCATTACTCTAGCGTAGGGATAATGGCCTTCAGATGCATTTATTTGATCCTACTGAAAGGAGTTCATTTTGTCAATTACTAAAAAAAAAAAAAGTACCAGTTTTGGCAGGACCAGATCTGTATAGTGGACAGATGAATGAAATCTGAGATTTTTTCACTGATTTAAAGAATGGTTTCAGTTGTTTTGTTTTAGATGTTTTCAGTAGTTGTTGTAGCTCCCAGACAGCCAGATATTTTTCTCTTCTAAGTTATTTTCAAAAAAATTGTGGACTGAACAAATGTGTTCATCTTGCAAAATAATCTGGTATAACTGTTTGTGGACAATTAAACTTTACTATCATTTTCTTTTTAAAGCAGAAAGGGTTTTCTATCGTAATGGAGAAACTGAAGTTATTTACTGTTATATAATATGTTCAGTTATATAACTGAAGTTATTTTTAAAGCCTTTTGAAACTCCCAATTTCTGCACAAATAGGTAATAGTAGTCTATATTACTTAGGACTTATTCTGCAATGATGTTGGTTTTCCACTTAAATATTTTTTATTTTTCAAATTTTACCTGAAATACAACATATCTATGTAGCTTTATAGTTTGTTTTCTTTTGTTATTCAAGATCTTAATCTATAATATTGTTTAGCTTAGATTTTCCAAACACTGTGAGTTTTATTTTTATGTGCATTTTATATTTAAGAATATATTTAAGAATTTTTATAGGTAAATTTATTTTGAAGTGTAAAGCCATAGGTCTATGTCTACACATGTCTTTTCCACCATCTTAAGGCAGCATATATTCAGGTGGGTGTATGTGCTCTTGTTCAAGTTAATTAGGGAAGTTACCACTCCTTAACTGATAGGTTTTTCCCACAACATTTGGTCAATGCCTTGTAGATTTGAGATGGTAACT
>NW_020799095.1:4834559-4934797 GCF_003259725.1 Athene cunicularia
AGAACAGCCTCAGTATGAAAGCGATGTATCACTGCCAATTTGAGGTAAGTGTAAATTTACAAGGGTACAAAGCACACAAAATTCAACTACATCAATCATTACTCTAGCGTAGGGATAATGGCCTTCAGATGCATTTATTTGATCCTACTGAAAGGAGTTCATTTTGTCAATTACTAAAAAAAAAAAAAGTACCAGTTTTGGCAGGACCAGATCTGTATAGTGGACAGATGAATGAAATCTGAGGTTTTTTCACTGATTTAAAGAATGGTTTCAGTTGTTTTGTTTTAGATGTTTTCAGTAGTTGTTGTAGCTCCCAGACAGCCAGATATTTTTCTCTTCTAAGTTATTTTCAAAAAAATTGTGGACTGAACAAATGTGTTCATCTTGCAAAATAATCTGGTATAACTGTTTGTGGACAATTAAACTTTACTATCATTTTCTTTTTAAAGCAGAAAGGGTTTTCTATCGTAATGGAGAAACTGAAGTTATTTACATTTTTAAAGCCTTTTGAAACTCCCAATTTCTGCACAAATAGGTAATAGTAGTCTATATTATTTAGGACTTATTCTGCAATGATGTTGGTTTTCCACTTAAATATTTTTTATTTTTCAAATTTTACCTGAAATACAACATATCTATGTAGCTTTATAGTTTGTTTTCTTTTGTTATTCAAGATCTTAATCTATAATATTGTTTAGCTTAGATTTTCCAAACACTGTGAGTTTTATTTTTATGTGCATTTTATATTTAAGAATATATTTAAGAATTTTTATAGGTAAATTTATTTTGAAGTGTAAAGCCATAGGTCTATGTCTACACATGTCTTTTCCACCATCTTAAGGCAGCATATATTCAGGTGGGTGTATGTGCTCTTGTTCAAGTTAATTAGGGAAGTTACCACTCCTTAACTGATAGGTTTTTCCCACAACATTTGGTCAATGCCTTGTAGATTTGAGATGGTAACTAATTATGTATGTATTTGTATCCATGAGTATTTACATTTTTGTTGTGGTTTGAACTTGGCTGGTAGCCAATCACCACGCAGCCAGTCGCTTACTTTTTCCCCCCTGTCTGGTGAAAAAGGGGAGGGACAAAAAAAAAGAGAGAATTTGTAGGTTGAATAAAAAAACCCAAACAGTTTAGTGATAGTAACAAAACAGTAACAATAGTAAGTCCAAACAGGTACTACGCAGTGCGGTTGCTCACCACCTGGCCACTGGTATGCAGCCCACCCCAGCAGCGATCCCAACCGCACCAAAGATCCTGCTGCACCACTGCCCGACAGTGGAAATGAGAGAGCACCCACCTCCTTTATGTACCATGACACGCACACGGTACAGAATACTCCAGTGACCAGGCCGGCCCTCAGCTGTGCTCCCTCCCAGCCCAAGGAAAGTTAACTCTATCCTGGCTGAAACCAGGACAAATTTATAGCAATGTATCTGCATCTAGTCAGTTTTTGCAAGTCAGCTGTTGGGGGAACCTGACTAATGTGCAGTTGAAACCTCTAACTGAGGGACAGTGGTGATTTAAGCTGCTCTGACAAAAATGTAGATGCTCACCTGATGATACCATTTGATTTCTTAAAAAACACATTTCACAAATTTGTATATCCACCCTTTTAAAAAAATATTTAGTTTCATATTAGCTTAAACTTTTTTCTAGTTGGACCAAGATTGTATTTATGTGGGAAGGTTTATGAAGACAAGTGTGTCAGCAAAGGCTTGTGCTTGAGCACACGTAGAGAGATTCAGATCTGAGTTTTAAGCAAGTCACTATAACTTTTCACTTAAAGATACCTTAACTTGATAAATGGTGGGGGGATTGTTTCATAAATAGGACTTAAAGGTTTCTATAGATGTCTCCACATTGTTAGAAGACATTGCATCAGCTAGCTGTTCCTTCTTTGTGGTTGAGGAAAAAGATATGTGCTTCTCTTTGAATTTTTAAGAGGAATAGGGGAAGAAATAGGATATTTTTATAAAGTCTAAAGCTCTTTTCTGTCTCGTAGGAGATTGTAAAAACTGGGAAGATTTTTTTTTTCCTCATTACCATCCAACTTTTGAAAACATACAGAAAAAAAGGGTGAAAACTTCTTGTTCACCTGCATCCATCTAGTTTCAACTTGTCTTATCTTTTCCAAGGGCCATTCTTTCTTTGCTTATCATACTGAAGGTTGCTTACTCAAAAACCTGTCACCCCTGTTCCTGTGAGACTTAACAAAAATCTGGTGAAGTGTTGTTAATGGATTTATTCACGCTTTTAAAAGATCGTGTTTCCTAGCTATCATGCCCAGATTTTGACATATATCTTATTAGCCAATGATACAGCCATGAAATATGACTTATTTCCCTGGATGACGACAAAACTACTGCTACTATATGTATTATATAAAGATTGAAAAAACAGTAGTTATCCATGATGGCTCAACAGTCTTTCCAATACACATTTTTGCTGAATAAAACCAGATAGATGTTGTATATTTTGATCCCACCACCCAACCCAGAATGACATGAAGTGCAGGTTTATGCCGTTATTTATCTTACAGGAAAAACATGCTCAAACTGTTACTTAGTGTGCATTTTCTTAAGAAATTACACTGAATGTTGTTGAGTTCAGAGAGCATGTGATTCAAACAGCAACATGAAGATTAATTTAGAGGCAGCATTTTGTGTATGAGGAAAAGTCATAAGCAAGATAAGGGAAGGCAGATACAATCCCCGAAGAAACAGATTATCAAGGCAGGTTTAGGGGTTTTGACAGATGATATGGAAAGAACAGCACTGCTTACAAGATTTGCCAGCCTAGGCTATGGGTCAGGCAGTCACTCAGAGTGAGTTTGTGCATTACAGGATCAGCCCAGATACAGAGATACTCAGTCTGGACTGAGTGAAAGAACTGACTGGCGGCTCTGCCTAGCCCTCTGCAAGACCCGTGTTGATGAAAGGTGTATATATGGTCACACTTGTAATGAGCTACAGTAACACATCCAGAAGGCAGTAACTGACAACCTTTGGCAATAACCCCCTAATGCTGTTCTGTCAAGCTGGCCAGTGTTGGTGTTGCTTGTGACACCCAGTCTCCCAGGCTGAATTGTAGCCCACTGTCATAATTCAGTGCAGTATTCTCGCAGGCCAAGTTGTGCAAAATGTTTGACTACCACTTTCTGTGAATTTACTTGTCATGAAAACTTAATTATATACATCCCTCTCTCATTTCTGGTGTCTGGTGGTGACTTGCTCCAGCTTCTTTCCAGTTCTTGCATAATTTGTGTAATTTGTTGACAGTCCAGTTTCACCAGAGCTGCTTTTGCTTAGCATAGATCCAGATTCACTAGGTTCAGTCTTCACTTTTTGTAGCCTACGTCCAGAGTTCCTCCCCCTTAAGGCACAATCTTCATTAAGCCTAGTCAGTACTCTCTTTCTAAAAATGTTGATGACCAAAGGCAAAGGACAAGCCTAGTTCAAACAGAGCCAAAATTTTGAGCAGATCTCAGCTAATTTACAGGTAGTAACTGCATATTGGTCCCATCTGGAAAAGTGTGCATTCCTGCACAGGAACTCATTGGGCATCCCTAAAGTCATTTGACTTACTAGTTTTCTCTCTGAACCAGAAAACAGAGGGAAGCCTTATGTCCTGATGCCACCATTCTGTAGGATATCTACTGCAATACTGAATAGTAGGTGGAAGCAGTGATCTGTGTTGAATCTGTTGCAGAGAATATTATCTTAGAAAATGCTAGGGATATTATTTAATTATTTCAAACTACTGTTAAATTTTATCATCCTTGATGTTGGTCTCTTCACTTGAATTATCATGGGGGAGGAACGAAAGAACATAAGCCCTTCACTGAAAGCTCCCCCTTCCTCTTCACCCTCCCCCCCCACCCCCCCTTGTTTATCTTGTCAAACAAAAAGATTGAACTTAATTTCTTTACTTGAACTTGCTTTTTAGAATCAGTAGTCTGGACATAAGCAAGCTGGAAGAGAAATGTAGAGGCATAGTGATAGTGCCCAAGGCACATAAGTGACACATAAAGCACACCCTGGGACAGGATGGTGGAGGCTGCCTGTATTGGTTGTTGGTAAAGTTACCGGGACCCTGTAGTACATTAATGCCTAATAAACACCTAGGCCCAACAGAGCAGGCATGGTAGAAAAGAAGGAAAAGGTACTGTCATGGTTTAACCCTGGCTGGCAACTGAGCACAACACAGCTGCTTGCTTACTCCTCTCCCAACCCCGGTGGGATGGGGAGAGAATGAGAAGGGTAAGTGAGAAAGAAACTCATGGGTTGAGATAAAGGCAGTTTAATAATTAAAAAGATATAATAAGCATTTAAAAAAAAATGTGAGGGTGAGGAAACCCAAACCGAAGAAAAAGGCAAATAAAACCCAAGAAGGACAAGTGATGCAAATGAAAACAATTGTTCACCACCAACCAAACAATGCACAGCCAGTCTGGGAGCAACAGCCACCCTGCCGAACTCCTCCAGTTTTACTGCTGAGCATGACATCATGTGTCTTCACAATATTCCTTTGGTCAGTGGAGGTCAGCTGTCCTGACTGTATCCCCTCCTAACTTTCTGTGCACCACCAGCCTACCTGCTGACAGGGTGGTGTGAGGAGTAGAAAAGACCTTGACGCTGTGTGAGCACTGCTCAGCAGTAATTAAAACATCAGTGTGCTATCAACACTGCTTTCAGCACAAATTAAAAACATAGCCCCATACAAGCTACTATGAAGAAATTTAACTCTATCCCAGCCAAAACCACTACAGGTACTAAAACAGGGCTTTGCATACTAAGTTTCTTTTGCTGTTCTGTTGCACATCTTCCCAGGGCACCCACTTAACAAAAAAAATCCTGGCTCTCTAAATCCCTCTTTTCTGTTCTCTGGTGGCCATCTCTCTCACTGTAGTTGTGTCAATGTTATTTTCCACTTCTGAATAAATTAGGTGCCCTAGAGCAAGGCATAATCCACGTTCTCAGTTATAGCATCAAATCCACATTGGAGTTCAGTTCAGCTACTTGTTGTGGAGGGTGGCATGGTTCACTGGTTTTGTTTCAAAACTGGGTGTCTTGGGCCGAGATAGCCCAGTATACCAAACTGTTCCGTGTGATCTCCAGTGCTCATGCAGAAGTTTCCCCAAGAGTTTGAGCTAGTCTGTTACTGTATGTACAGGCTCCACTACTCCCAGCAACAGCTACCTGCATTGGAAATGTATGGGCTGTCCAGACCCCAGTGTCAGTAGACATGTGATCCTATTGTGTGGGTCCTGCTGGGATAGGGGAGGCAGGGTATTCAAACACACGCAGGCTTACAGTTCTGTCAGAGCCAGGTCTGCCTCTCAATTAAATAAACTGAGCTGTAGCACCAGCTGACTTAACTCAGTGTAGTCATTTGAAGTCAAGATAGTTGGGACCAGGTAGCTGTGCTGACAGAAAATGAAGGGTCTATTGGTCTAGGTTGTACTAATAGTGAGTATTAAGTAAGGCACTTTCGGTACAGCCTGAGGTCACAGCATGATCACAGTGTGATGGGTTCCAGCTCAAAGATCCCAGTGGTAAGGTTGAAAATCGTGGATGAGTGAAAGTAGAACAAGCATCCATGCAAGCAAAACAAGATATATGCCTGAGCCACTTAATAAGAATGATAATAACAGCTGAGGTGAAAAGTCTGTGATTAGATTTTAGAGATTTAATCAGATGTGGCATTATTGGTATGGCCAGATGATAGCAAATTAGAGAATCTGATGGTCAAAGTTATCCTAACACATATTTGGAAAACAGTTGACCTAGCAGAGTAAGTTTAAAGCTACAGAATTTAATCTGGTCATAGCTGTAAAACGAGATTTACTATCATGTAACATCCTGACCTCTGCTTAAGCCCTTTGATCGTGTAAGTGTAAAGTACACCAAGGTCACCTTGGACAGTTGAAATTACTAGTTGTCAGCTTTCATCTCTGTTGTAAACTTAATTGATGAATAATACAGGATGT
This sequence comes from Athene cunicularia, assembly GCF_003259725.1. Taxonomy (NCBI): domain Eukaryota; kingdom Metazoa; phylum Chordata; class Aves; order Strigiformes; family Strigidae; genus Athene; species Athene cunicularia. The sequence goes on from NW_020799095.1 coordinate 4,840,558, forward strand.
TACAAGAAACAGTGGCATAGATTCAGTTTTGTTGTAATAACAAGCAGCAAATTCCACTTAGTGGGTACTCTAGCTTTTGTTTTTGTTCTTTTGTCAAGATGTAACAATTATAAAAGACTGTCACTTGAAAATCCAAGGATTTGTAATCTGTATGTTTTCATTCTATGGAACACTGATGTAAATAGACCAAGATGAGTAAGAATAAATATTTAGTATCCTGTTTTACAGAGCATGACTTTTCAGTAGGGAAATGTACAGAGTTTTTACCCTTATTCTTTGCTGAATATATGTGGGAAGAGTAGTCAACTATGTTTCATTTCTGCAGTTTAAAACTGAAAACTTTAAAGAGTTTTCTGAAGCCAAGGTTCATTGGTCCTTATCACTCTAGTCCAGGGACTCTTGAAGGCCTAGCTAGAGCAATTAGTGCTGGGAACATCGTTCAAAGCTGTTGTCACAAATTGACAGCATTCAATTTAGGGCTGTATCTGCATTCTGAGGCTGTTCATATCTGATCTGTACAGGTTTTGTCAAAAAGGCAGCTCTCAAAGTTTGAATGTGGTCTCTCAAGGATTTTGGTAGAAGGGAAAGTTGATGCCAAAGCAGAAGCACGTTAAGGTATTTGAAGTAGATAAACATGGTTTAATCTTGTGTGACAGGAAGTCTATTATTAAAATAGCAATCTCTTTAGAAGAACTTGTAGTTCTAAATTAAGCCCAGGATAAAATTCCCCCTGTATTTTATCACATGGTAATCATTGCAGCCTTGAGCTTTCTGAGCAGTGAGAAGTCTTTGTTACTTTCTTACTGACTCTCAATCTTGCTGAATACAAGAAAGCCCTAATCTAGATTAAAATCTATTATTTTTGTTAGTGAAGAACTTTTGGTCTAATTTTTGCCATTAATTTGTGGAATTTATGCAGTCTTTGTTTTTCTAAAAAGCATACGTGATACATGAATTCACAACATGCAAGCAAAAGGTCTTCCGTGTAGCTGTGAAGCAACAAACACTATCTCAAGATGGTTTTAAAGAAGATTTTAAAGACTGTTGCCTCTCAAAGAGTAAGGTGTCCTGTTAGGTATTTTTGTTCCTCGTGCAGATCATTAAAACCTGAAGTTTGGAAAATCTACTAAATCTAACTTCTGCCTGACAAACCCAAGAGATTTTATTTTAGGTGACACCTTGTAGGGGAAGAAATAGGGTATATCAGGATCTGACTTGAAGGTACAGCATGCTGTAGAATTACTATGCTTTACAAGATGGACCATGAGTTCTAGTGTGCTTCTGACATATGGGGAATAAAATCTAACTGAAAAGCTGCTGTAGAGTTTGCTTAATAACAGCCATAATTATCAATCCAGACAAAGTGATTTTATCTTATTACTGTCTTAGTTTATTTAGTATTTTTTTTCTGTGATGGAATATTGTGCACAACTGACATATTGAAAGACTTTGTCAACAAAAATGCTTAAATCTATATGAAAAGAATGCAAGTTAGGTGTTTTATATATGTACAACTGGGAACAGAAATATTTGAAATGTATACCTTGTAAAGTCACTGTGTTATCTCCACCTCCATCCCTCCCCAAGTCTTCTGTCTAGAAGGGTCATTTAAGTGTGTGAGGCTGCTTCAGGCAAAATCAGATGGGTTAATGCAAGCCACCCATCTGAACAGTTTCAAGCAGCCTAGCAGGGCTTGTCTGGGGAGACTAGAGAGTACTCACATCCTCTTTGTCTCACGCATGCACACTCCCACACAGTTGTAGGGACAGGAACCTCCAACAATTGATCACTAGCAAACACCTGGGAAGAACTAGTGTTTGCCATCAACAAAGCTGTTAACAAAATGAATGTCTGTCAGGCAGCCTTAGCGTTGTACTCTAGTGTATTGTCAGTTATCTCTTGGGATGATAGCACTCAATTTTACATGCATCAAGGGCCTTATGCTTCCCGATTTAACAAAAATGCAGCCTATTTGTGATGTACGTAGCATATGCATTATACTGACAGAACTGACAGCAAATCTAGTGACTGTGCTGGTACTAAATTTAATTTCTGAAGAGCAAAAGTTTAATTTGAATAAATAATTTGAAAAGAAATGTTTCTTTTATGTCCAATCTCACAAGCAGCCTGATATGAGCATTGGTGTGTACATCTTCAGTGAATCTTACATTTCTGTTATGTTTTTCACTTATTGTTTTGTAGTAAATGTCCAATTATTCTCAGCTACTTACAGAATGTAAGAAGTAGATAGCATTTCTACAGACTGTGGTGCCAAGAGCATGGTATCGAAGCATTAACAAAGCTGGTGCAGGGTCTGGAGCACAGGTCGTACGGGGAGCGGCCGAGGGAACTGGGGGTGTTTAGTCTGGAGAAGAGGAGGCTGAGGGGAGACCTCATCGCCCTCTACAGCTCCCTGAAAGGAGGGTGCAGAGAGCTGGGGATGAGTCTCTTTAACCAAGTAGTAAGCGATAGGACAAGAGGGAACGGCCTCAAGTTGAGCCAGGGAAGGTTTAGACTGGATATTAGGAAGCATTTCTTTCCAGAAGGGGTTGTTGGGCGTTGGAATGGGCTGCTCAGGGAGGCGGTGGAGTCCCCATCCCTGGAGGTGTTTAAGAGTAAGGTTGACATAGCACTGAGGGATCTGGTGTAGTTGAGAACGGTCAGTGTTAGGTTAACGGTTGGACTATATGATCTTCAAGGTCCTTTCCAACCTAGGTGATTCTGTGATTCTGTATCCAAATAAATCAAACCTGTCTTCTGAACTGAGACACTATTAATGTCTCAACAACACTGTGATTAGATCCCCTGAACATCATTATAGTTATGCAGTATTTTCCCATAGAAATTTTAGTAGGTTATTTTGATAGAACTAGAAAGCATTTGGATGTTCTTATAATTATTTTTTGAAGAAAGTTACTGTCTTGGTTCAGCTAGGATAGGGTTAAGCTTCTCCCAAGCAGGGGGAAGGGATCTCCAGCCGGGTTATTCATACCATGCTGACGTCAGGTCCGGCATGGCAGCGCGGGAAGTTTTTCCTTTGTGGCTTTGGGCGCAGGAAGCAGTTGCGCAGGCTGCCTGTGTCCATTGCGGTATTTCTCTGTATATCTTTTGTTTACTGTTATTACTGTTTATTGTTGTTATCATTGCTACTATTGTTGTTCAGATTGTTATTTATCACACTGTTGTATTAAATCTCTTTTTATTTCAACCCTGGGGTTTGTGCCTCACTTGTAGCCTGACCAGCTGAGGGTGGGGGAGGGACCATGGCAACATGGTCTCTGGTCCCGGCAGAGCCTAAACCAACACAGTTACCTTCTATTTCTTCATTCTATCCCTGTTGAACAAGTTTGTGTCCATGTTCAATGAGTTATACTCCTAGGAAGGAGGACCATCTCAGTAAATCTTGTCTAGAACACAATCCCCTGCCTTCAAAATGTTGATGCTGTATACTCACATGTGCTGTGAACTTACTTTCAAACAGCTTGGATATCTTTTCTGAAGTATGGTTGAGTCAATCTAACATGAAAACCTAGTTGATCTAATTTGTTGTATTTTACTGTTTTTGTATTGACCAGTCAAGCATCTTCAACAGTATGTGATTTTAATATACTTAAATTGTTCAAGTTGCATTTTTACTGTCATTTATTACACTTGGATTCTCTTTTTCATGAGAGTATCCACTTGGTTTTTTATCTTTTTAGTTGGCTGTTCTATACACCTGTTGGTCTTAATCACCTATGTGTTTTTTCCATAGATTAAATTTCAGAAGAAAGTAAATTTTTGTGTTGGCAGGATTCTCTTTGACTGAAGAGAGACAGTTTGACATGGTTCCCAGGGGAGTCATCAGTTCTACGCTCTTTCTTCACAAGTGAAAGATGCCACCTATAAACTGCCTTCTAACTATAACTGCTAGACATTGCCAGTCCTGAAAAACTGAAGCAGAGCTATGTTGTGCTTTGATGACTCAAAGCACAAAAATCTTGCCAGAATGTCAGGTCTGTATCTCTCTCAGGCATCTGCACTCAAGATAGCATAGTGCTTTCCAGTCTACTTTCAACCTAGTTGTAGTAAAGATTATAACTGACTTCTCTGGTTTTCATAATCCTTACCACATCCATTTCCCTGTGTATGAGGGCCGGACTGCCTGCTTAGGCCCCATTACTGAGTGCCCTACCTGCCATGTGCGTAGGAAAAGCTGAGCCACAGACTTTTCCCACAAAGGGAAGCTCTGGAGAGCCTTGACCACTGCAGTGAGTACAAATTCAAATGAGATTGATTTTTTTAAATATTTTTTTTTTAAATTATTGTTCCTCAAACCTACTGATTCTTTATTCAGTCACAAAATGTCCAGTCACTGTCCTGGTACTAGGAATAGACTACCCAATATGTGCAAAATTTTCTTCTTCAGATGTGTGGTGGTTTAAGGCCCTGCCGAGACCCAAGACCACGTTGCCGCTGTCCCTCCCCAACCCTCGGACTGACAGGGCAGGGGGTGAGACACAAACCCCGGGGTTGAGATAAGGAAAAATTTAATACAACAGTGTAACAAATAATAAACCAAACAACCACAATAAAAATAACAATAAACAGTAATAACAATGAACAGGACAAGAGATAGATGTACAGAGATACACCTCACAGATACAGCAGTGAAGGATACAGACGCAGAACAAAGCCGTGCCTCACTCTTCCCGTGCTTGGGCGCCTGGACCTGACATCAGCATGGTATTGAATAACCCAGCTAGACCTCCTTCCCCACTGCTGGGGGAAACCTAACCCTGTCCTAGATGAACCAAGACAAGATGCTATCAGTTTTTAAGATGAGAATATAAAATAATTTTCAGGTCAGCAGTCATGAATTTGGTATGCTCATCAGCCCTATCATTTTCTTTCCACTTGATCTGACATTCATAAGTGACAAAATCTTGAAATCAGTGGTGATCTAATTTTCTATCCTAGTTCATTCTTCCTCAATAGTATTATAGTACTAACATAACTGGTTTCTAAAACATAAACAGTAACAAATAATAAACAAGAATAGCAATAAAACCAACAAGCCCCTTTTAAAAATGCCATTGCCCTAAAGACACCATTTGCTTTATGTTGCCTATTTTCAGTTGTTCAGAACAGGAAACCTTGAGTAGTAGGACTGTGGCAAAGAATGCAAATTAAATCCCAGGTTTATGTAGGTAAATAAGGTTTTATGAAGAATCTTTGACATGATGAATTATCTTAAGTGTGTGCTCAGGTACTGAGTTAATTCCTGTGTGAAAGAATCTATCAGACTACAGTACTGTTTCTTCTTAGAAATATTTTTGAGTTTTTATCATTAACTTTAAAATATTATGAAATATGTTTTCTAGTTAGTCTGGCGATATTGTTTCTAGTTCCCAATGTGTTATCATTTTGAATCATTTTATAAAAATAAAAAACCAAAAATCCCGAGCAGGTCCACTCTGTAAGTAGAAGGAGGAAGAAAAGTCTAGTAAATATGTATTTGGTAATATCCCTGGGGAGTCAGTTGTGTAGGTGTGACACAAATGGGAAAAACAGCTCTCCAGAGAGCAACATGTAGAAAGGAACAAAGAGAAACCTTTTTGCCAGGCTGAGGGTTTTGCTGCTGGCTGCGTGGTGGCATTGTTCAGAGGAAGTGCACCTGCTCTAACATTTTCTTTGGCTGGAAGCAGACAGGTTTGTTGAATGCTCTAATTGCTGGTAGGCATGAAAGGATTGCCTAGAAGATTGCTTCCTAGGCTGTCCTTTGATGTTTCATATGATTTGGAAGCAAAGATTTCTTTTCCTTTATCCATCTTGCTAATAGGTGAGAATAAAATATCTCCTCTCAGCTTTCATTCCAGAAGGTATCATGGCACATTGTGTCCGATTAGCTGTATCATGGGCCAGAAGACTCCTTTTATCTTTTGAAAAGATTTGTAAAACACAAGCATAGTCATCACAGTCCACATTCATAAAGCACTATTAGCAACGTGTTCAGTTCATTGCAGGGGTCTCTGGGCAGGAGAAACACTCTACTGCGAATACTAGGTTTGTCAAATGGTATAAAACTGTGGCTAGGAATTTTGAATGCAACCCTTTTAAAACATATTATGATTCTTGGACTGCAGTTAGAACAGGTTTGTTTAATTCCAGTTATTTTCATTTATAAACACAATAATTCTAATACAAAAATCTAAGTTTTGCAGAAAAATCTGCAAAATTTGAATACCAGAGAACTGCACTGAGGCTTGATATTTTGAGGATGCTCCTTTTACAAATAAATATAAAACAGGACTACTGCGCTATGAAGTGCTGTACTAAATTTAATCTATAACTATAGCGATAAACAATATGATGTGATATATTTTGTTTACTGAAATTTGCAAATTAATAGAGTAACAAAAAATTCTGTAAGTTAATTAATGAGTTTTTACTTAATTCTCTTAATAAGAAATGCCTACCTGAAAGCAATTATGATGCATTACTTCAACCCATGTAAATTGTCTATAACAGTTTTCTCTTGAGAAAGTGGACTATTGCCAACATACTTGGAAGTACCAGAATACTTAAAAATATGTAGTTTTTCTCAGTAGAATGATCCTCCTCAATTTAATTGGGTTTAGCTCTCCTCTGTGATACAGAATTCAGATTCAGATCCACCACTTCCGAAGTTCAGGAGTGCATGGGGTATACCTTTTGAACCAGAGCCTGGTATACTTTCTAATGAGGTGTTGAGAATTACTGCCTAAGAAACATATGTCTGTTAAATATGACTCAGATATATTGTCTGAAGTTTTTAAAGATAAATATTGGTTTAGACTTTATTGGAAATTGAGAAGAATGTGCTTCTTGAATCAGTTGTAAAATTTGAAAGAAAATATTCAATGTATCTTCTGAAACTTAGAGATCCATGTGCAGTTTTTATATTGCGACTTTCTGAATTATGAATAAAGTTTCCTTTTTTTCTTAAAATTACGTCCTCTTTTTTCAGACTGTTTTGGGAATCAGTTTTTGGAATGCTGAGACATGTCAGTCTTGATCTTTATAGCTACCTTTTGAGTAAACTGGTTACAGTGCCACTGGCCAAGGCTGTTAAACTTCTGTTCAATTTTGTCATGGTCACTGTAAATTATTACACCAGCTTCCCAACTTTCTCTTCTGAGGACAAAGAATGTGTATTTTGTCTTGTGGTGTAAGCAAGGAGTGTATTTACATGTCCACAATTGTGGCCTCCAATTTTCATTTTGTTGTGACACAATATAGTAATTTAAAGAACATGTCTGAAATTTTATTTACGTGGCTAAGAGGTCAGTCTGCATTATTTTTTTATCTGTAGAACCAAGTGTTTATCAGGTTTCTGTACGAATCACACAGAGTGTTAGGGGACATTTTGCACCAGCATTTTATTTTAGATGTCTTTATAATAAAGTTTTGATGTGTTAAATTTTCCAAAGGTATTTTAATTCTGGAAAAAAGTGGGGTTTTTTTCCCCAAATTTCCAAATTTAACATACATATCTTTGTACGTGTAACTGTACAAGTATGTATCTACCTATATAAAATCCACTAATTCTGATGTTTTAGTTAAGTTAATGTTTTAGTTAAGTAAATGTGAATATTCTGGTGTGTTTCAGGTGTTCAGAGGCAGGGTTGGCTAATTACTTACACCCTTAGGGTGAAAGTACTTTGAGGGAATAAAATCTAGGTGATCATATTATTCATGTTTGAATGGGTTGGGAGAATGTTGAGTGCTTGCTTCACCTCCCCATTCACCAAACAGCAGAAACGAGGCAATTGTGGGACTCAAGCTGGTACAGTCAAGGGAATAAACAAGTCATTCTCTTCCAAGTTGAAAGGGAAAGGATTGCAGATCAGAATTATGGATCCTGTTGTTTTGTTCACTCCTAGTCATTACCTACTTACTGCTATAAATGAAGAGAGGACTACTGCCTAAAAATTTCTTGATGACAACCCATACAATGCTTTTATTTCAAAGTGGCCTTCTCAGCGTTAATCTCCAAGTCACTATCTTAAGGGTTATATGTAAGCCATCTAGAAATAATAGGGTGACTCATTCATTTTGATGTGGCTGTGGGTTTTGTGGTCATATACAAGGAGAAACAGAGTGTACTTGGATATATCCCTGCAGGCAATTTTGCAGGCATCTCTTTGATAGGGACCAACTCTTACTGGACTGTTTTCTTAGGTCTATTCTAATTTAGCCTCGTGGAAAAAAAGGCATAGCATAACCACAAGTTTTGTATTGGGTAGACATGCAATTATGCTGTTTTTTTTCTTCTTGATGGGTATTGGTGACATCACTTAAATGTGTCTGTGTGCTATCTCATTTTTGTATGAAGCATTCAGAACTGCAGCAGAAATTGTGCTTTAAAAAAGGAGAAGGAAATTAAAAGTGTGAGATTAGACTGATATAATTTTGAGAGTTTGGTTTTTGCAGACAAAACTCCAGGAAATTCAAAGCTTAGCCTGAGCTGTAGTCCATCAATCAAACTGTTGTGAAAGAACAATGCTAGTAATCATAAAAACACAAAAGATGTGAAATACAAGAAGAGTGTGCAATTCTTAATCATCCTGACCCATAACTGTATTCTAAATAAATGTTTTGTATTTAATTTCCTGAGTAAAGTATTAAGGATGATGAATGGGGAAGGAAAATATTTCATGGAAGTTTAAATAATTGATGGGGCATCTTTCAAAGTCAAAATAGTTCCAAAACCCCACAGATTTGGCTACTCTCAAAAGCTGAATGGTGTAATTAAGTGTTGTATTCTACAATGTTTCATTTTAATCTTGTATTGATGCTTGTAAAAATATATACAACTCCTTTTTAAAGGAGAACTTACAAAAGCAGTCCTTTTACTTCAGTGAAATCAGTGAAATACTTCAGTCATTTTTGACAGTCATGGGGACTAGAAGCTAATGTGTAGTATACTTCTATACTTCAGCGTTGCTACATACGTGCACTCAAGTCACAGTATGGCTAATCACCAGTTTAGAAGATAGTTTATAAACATAATTATGTTTCTGATGAGGAACAAAGTATCTTTCATTCCTTACAAAATTCTGAAAGAGAAAGATTAAGATCAAATATAATAAATTCTGTCACTTCGAAAGTAAGAAAGATTCTGAACTGAATCAGTGTTGCCTTGAAATGGATTATATTTTTTCTGATATGTCAAGTGATTTGTGGGTTAAGCCACAGAAGCTGATATTATTATATTCCAAAGGAGCTTTAAAAAAAGCTTCAGAATAAGAAGGTACCTTCAGGAAACTTTTTACTACCATCATTCAAATGAATCTTAATATCAATTTAGGTGTAGTATTTAGTATTTCATATATAATGTTCTTCTGAATATATTTTATGTTAAGCATAACACTGTTCAATTCTACAATTAAAGCATGTGGGGAATGTTGTAATTGGCAGACCAGTTAAGAAAGAAAACTTTAGGCCCTGACCTTGATGTTTCGTTTTGTAACAGCCCAGAGAAATTGTTTAATTCTTGTGACCAGGAGTGTTGTGAAGGAGACTTGTGTACCAGCATGCTACAGAAAATTTAGGATTCAAAGTATTTCTTTCTTTAATGAATGTTACATAATTTTCTATATAGTAAGCAAATTTGTATCAGTTTTAACTCTATGAGCTGCTCTGAACAGAAGCAGAGAGAAGGTAATTATAGTAATGCAGAAAAGGAGGAAATTTGATAAATACTCATAACATCTGTGAAATTTGGTTTTATCCTAATCAATTATTTTTCACTAGGCTACCTTCCACATTCTTCTTTTCCTGATAATCTATTTATTTTTTCTTTTTTCTTTTTTTTTCTTTTTTTTTTTTTTTTTTGTCTCACTTTCTGTGTAGGATTGACTCATCATATCTGTGATCTCCTAATAGAAACTGTGTCTCTGTACTTGGAGGAAGATGATAAAAGCAACACCAAGACAGCAAATGCACTGCTTCTGTCCTTGCTTGACATTTTGCGCTACATGCTGATGTATACAGCAGGCATCGTGCGCCAGACTTTGCAGGTATGGAATCTATTTCCTGGGGTCATCACTATCTTAAACAATTTTTTAGCTAACTTCCTGTTATCCTAATAATGAAATTCCCACTATTCTGATTTTATTGAATTTTTAGTGTGGTGGAAAAAGAAAAACATGTATTTTGCAACTTCATGTTGCTCTTCCCTGTAGTCACCTGGCTAGACTATCTATACTAGCTTCACTGTGTGCTGGAAACAGATCCTAGCTGACTGTTCAGTTTCTGTATTCCATAAATAGCTTAATTCAACATTTGCTCAATGACAGTTCAAAGCATTTTTCTTCCATTCATTTTAAAAGAAAAAGATTACTCCATAAAAACCCAACATCTTTTGATTATAAATCACATGTGATTACTGTACTTGAAGAGCATATGTAACCTTTGTATGTGTGCTGACAAAAGTATTTCCTCTCTTATGCTGCTCAATTTGTCTTCCAAGTTTCTGTTTGAACTGCAAATCATGGTATTGGTAGGACTTCCTCATTCACTGAAGACAGCCTCCTCCTTAAAAATGAAGCACAAAAAGATAGTATTCAAAGAAATTTCTCATAACTTTCTTTAAAAAAAAAAAACAGCAGAAAGCGTTCATCTATTTTTAGACATGATGTTAAGATATCAGTATTTGCTTTGTTTTTAAATGATCTGCCAAATTTCTAAATTAGCCAAGTGGAAGCACTTCTGTATTTGGGCTGCAAACAACAACACGTACTCTTCATGTTAGGTTTTTGATGGTCTTGGGATTATCCACTGAAGAACAGGGAAGTCTATTAGGTCCAATATAGGAGGACAGAGAATCAAAAGATTACAACCGGATTGTATGGACTTTCAGGACATGGCTTCTTTGTTCTGAAAAGGTCCTGCTTTGTGGGTTGATTGGTTCTTTGGTTTGGTTTGTTTTTTTGGCTATTTTTTAAGAAGGTTTAATGTATGAAGTGGGTGTTGAAAATTGAGTGGTTTGTTGTTTTTTTTTTCTACAGTGATTTACATAATCAGTTGTGTTATCAACCAAATATTTCACTGAGAGGTGTTTTTTTTTAATTTTGGAAGAAACTTAATTTAGATCTTATGGTACAATACCTTGTCTTTTTGAGTCTTCTGTTAGCAGGTTCTGTAATGGGTTTCTCATCTAAGAATCACTTTGTAAAACAAATATTGTAGTCTAATTGCTGATCGTCATATTGTGGCATCATTCTCTGTAATCACAGAGAGCTAAATTCTGTATTTATACTCCCTGCAACAGTGGTGAGGCCAGTTATACTAGAGGACACATAAGAGGAAAGAGGAGCTTGCACATGTATTAGTAATATTAGTGAAACTGATGATTTTTATTTAGATACAAAATTTAATCTATACATTCAATGCCAAATTCTGTTCCAGCTTTACATAAATACCTCAGTTGATTGATACACTAAAACTCCAGCTCTAGTTTTGTCCAGCTCTAGTCAAAGTAATCTGCTTTTCTCTGGAAGACTAAGGGGTAACAAGAGTCATCTGGAGAACTGAGTCTTGAAGCATAGCTCTGTCCTATACCCCTGTAGAACTAATTTTACAGTGGCGTTGCTTGTCTTGGCAATATGTGTCACAGAGCCCCTGTGGGTTCTACAGCTGCCTCAGTACACATGCCCTTTTGAATGATGGCCATTAGTTGGTGACTGCTAGTTACCGTGCATCTACATAATATTCCACTATCTGTGTGTCACTAAATGCATCACTATAGTAACAAATATTCTTAGGGTGGTTTTATAGGGATTTTCTGAATAATATACCTTTTAAAACAGAACCTGAAAAAGAGAATCAAATTTTCTCATGTTAATAATTTTTGAGGCTTAAGTTGACTGTTACAGATGGTACTACCTCCACTTAATTCCTTTTTATTTAAGGTTTTTATATGTAAAGGGATAACCTTATCCAGCTACATAGGAAAACACCACTTTTCCTTTGCATTCCAGTACTTTATGCTGCATGGTTCTGATAACTATCCAGCTTCATTCAGGAGTTTTCTCTTTGTGGACCAAGTACTTGTGTTTTAATGGAAATGGTTTCAGATTCGTTTGCCTATCTGTTTTAGAGCAGTTTCATCATATCGTGTTCCACAGGTCATCCACTGTAGCCAAAAGTAATCTGCAATCTCAATTTGAGAAATGGACTCGATTTAGTGACTTAATGTAGGTTTAAGCATGGTGTAGTGTATATCCTTTATATACATATATAAAGTATAATTCCTTTAGTGATATTGTTCATTATCTTTTAAAAGACACTAAATATATACAAGTTAAAGAAAGTAGGCAAACGTCCCTGATGGATGATGTCTTTCTTCTCATCCAAGCACTAATCAGAAAAAGCTGTTGTAAATTTTGCTGAAGTGAAGGTGGCTTACTTCCCTTTCTTGATTAATATAAACACTCCATTTTCTTGTCTTCTCTGCACTATGTCTTTTTGCCCTTCTTGGACTTCAGCATTCTGGGTCATTGTGGTGAGTCTCAGTGAAAGAATTTCAAAATTCTTTCCAGAAAAAAGGCATTTCAATTCATCAGTATCAACAGTGGAGCTTCAGCAGCAGTCTCTCCTGTCTCAGGGGACTTGCTCCTGTGTTCACTTAACCAAATGAAAATCATCAGATAGTACACTTGGATGGTGGTTTGAGGATTGAGTTTTAAATGAAACACAGAATCACAGAATCATCTGGGTTGGAAAAGACCTTGAAGATCATCCAGTCCAACCATTAACCTAACATTGACAGTTCCCAACTACACCAGATCCCTCAGCGCTATGTTGACCTGACTCTTAAACACCTCCAGGGATGGGGACTCCACCACCTCCCTGGGCAGCCCATTCCAACGCCTGACAACCCATTCTGTAAAGAAATGCTTCCTAATGTATAGTCTAAACCTTCCCTCGTGCAACTTGAGGCCATTCCCTATTGTCCTATCACTTGTTACTTGGTTCAAGAGACTCATCCCCAGCTCTCTGCACCCTCCTTTCAGGGAGCTCTAGAGGGCGATGAGGTCTCCCCTCAGCCTCCTCTTCTCCAGACTAAACCCCCCCAGTTCCCTCAGCCGCTCCCGTACGACCTGTGCTCCAGACCCTGCACCAGCTCCGTTGCCCTTCTCTGGACACGCTCGAGTCATTCAATGTCCTTTTTGTAGTGAGGGGCCCAAAACTGAACACAGGAATCGAGGTGCGACCTCACCAGTGCCGAGTACAGGGGTCAGATCCCTTCCCTGTCCCTGCTGGCCATGCTATTGCTGACACAAGCCAGGATGCCATTGGCCTTCTTGGCCCCCTGGGCACACTGCTGGCTCCTGTTCAGCCGGCTGTCAATCAACACCCCCAGGTCCCTCTCTGACTGGCAGCTCTCCATCCACTCCTCCCCAAGCCTGTAGCGCTGCTGGGGGTTGTTGTGGCCCAAGGGCAGCCCCCGGCATTTGGCCTTATGGAAACTCCTCCAGTTGGGCTCAGCCCATGGCTCCAGCCTGTCCAGGTCTCTCTGCAGAGCCTCCCTACCCTCGAGCACATCAACACTACACAATACAAAAGAATGTTTAAATGTGTTCTTTAAACAAAATGCTTACATTTTCCTCTAGCAACTTGACTGTCTAGGGTCATGGTTCAAAGCTGGTGCAAGATAATGAAGTTAAATGACAAATCTTGCAAGCAGACCTTTCTGGTGTCCTGGTCCTGGGGCAGGGATGGTTCATAAATAGCAGTGCCTAGGATGGCAGTATGTTTTCATCAGGAGGTATGACAACAAACAGAATAACAAGTAGTAATAGATCTTATCACAAACATTGGTCACTTGAAGATTTTATTATTCCTGTTTCAAATATAATTAAAATTAGTATAACATACTATGAATATTTCAGGGTACAGAGTCAGAGGGCAAAATTGGACATTATTGCAGAGAATTCTAACTTTTCAGTAACCTTGATTTTCTTAAAAAAAAAAAAAAAAAAAAAAAAGTAGTTGGACTTTATTGTTAAAATAGGCATGTCATGTTGAAAGAATACAAACATATAAAACATTTATTGCTTTAGAGATATCTTGTGTATACGATTTATAGTATTTTGCTGAAGAAATGTCATGTAGGTCAGTGTATTCAGCCTGTGCAGAATGAGCATGACAGCATGAGTCCATTTTGCTTTGTGCTTATTGTTACGGACACAGGGAGCCTTAACTGCTCATTGGGAGTCCAGGAATACTTAACTAGAAAAGACTTTATAAGTCTCCTTCAAACTTCCATTCAAACTTGGACCACCTAATGGACCTAATTTGTTTTTCATAATGGAACAGTCACCAAGGTTGCTTTATATTTTTTCTCATCTTACTCTAAGGCAAAGAAATCTGGCACAGGAGGAGACACGCAGGCTGCTGAAGACGTTCTGCTTATCAATAAACCCCTGATGGACCTAATTAGCCTGCTTATTCAACTGGTGAGAATTTGCTTGTTTGTAAGGCTTTTGGAATGTTGCTGTGGTTGGAATTATTCAACTGAATTCAATATCTTAGAGCTCTGTTTGCTAGTTTTTCATTGTTTACAAGCTCCCACCTAATACGAAGGAAGGACTCTAACAATTTTTAAGAAATTATAGGTCACAGTAACTTGCAGGTTACCAGTGATGTCAGAGTAAGTCTGTCACAAGATATAAGTGGGACAAGGGGCAGGCTGCAGATTCGCAGTTTGGATACATATGTATAGCCAAATTTTAGCCCTTCAGAATGGACTAGTGATCACTGCATAGGGAAAGGAAGGTATGCAAAATTTGAAACAAGTACTGCTACCATTAGAAAGTCAGTAAACTTAAAATTCGTTTGCAGTGAGTGATGCCTTTTAATATTATTTTCTTGGGTTTGAGCCTTCTGAACTTTTCTCAAGGGTTTAGTTTTATTTCGACATGATCCTGAGGGATTTACAAGTGGGAATGGTCCCTGGTGATCTGTAAACATCTTTGAAGTCTGTCTGTTCAAAGTCAGTCTTTTCTAGTGTTTCCTAGATGTCACAGTGCTGCATTGAAATTTCCACAGAGTGCTGCATTGTGGCCTTGATGTATCCCATCAGCTCAACCTGCATCATACGGTGCTAGAGATTTGTAGTGCCTCTGTGTATAATAGCTTGTAGTAGAGGGATGCTTCTTGAGCTGGACAGGATTTTTAGAGGCTGCCTCAGCCTTTTATTGAACATAAAGCCATTAAAATGGTTTGTGAGAACTTCCCTGTGGCCTATCATGCTATCCTTTCCAGGTTATTTCACTTAGAGGCATTTCAGATTTGCTGTGTTCTCTTCCAGGCCATTTTTTTTTTTTCCATTTAAATACAGGTTTTCAGATGCATTGTGATATGAATATCTGTCACCCTTTTACTATCTTTAGCACTGCCTGTCATCTTCTATTTTGGGGAAGAGTGTGATTCCTTTTTTATTAATTTTAGGCATTATACTTGTTGCTAAGTTCTCCTTTGATTGATCTATTTTAAGCAGATATTGACAAAGGCTTTTTGGAAATGTTCACTGAATGATCTAAAACAAAGTGATTGAATTTCAACTAAATAATATTTAATCTTTATAAATTCATTTCTATTATTTTTTTAAATCACCGTATTTGATAAATAGTAAGACATGAAGAGATGCAAATGTTCCTTTAAAGTGAAACTAGTCATAAATTTAAATTCCATTAACACTCTAAAGAACAGAAAATTAGAGGCCAAGCTTTACTTGGCCTATACCACCTGGAAGTCTTTTATAAGTTTTTAATTAAAGGATAGGATAATTGTATAGTTAGCATGTACTGATTAGATTCTGACTTGCCCTTGTATTTCAGAAGCATGACTGCAAATTACCACTAGGTTTTGCTTTGTTCTGTATTTCTACAGATTCTGGTATGTTTAGAATGCTTATTTAAAATCTGCTGATTTTAACATACAGGTGGAGTACAGACAATTGGTACAGCTTCTTATTTTTTGTTTGGTTTTCTTTTTGGAATTTTTTAAAAGATTTTATTGGGAGTGATTTTTCTCTTATAATGTGTATGTGTTGTTCTTTACATACATGTGCTTGATTGAATATATGAAAGTTATTTCTGCTAGGTTTGTTAAATTTTATATCCCTTACCTATTGCTGTATTTAATATTTCCTGTTAAGGTTGAAAGAGTTTGAACAATGAAATAATAATTTTAACATTTCAGGTCTACTTGTTTAAAATGTCTTATGTTCTAATGTCTTTAAATATGACTAGATTCTTTATGAAGTCTAGTGGGTCTCTCAAGATGTATATGCTCCCTACTCCTCAAAAAGACTCAGGCTTACCTAAACAAGTTCTATGGAGCTGCCAACAGTAGTTCTCTGTATTCATTGAGCTGTGTGGCTGCATAACTCTGAGTGTTTTGAGACATTCAGTTCTTTGTGAACTTTATTTTCTGGGTTAATGGAGGTCTTAAATGCTGAACTAACCCTCACTTTAAGATAATGAGTTAAAATTATTTTCTCTGGTTTGCTGTTTCTACCTATCTGTATAGTTTCTTATGTCACTTTGAATAATCGCTTTCCCTCACTGATATGTATATCCCTCAAGTAGATGATTGTTCCATGCCCCATTGAGTTGTTTATTTAGATATTTATTTTCCTCAAGTTCTACATGTTTATTTCTCTTAATAATCCCTTAAAATCAGTTTTTCCCTTCTCTAATTGTGATTTAGTCTATCATTTAGGGCATAGCAAAGCAAGTGTAGGAAATCTAGATTTCATGTAAATGAAACTTCAGAGTTTTTAACAATGTAAAGGAAAAATTATTACAAAGTCTGCCATGCAGAAAACACTGCAAATATGGAGAATTCAATATTTAATCCCATGATCAGTCTGCCCTTAGTTGATCAATAAGAGGAAAATAAATTGAGATTTAGTCTTCCATTTGGAAGCTTTGTGTTTAAAAGTTAATTACACTTAGCTTTTTGTGTAATGTTTTTCACTTGAACATAAATATAATATTATTATACTGACACTTGCAGCAATTATAGAAGGTATAAAATACTTTCTACTTTTTGATACACCCTTACACTGGAAAAAAAATAAATCATTTAGTTACTGTTGAAATCACTTCAGTGTGGATTTTCAGAAACCTTTCCAGTACCTATAAAGAGCTTCTTGTCTCTGTACATCCTAGATTTAGATTCTAGGTGTAGATCTTCCAGTCTTTTCTGCAGCCTACCAGACTGCTGGGAGATAACTTCTCTTGTGTTCTGGTGGTGGGTGTTTGCAGCTGATTACTGTGCTCTGTGTATTACTGTTTGTCCTGGTTCAGCTAGGATAGGGTTAAGTTGCCCAGCAGAGAGAGAGGGGGAAGGGATCTCCAGACGGGTTATTCATACCATGCTGATGTCAGATCCGGGCGTGGGAACTTTTTCCTTTGTGGCTTTGGTGGCAGGGAGCACACGAGCAAGCTGTCTGTAACCATTTGCGGTATTTCTCTGTATATCTTCTGTCTTGTTTACTGTTATTACTGTTTATCACTGTTATCATTGCTACTATTGTTGTTCAGACTGTTTATCACACTGTTGTATTAAATTTCTTCTTATTTTAACCCGGGTTTGTGCCTCACTTCCAGCCTGAGCGGCTGAGGGTGGGGGAGGAGCAACGGCAACGTGGACTCCAGTCCCGGCAGGGCCTAAACCAACACACTGTTGAAAGACCAGTTAATTATGTGCAAACACGAAGAGGACAAGCCTCAGTACACATGGAGAAATGAGATGATCTCTTCTAGGTCTTTTCTGTCTCTACATTGCACTGGTCTAAGGCTGAGCCCTGACTTTGTTTTCAGAGCACGTGAAGGTATTTGCCACTGAATAATGAAATTACTGCAGAAGAATGATAATCCTGTAGACTGTAGAATTTTATTTCACATTTCTTAGGAATACAGACAATTCTGTCGTCAGAGTGGAAAGACATATGTTTATTTCCTGTATTGTATAACGTATTGCTGTTACTGTATTTGAAATGTTATCTGCGAGTTATATTTGAAGATTTCTCTTCTGCAGGAACAAACAAACAAACAAAACCACCAAAAAAAACCCTAAACAAAAACACATCAGAGGAGATAAGAATATATTGTCACAAGCACAGAATTTCAGAATGGGCAATTAATTTCTCAGCAATTAGGCTAGATTAAAATGAACTGAAAATATATTGGGTTTTAAAATATTTTCCCTCAGGTAGAAGGACGACAATTTTGCCCTAAGACAAAATACAGGTGGTTTGGGTTTTTTTTTTTTTTAAAAAAACTGTGCATATTTACTCTTAAGAATAGCATAGTAAAGTTAGCAGATTTAATAATGATGTTTTGCTTTTGCATTTTGTTTAATGTTTGCAAAATCATCTTCCCTATAGTTCCCAATGGCGTTTCCTTTACAGCCCATTCTGTAATCACATTACTGATCTAATGAACATCCATCTCTTATCATAATAAACTCTCTTTGTGTATAACCTCATTAATGCACTGAAATAGTGTCCCCTCTGGGTAATCCAGGCAGTTTCATTGTAGCTCTAAAATTAGACGCTGTAACAACTCCAACAGTGTGAAAGCTGCCACTTCAGCTCAAATGATCACATTTCTTGCAATGGTTTGCAATTCATGAACACACTACAACTCAGTTCAAAATTAAGGCATTTTTGACAACAGACTACAGAAATATAGATGTGGATGTGTAGTAACAAGAAACTTTCTGCTCTACACCACATTAACCTTAAAATACACAGAGCAGGTTCCATTAGAAGGGAAGAGAAGCAGGATTTTGTTATGAGCATGTTTACAGGAAGTTTTAACATGTCCATAAAAATTAAGAGTAATACGCCATCTTCATTGCACAAAAGTCTTGTCATGGGGCATTATTTTAAAATTTTGAACTGAAAAATAAATCTACAGTTCTGACTTAGAGAATAGCAAAATTTATGACATTAGCCATTCAGTAATTTATTTTAAGGTGCTGGATTTTCTTCAAGCTATATACAAGCCCAGAATATTAACAGCTGCAAGGAGGAGTATTAACATTTCTACCTTGCTGAAGGGCTGAATCCATAATCCCCTCTAATACTGATAAAGCAAAAAGACCACTAGAGTTTTTTCATGTAATTATGAAATATTAAGGGGCAAAAATTTTCTTAAAGAGTTAGAACTCTAGTTTTTAATGGGTTTCTCCTCCCCTGCAAGAACAAAAACTTAATTAGCTGCTGTCATGAAAAACTATAAATACATTTCAAAGACGAAATACACCTCTTCATATCAAATCGAATTGTTATGATTAGAAAAATAATCAGAACATTGTTCCGGGTGATTAAGAGGTGAACCATCCATCTACATTCGTTGAGTAGCAACATGATCCTAGCTTCATTGTTCTTATTAGACATGAGATACCGTTTACTTGAAAGCCGAATTTTCATTCCTTGGTTTTCTATATTTACAGATATTTATTATATTTTCAGTCACTGCTTTTGTTTATACCAATCATTTTCTTCAGATCCCCTACTCTTTATAACCACTACTAACACTAAGTGGCAGCCAATGTTAAATTTCAGGTTACCAACTTACAAATTTGTGACATCTAAATCACTACTTGTCAGTAATGAAACAGCAAAATGGTGAAAGTTATAGAGCAAAATGCTGATGTGGACATACTTAAATCAGGACATCACTAAGAGTTCCTCTTTCACCTTAATTATTGATGGCTTAGACTGTGGACCAATGATTTTCATCCCCTCCAGAGTAAATATGGTCTTTCCTATTCCTAGCTTCTTTTCCTATTCATCCAAGACCTATGCTTTATTGTTTTACCCTGCAATCTCCCAGGATGACAGCAACTTGCTCCCCAAACTCTAGATAACACTGAAGCTGAAAGGGATGCTGGTGAAGCAGAGGAGCAGAAGAGCTGAAAGAGTTGAAATACAACAGGGGATGAAGGACTTCACTGGCATTTGTGAATGAATAGAATGATGTCACAGCTGTCAAGTACTGTGAACATTGGAGTGATACTGGTGACTAGGTTTGGAGGATGGTCACTGGAAGCTTGATATCCTGTGAAGAGCAGAGCCTATCTGGTGCCAAGACAGATCAGATGGAGAGTTTCAGAGTCTTCCTTTCTCTTGTTGTGTGACAGAGAAGAGCAGTAACAGTAGAAGTTTAGGCATGCTAGGAGGAGATAAGCAAAGCCATTGGCCTGGGGCAAAAGTTTCCGCTGCCTTGCTAACTGGGGACTCCTGCTGAAGACAGCCTATATTGGGTATAACCCTAAGAGGCTGGACCTGCTCATTTGATTCCTTGAAGTCATGTACCCTCCTGGTGTCAGGAAGAACTGGAAAGGGCATGATGCTTTACGTATTTCTTCATATGAGGTGGTTGTAGGGGCAGTCCTCTACAGAGACCAACACATTTGCACTCCAATATTTAGTGAATATCTCTGAAAAAGATCTTGAGAACAGTCTCTCTTCGAAGTATGGCTGTTGTGTTTATTGATTACACGTGGCGTTTTGGGCTTATGGAGTGTAGAGAACTAGCCTACACTGCAATATCAGGGCAAGGATGTATCTGTCCAAATGTTCACTGAATTTTTATTTTTTATTTTTGGTTAGCCAAAAAACATTTTAAAATTGAGTATGGGTCTTGTACTGTGATTTTCTTCAGGGAGGAGTTGATATACCTGTCTACACTGATCTATTAACAAACTGTAAGTTAGAGTGCTGCTTTTAAAAGGGATGAGAGAGATATGTAAAAGTAGTTTAATTTTCCTTCCTCTATCTAATAGGGGTTTTTTTCAGTGAAGGAAATACAAGTCAGCTCAAAGCCCCCAGTGAGATCAGTGGAATTTTGATAAGGATTGAAGATATAAATGGAGCTATAAAGTTTGTTACTGTTTGTAATTTTTCCTCCTTTTTAGTCTTGCTATTTATGCTGATGGTGTTATTAGTTATTAGCTAATTCTGGATGTTGGAAAGGAAACAATCAAATAGGTGGCATTTATATTGGAATGAAGAAAAACCATACCACAAAACTGTGGAAGAAATAGCTGCTGTGGTCCTGTCACTTGCATAGCATTAGGTCAAATAGAATGTGATATGTCTTGGGGCTATGTATTCAGAGCTTACATCTCAGTTCAGCCTGTTTTAAACAGCCAGCTCTATGAAGCTAATGGAAAACAGGATTGTATTTGCATGCAGATCCCTGGGGAATTGCTGCCTGAATATTTGAGGAGTATACATCTGATGATATGTTCACAGATTGCTTTAAAGTAACTATGGATTTTCCTTAAACTGAAAAAAATTGGGATTGCGGATTAAATAAGTAATCAGTATTGAAATGGTTGGGCATATTTTATAAATGGTTGGACTGATTATATAAATCGTTTTCTTTTTACTGCCAGTAAGGATAGTCTGTAAACTGTACTTTATTCTAGCTTCTTTGTATTTAAATAGTACTTTTAGAATTAAAAAGCTGAGTAATAGTGATGAGGTGTTTTTATGCTTCTATACCTTATTGGTTAAGACCATCACTGTATATGTTGTTCTGTTCATAGACTGTAAGGCGAGAAAAGTCTATTGTAATCATTTAGTCTAGGATATTGTGTAACACGAGACATAGGACTCTTCTAAATTAATTCATCATTAAGTAAAGGGTTTTGTTATGTTTTTATAAAAAAAAAAAATCTGATATATAAATTGCCTGTGTGGAGTATCTGTCTCAGTTCTAAGAAAGTTGTTTCAGTGGTTAATTGCTCTTATTAAAGAAAGAAAAAAGGAAATCAAAGTATTATCTTCCTTCTAGTCTGAATTGCTTTATCTAGAGTTTTGAGCTATCGTCTCTTACCAGTCCTTTTTCAGGTAAAGGAATTAACCTATCCTTGGCCTGCTTTTTCTCACATGTAACCAAGAGATTATGATCAAGTGTCCTTTAACTTCCCTTTGATAAGCTATAGACATTGAATTCCTTCAGCCCTTTGCTGTTATGTTTTCCAAACTATCATCCTCTTGCCCTCCCAAGAAACATCTGTGATTTTTTTCACTAGCTTTCTTAAACTGTCTGCGGTAAAACTAGTCATTGCATTCCTGTTGTTGTTCCAACTGTGCCAAATACAAGCATACAAGCATAATATAACTTCTCTACTTGTAATTTGCAGATTGTACTTTCCAGAAGGAAATAAATCATTTTGATAGCAGTGTCATACTATCAGAAGCTCATTTAAAGATGTTTATTAGCCATGCCCCCAAATATTTTCCATAATTTTGCTTTCCAGGAAAGAGTTTTTCCATCCCATTTCTAGGGCCTTGCCCCAGTGTCTGCTCTTCAAAGGCGTGCAAAAAAGCTGGAATTCAGGAAAATATTTAAAATCTGCAAAATGTGCCTCCTAACGTGACTACTTAAAATCCATTACATAGCTAGATAGCCTGTACTCTACTTCAACCAGAAGCCATGGCCTTCATTTAGAAATAATTAGATGAAGTTTTATGGTGTGCATTATGTAGAAGATTAGACATCACGGCCATAATGATACTTTCTGCTATTATTACTTCTATTTAAAGCAAAGTATACAGTATGAAAATAACAGAGTTGGAAGCAACATTTTCAGTGCTTTTATGATGTTGCTATGGATAGGCTATTTGGTAGAATCCTAGTGGAGGCATTATACTGCTGCTATAAGAACAGATACATTTTAATTATATTTTCATCACTTTAATAAGCTTAGTTTAATGGAAATTTGAGTCAGTCAACAAGAAATTTTTCTTTCCTGGCACAATGCAACTGTTAATACTCTTCCAAATCCCCAGTGATACCCAGTTTTTCTGAAATTGGAATTTGATTTTTGTTTGTTCATTTTTAGCTTCCCAGTGAAGATACTGAAGTATTTCTGAGTGCCTCACAGTGCTTATCATTGCTGGTTCAGCTGTATGGAGGAAACAGTCAGGAGAGTATGTCTCCAGAAAACATAGACAGCTTTGCTGAAGTACTGAAGTCCAAAAAAGATACAAAACAACTGAAGCTTCTATTGAGAATTGTAAAGAGACTGGTGAGTTGACTCCATGACATCCATGTGTTTCATTTCCATCATTGGCTATATCTTTAGCTAGGTTTTTTCCTCTTAAAGTAAAAAAGAGTATAAAAGAATTTTGAGAACAAAATATGTGAAGTTAAATTTCATGTCTTTAAATTTCAGTCTGGAGAAGATAGCCATCTACACTTAAAACCTCTTACAAAATGATTGCTAGATTATTTTTCCTATTTCAGTTAACTGTTCAGCTATCTCAGTAACACATTTATACATTTGTTTAGTACTTAAGCTTTATGAAGTATTGGAACGATTTTCTGAATGCTTTCTGGAAGAAGTAACCTTGTAGCATTAAATAGCTGTTCAGAAACACAGTGCTTGATTTCCTGGTAAATAAAATGCCATTTTGTACTTGCAATAGGTTTGTACATAAGCTGTTGACTCCTCATTCTCACTGAGTGATGGGGACTATTTCTGCTGGAGTGGCTTAATGTAGAATGCCAATCAGTGGGAGTCACGCAAGGGCTTTGTCTAGTGATGTTATTGACACGTTGGGGTGGGTTTCAGTTCTGTCCTGCTCTGACATGGTGGCATGACAGCAACATTGTGTCTTTCAAGTTGCTTAGGTGGAAAACCTTATGTATCTGTAAATTTCTCTCAAGTAATACAATGGTTTTTATCTTGAAGTGTCTTGGTAAGAAGCATTGCCTACATCGTCGCCTTGCAGTGGTTGATTACTTCACACTTTACTCTCCAAGAGCAGGAGTTTTCAATTAAAAGAGGGTAACTACCCTAGTGTAAGAAGCAGAAGACACTAGAATTTTGCAAGTGCAGTGCTAGCTACTAGGGTAAAGCCATAATCAATGGCAGCAGGAGCTGAGGAAGCAGCTCTTTTGCAGAGCTTTCAGAGCTGTTCCTGTCCTCTTTCTTCTACCTACTGTATTTACAACAGGGAAAGTAAACACCATACCCTTCTTCCCAGATCTGCTCAGTCCTATCTTTCCCTAAAAGAAGCATGAATATATAAAATTTAAAATGATATGATGTTTGAAATTCATAATTTCTCTCATTCTTGACATCATCTAAGGTTTCACTTGGTTATTTTCTCATGCTTTTCCTGAAAAGTGAATTTTAGCAGAGATTTTTTTGAAGACGCTTCCTACTGACTTTTGCTTGTACCTGTGCTTCTCCTTCTGTGTAATTGCTGTGCTGTGTAGGCCTGGCTTTTGCTTTTCCCCAAAAGCAATAAGAGAAAATAGACAACAAAGTGTGAGGCTAGGAAAGAGAAATAAGGTCACAATATGCATATCTAGACTATTTTAGTATAGATACAGACTTGTTTCCTTTTTCTCCATTTTGAAGGTTGTGGTACAAAAGCTAACCTAGCATGCAGGATATTTAACACAGAAACTTCTGTTGACTATCTTAAGAGAAAAAAAGCTATGCTATCACCTTGTGAATCTTTCAAGTTCCTGTACTTTTAGATCTCTCCTTTGTATACCAGTGATACTGGTACTTGTTATTTATAATATCAGGCATAGATTTTTTTGTAATTATTTTAATGAGATCATAGGATTTCTCTTGAAAGCAGGGTTCATAGATAATTTGACAGATGATTTAGTAAATCTTACATTACTTCTCTAAACCTTAAAACATCCTGTTCAGAGGAGATGATTATCTTGTCAAAATTGTCATAGTCACAAAAGACATTGAAACATAATCATATCTAGTTAAGAATAATTCAGCCCACATCAGCTGTTCACGATGGATTTTGAAGCCTAGAGCAGTGTTTTTCTTTTTTTAATATCTGAGCAATATTTTAATAGAGTGATCATTAAATGCACATTTCCATTTTTGCCAGTCAGTGCTTGTACAGAACATCTTTCCAATCTGTGGTTACATTAACTTCATTGTTACAGGCACAGGTATTGCTTACATAAGACAGGAATGTACAAAAAAAATCAATATGTTTATACTATAGATGCCTTTATAGTGTGTATTTCTGGAAATAAGGAAAAGGCATAGCAGTATGGCTAGTTAGTCTTTGTCCAAGTGTTTCATATGACTCCAGTGAGTCAATGGGGAGACATGGCTCAATTTCAGAGTCTTCAATTTACAGCGTGTCAGAGAATTTGTTGACATACAAGATGACCTTACCTCGATGAAATGGAAACTTATCTTTATGTGTTGTTTCCATTTATTAGTAATCATTCACTGGGTTTTATCTCAAGTGGGCGGGGGGCTTTTTTTGGACAAAGTTGGGAGGTTTGGTTTGAGGTTGGGGTTTTTTAAATGGTCTTTGTCAACTTCGACCAGAAAATTGATGACAGGGCAATATAAACTTTATGCAACACTTTCTTCACTGATTTTTGTGCTATAATTTAGTTGTATTCATATATTAAAGAGAAATAAAGATATAGGCCAGACTAGGACAAAAAAATGTATCTTTGTACAGACTTACTCATGGAATTGCCATGAACAGCCCTTTTTACGGGCTTTATTTTACTGTAAAAGGAAATCATTAGGAGTGAAAACCAGAAAAAATATGCTTTGACCTAACTTTTGTAACTCTGTAACTAAGGATCATTTAAAAGCTTTAAAGAGGCAGCATTGACTGTCTTCTTTCTGGTTTTCTATAATCACCTCTTAGCTTTCAAAGCTTTTGACTCTGTAAGGCCCAGGTTAACCAGTCTTTTTCAAGAACGTTCTCTCACTGGCATTGATATAATGGACAGAAACTGAATAAAATTATTTAATCAAAGAAGCAGGGGTTGGGGTTGGGGTTGGGGTGGGGTTGGGTTGGGTTGGGTTTGGTTTGGTTGGGAGGGGGATGTTTGGGTTTTTTTGTTTGTGGTTTTTTTTTCCCTTCAGCCCTTTTACTCTAACTCTTGTTCTGGTTGTTTCATCTTGGGTTAGACAATATTACAATTCTGATATTCTTCATCTTTTTTAGCAGTATTTGTGTAACTGATCAGTGACATCAGGAGAGTTATCTTGTCTCATTTTTTGTTCTGGAAGCCTCTCCTGCCACCCTTCATGAAAATTACTATCTTATCACTTCATCTCTTCTCTGAAGATACAGTGCATCTTATTAGAGTCCAGTAAATCATCTAGACAAATGTATTTCTTTGTGAAGTGGAAGAAATTTTAATTCGGGAAGCAAATAGTTCAATATTTGCCTACTTTACTGAGAAGTTTATAATTTCTCTTTTTCCCCAGAGGAAAACAATCTACCTGCCAGCTCAATTTATCATCAAGTATGTAATGTAAAGGTACATGATTATCACCATAATTTTTATAGAACTAGCCAATATCTTTCCACCAGACACATAATCACTGTGGGATTGCAGCAGGGTATGCACAAATAAAATACTTCAGCTTTTAAAATAAGAAATTACTTTTTTTATTCCATCTAGTAATAAGGAAAAATTCCTCTGAGAAAAATTAGTAAGCGTCAGGCTTTAATGGGTAATTCTGCACTCACTGTGAAGAGTGAACTTTTGTTCTGTGATTTTTAACTCAAGTACTTGTCAGAAACTGTATTTGAAGTGGACGTAAATCACATTTCTTTTCCTTCTGATTATATTTCTAGAACCTCATTTTCACTAATTTACCTATCGTAACTGTCAAAAAGTTGTTCATCCTTTGTTTGTGAGCAACTAAGATATTTAGGATGTCATCTGCATGTCATATACCCTTGTGGGGAAACATGTTAAGTATTTCTCAAATCTCATTATCCTGTGCAGTAAAGATGTTAAGGCTAGAATGACAGTACTTGAGCTGTGGCAAAGATCCATAACTTTCATTAATTTTATTGTAGGATATTGAACACTACTTTGGTTTCCCTGCCAGTTTGGGCCATGGCAGTGGCACTCTGTATGTGCAGGCAGATTTACTACCCTGTTTCCAATGAACCAAAGCCTGGGGAACCACTGGTCACTATGTCTAAAATACCATTCAAGTCATGTGTCCCTAAGTATTTCTGTCATGTAGATTAGTAGTGATATCATCCTGAGTTTTATACAGAGATGGACTGAGTTCACATTTCTTGAATTGACAGCTGTGTGTTTGTATATTAAAATATATGTATATGTTTTTACTGTGATAGTTCCCAGATTAGGTCCTCATTATATTAATCACTGATCATGCATTAAGAGAAAAGATATTTAGAGCCTGAAAAGATATACAGTCCAAGTAGCAGAAAAGTTTGATTTAGGGTAGCAGTTCTGCAATCCCTCTGTAAGTCAAACTTCTTGCTGGACATCTGCTCCTCAGTAGATTCAAGTCCATCTCTAGGGAGCTTCCCTTGAAGGTGAAGCAAAATCCCAAGAGATTTTCAGATAGCGTCCCTTTTACAGCTTCAGCTCCAAGGATTCAGTGCCACAAGGAGGTGCTTGTGCAGCAATTCCCAGCAGAGTCTGCTTTCCCAGAGTCTTACAAAGCTGCAGAAACCTGTTGGCGTACCTCCTGCCGAGAGAGTGCAGCACTCAAATAATCTCAATTAGCTGGAGAAAAACTTTTAATGCATATTTCTCCTCATCTGAATCTTTTAAGCATGCCTTTAATTAATATCATTAATTACTGAACTAATCCATAACATTCCATTGCTCTAAGGAATAATTTTATAGCAGAGATGCTTGTTAGACTGTGAATGCAACACTCATTTGTGGGTTGCTGACATGTATAGGTCACTATAAATGTGCAGGTTGTTATACGCATTTTCCTTACATTATACATCTTTTTAAAATCCAAACGACTCTTAAATGAACAATTTCTCTCATTCATTAGTGTTAATCTCTTATTTTCAAGTTGTTACCAAGCCTGCATCCCTTCTTTATAGACCATCTTTTGTCAGCTTCAGTCTAATAGGATAATGTCCTTGGTAGGATGGAGCATTTCATTAGACACAAACAATTTAAGATCCCCCCAAGAAGCAAAAGCTAATCAGCATTAAGATGCATCATGCAGATCATAAACTGGACAGGTTTCTCACAATGCCTTTGAAGCAAATAAAAGTGAAGGATAAGGCCTCTTCACCCTTCCTGCCTTGTGGGGAAGCTCCCTCTGTTTGCACACTTGGACAGGCCTTTGTTTTAGGGTTTTAATGAAATTGGAGAGAGTCTCCAGAGATGAGAGATGGGAAGGCCTCCAGCACTGCTGTTGCTTGGCAACCTTCCGCCATGGCACTTCCCATACCCTGACACCCGGAAAGAAAGCGGCTGGGCGAGTCGACTCTCCTCCACTTCTGGGTTTTAATCTAGTCATAAAATAAGCTTTCAAGTGTAGCTTTTTGAATTTTTCAGATGGTTTGAATCAAATTAAATCTAACGAAACTCCTTTTAATAAACAAAGTTGCTCTGTCCGTGATGAGTATTAACAGCCAGCAGGAATATTTGTGAGTCAGAATTGATGGGCCAGGCTGTTGCCATTGGTCAGTAAACAATATATTGAGTTTACAACAAAGAGTTAAGAAAAAATGGTTTAAATTCTTCAGAAGATTAATGCAGCTGATCACAACTACTCTAATACAATTTAAACAACAGTTACACAATGCTTTAAATAGACCTAGAATGGTGTAATTTTTAAAAATTCAACATTTGGTGCGTGTAGTTCTCTTGCAGCACAGCCCCTTTGCTGTACTTCGTTGTTTATTGAATGGACAATTGAGCCAATATTGATCAATTTATCTAAGTAATATGGATTTCTTTTTTTACATCTCACTTAAGCTATATTTTGAACTTTCTGTTCATTTTGTAATGTCATATGGGTTCTACCAAATTGGAAATGA
Organism: Athene cunicularia; assembly: GCF_003259725.1. NCBI lineage: Eukaryota > Metazoa > Chordata > Aves > Strigiformes > Strigidae > Athene > Athene cunicularia. Next base: position 4,869,416 of record NW_020799095.1, read on the forward strand.
AATATTGGACTTTCATCATTAAACCCTGATGGAAGAGTCTTTTTAAGTTTAGTAAAGCATTTTCAGTAGCACTAAGAAGGAAGATATTTAGTCAAAGAAAATGTAATTCTTGAATAGTCCACTTTGTTCCCAGACATTCTGCAAACAATACCAAGTCCTAAAATATGGATTATTTCATTTATAATTATTTATTTGATATTAAGAATAACATAACTTTGTTATGTACTTTATGAAAATGTTATTTGTACAGTGTATATATACAATATATATAATATATATTTGTCTAGTAATACTTAGAATATCTGGATGTGAGAGGAATACCATAGGTGATTATCATTCAAGATCCCATGGCATTCTCTTTAGTAGCATACATGCTTAATTTTAACTTGACTAGTTACATTCTGTGTGTTGAAATCCAGGCCACAAATTTTCACTGTACAGGTCTGATAAGAATCTTCATTTATATTCTGAAATGGTTAGATACTGTTTCACCTTAGATGAATGTGCATGTTTATTACCTCTGTGTCTGGCTTATGTAGCTTGTGAAGGGCTAAATTCAGGCTCAGTTATACGTTGCATAACTCATGGATTGTTTTCAGGTTGATGAGTAGTAGTACAATATATTAGCACTGCCCTTGACTTTCTCATTTTTTTGACATTTTCATCCTGTGGTTTCTATTGGAGGAGAGGGAAGAATATTTGGTATTTAGATTTACATGCTTGGTTAGAGCACTGGAAGAATTTTAATAGGCCTTTTCTGTTTCTGATTAGCCTCCCTTTTCATTTACCTCTTTGAATTTTATAATATCCTTCTTTCAGTTGGCCAAAATTCTTGAGCGCAGCTTTCTGGAGGTAGATACTGATGAGGTTTTTTCCAGTATTTGCCCTTCTGTCTTATGAAATGAAACAGATCAGGTATCCATGGGTAAGTCTCAGTTAGCACTGCAGTACCTGGAATTCTTATCTTCTCCTATCTTGTCACTTTTGATCCTGTCCAGAAGTTCTGTGGCTGATAGCAGATTGCAGAAAACTTTGCTATTTTTTGACCCAAAGCACTAGATGGTACAGGAATGTTCTGCTTATTTCTTGTGATAGAAAAGGCAAATATTTAAATCTCAACAAGATTGTCCAGGCTTATAGGATCACTTATTTCTGGCTGCATCAGAATCCTCTTCAGCTGTGTGAATTTTGTATTTCTCTGACTATGCTTGCTCTAATTCACTTTGTGATACAGTTTGTATCTCTGTATATGTATAACTGTAAACACAGTGTATTTTCTTTTTGTATGTGACTTGGGGTATTCTTAACTCAGAGTGTCAAGAAATTCTTAACAACTGTGAGAATTAAAATTGTATTTTAATTAGATCTAAGATGAGATTCTTTTGTTTTATTCAGTTGATCACTGGAGTCCACAAACCTGTTTTATTAAAAATACTAGGCTTCATGTAACCTATGATAAAATCAGAACATTAAGTAGTGATACATAAAGTCAGATGGTGAGGAATTTTTATGCAATTAACTGACCTTTTTTTGGCATTGTATAGCTTGGAAGCTTTTGGTTAGGGAAATATTTACTGGGATTTCTAAATTTTGATGTGATTTAGGTCCCACCTTTTTACAGCTGCTGATATGTTGGGAATATCCTTAGTTATCTTAATCCAGAGGTGCTATTTTGTTTTATACTTTTAGGCTTCTACAGTGCCTAACTTGCTATCTGTGTTTTTACTGTAACTGAGGAGTGCTTTTTCCATATCGAAGAGAGTACACTGTCCTTTGTCTGATATTTCCACCACAGAGACAAACACCTGCTTTGCTAGAAAATCATATATAGAGTTCTCCCACTCGCAGCCCAGAAATTCAGAGCCCTATTTTAGTGTCTGTCCTTCATTTTTCTTTAGTGTTTGATGCTGACACCTTTCTAATATACAGCTGGATGGCTGCTTTCTGCTCTGTCCTGGCATCTTTATGTTTAATGTTACTCACCTGCCCTCATACACTACTGTGATGTTTAATGTTTGCGAAACATGTAATGATCCTCAGATAAGCAGTAGTAGTAAGTATCAACAATGTTTTGCTTAAGAGGATTTATCACCTCCAATCAAATAGGATTAAATTATTAAAAATGTTTTCTTGGCTTTAATGTTAATACCAGGTTGCACATATTTCTTGGTTTTGTAGCATTAATGGGAGCATATGAGCGGTAGTTGCTGCTGACATTATTATTATAACTGAATTGCATTAGTGCCAGTAGACTGGGACCTCACTGTGGTAAGCTCAATACAAGCACAGTAAAAAGTCATTTCTTGCTCCAGAGAACAATCCCGCTTCTTTCCTGTATTCAAAATAAGGTCAAGGAATTGCCTTAAAGTGACTCTCCCTAATAGGAAGTATTTTGACAGAGAGATGACCGTCCTGGATAAAACAGATCCCTGGGCAATGTTCAGTCCTGTGCAAGCAGGAATGGGAATTTAACTAGTTGCTCCTGATTTTTAATACAAAAGTATCTTAATTTTATTTCAAATCTAAATTCTTATGGTCACAGGATTATTTAAAAATCCTTAGTCTTAGTTTCTGCTAATGGCCTCAAAGGAAGACTATATGAAAAGAGCTTTGAAAGATTTTGGTTGCCTGTGTTGAAGATGAGATACAGGTCTATTGTGACTTGCAAACTCATATTGCAAACCCTTCAGCAAAACCTTCTTTTTTTTATTACATCTATTCTCTTAAACTCAGTCTCCTTGCTGACAAGTTTACCGAGGGTGAAATAGTCTGTTACATTTCAGCGGGTAAGTAAAATTTTAACTACCATCATCTTATAAGGCTGGAGCATGGCTGAATAGCTGGTGTTTTCAAAAATCTTGCCATGAGCAAATCTGCAGGTCACACAGAGCTTGATTTAATAGCCAGTATGTGGGTCCAGATAAACAGGGAATATAGTTGGAGTGCTTGAAGGGGTATTTTGTACAGGGAGACAGTCCTTGGTCATCAAACTGTGAGGATGTGGGACTCTGAGGTACATGAATTAGACAAACTAGTCAAATAGACTGATAGGAATTTCAGATACAGGTTGTCTGTCAGATGAAAATTGTGAGTTAAAACATGACATACATACATCAAAAGTTTGCTGGTCATGATGCTGGGACCAAGCAATATAAAGCAAAAGGAAGACGGTGTTTAAGGAGTTAGAGATTGTTGGAAAGATCAAAGATGAAAATTATTTTAGAAGCATCAGTCAGAACATACATACCATGAAAGAAAACAAACCAGAGTTTTTCCGTGGATATCTCATGCATCTAATGGTTGGTTGATGTACTCATTGACAATAAGAGCCTACTTCTGCAGTTCCCCAACAGAGGGCCCATGCTCACAGACTAATCCCTAGCAATGATAACCGTATCTGGGCTTTATGAACATGGTGCCACACAATTTCAGATGACTCTGTGATTCATGTAGGTGTTCTGAAACAAGGTTATGTTTAAAAATAGTATTTGTGTGCATTGAGGTTAGGCTTTCAGTAGATTTCTGACCCCCCTCCCCAAGTCCAAACAGTGATCCAATCCAGCATCTTCAGTGATGAAACATCCACTTTTTAAATTATGAAGACTGTACTAGTTAAACATTTATAAAGTGCCCAGTGCTGTCTCTTCTTTAAACTATTAAAAAGTAATGCTTTTATATGAACATCATTATAAATTTATGACAAATGTAATCTGTGGTGATGCAGTGTTCTATGGGCTGTGAATTACCGTCCTAAATTTCACACAGCAGATGCCTTCTCGGGGATGCAGTGCCTAGTTGATGGGTTCATATGATACAGCATAAGAATATCCTGTAATTTGCGTACCAGCTCTACTCTGCTTATACAGCTTGCTTTTTTGACAGTTCAGGGGGCATTTTAAGAGCAATGCAGTTGACACGCAATCCTCAGTCTTGTCAAAAACAGATGACTACCTAAATCCTTTAATATCAATTAAAAAGTACTTCTAGAAGTATGTAGAGTTCATTTAGAAATGGATCAACAGATTTGTGTAATTTTATAGTATCAAATGTTTCCAATGATTTAAATTTCATTTTTTAAGGAAATATACTGGTATACTTAATTGCAAGAGAGCCGTTGTAGAGCATAACTCTATGACTTGTTGGAAAGTCAAAATGTTATGTTCCATAAGTGCATACTATTTTACCTTGTGGATGAAAATCTGATCTTTATGTTGTAAATACTTGGCAATTGTAATGAATGAACTTACTGCATATTGGAATTGCATCAGGAAAAGAGAATTTATATCAAAACCTGCCCCTACCTGCCCTAAACAAAATATGAGTATAAAAATATGTGTATAAATGTGAGGTATATGTGTGTGATGTGAATCCACCAGACTAATAATTGAAATTACATTATTTGTATCTGCAATTTACTATTGTCCCATTTTGTCAGTGAAAAAAAAGAAGAAAAAATCAAGGGAGAATACCTTGTGCTCTTTCTGAATGAATGCTTCCTTTGTGGTTTTCCATGCAAGAGGCCAGTATTTCCGGGGAAATGCCAGTGCAGGGCTCTCTATGTGTACCCCAGACAGAGGTTTTCCCTGCAGTGGGCTTAGGGGGAGATAAAAAGGCAGAATTTCCCAAGGAAGCCTGGGCCCAGAGCTGCTGGTCCTGAGTGCTGGAGCAGAAAAGCTCTGCAGAGCTTATTGTTAAAGCAGCACTTGGTCAGACCTAAAATCTTAACAAAGAACCCTCAGTGAGTAGCTGTGTGTTACTTATTCTCATTAGAGCAAAAGTCTACACAAAGCAGATCAGAATTAAAAACAAAACCACGTTAATCTTATAATCAGATAATTCCCATGCAAATGAGTATATTAACACATCGTCATATGGCTACTTTTCTTCAGAGTACTACTAGTATTTAAATACTATAAAAGGTAATTTTAGCATATGTGATAGAATAACAGGTTTCCGTAAAGCATAAAAGGAATTGCTGTTTATAAAGATCAGGGACCTCATGTCATTTTAAACCATTAGTACAGTTTATGTATTTGAGATATAGATGGGAGTATATTCACGAAATGGCACACAATATTTATTTTCGATGTCCATAACTATAAAATAGCTAAAAGTAATTTGTGCCTCATATATCTGTCAGTTATGTGTGTGGCCCTGACTCTGCTAATATAACAATCTATCTTCTTGTTTGGTGAGGAAAATTCTTATTGCTGAAAAGCAAATTAAAGCTGTCATTGAAAGTCTTAAATAATATACCCTCAGGATTGCTCGAGTGGACTGTTGCTCCACTGAGGAGCTATGATGACATCAGAGAGATGCTCATGCAATTTATTCATGTAATTGTATTTCCAAGATGGAATATATATTACATTTTGAAGGTGATGTTATTTAATAATGAATGATTTTATAGACTCTTCCAGTCTCTATATCACCTTCACCATTATATTTCTTAGGATCCTTTTATTGACATGTCTTTTACTTTATATTTCCACCTCTATTTATATGTTTTTGATTCTTCACTCAGTCCCTGAACCAGATACTCCTGATTTTTTTCTTGAAACTTACTTTTTTTCTTCTAAACAAAGCTGAAAGCTTTGTGGGAATTGATGTTGAAATCTGGAGGAGAAAGAATGTTAAAATGCCTACTCTCATTTTACATTTTGACCACTGCAGGTTACAACAAGATCCTCTTCCCTTCTTGCAGCTTCATACTTCAATTTTGCATAACTATTTATGATCTCAAGAGTACATAATTATATTAGCATACTGTTATGTAGTTGTGTGTGTACACCTATTGGGCTTATATATTATTCTGTAAGCCTTTAAAATTTTCTTATTAAATTATAACGTCTTATTTTTTAGTTTTTCCATCTACATGATGGCTGAAAGTGTTTAATACTAGGATTTGAAATACCTTTATTTTCCAAATTTAGTTGAAAATTTAGTTCCAAATCTAATTTCCTGAAAGTAATAATTACTTACTTCTGAATATCAGGCCTACAAAAAGTTTCTCTGATTTGGCATCCCAGCTCGTTAGGTACTTCAAGCCCTAGCAAAAATATATTTATTTCTCTTACAAAAGGATTGAAAGAAGAGATCAAAGAACTGACTGGGAAGCAGAAATTCTATAGCATACCAAGTATTTTAGTTTAACAATTTTAATTCCATTTGAGTTTAAATTCCTCCAGTTGTACATTTCAAGAAAATGAAATGTAGTGAAATAGTATGTTATGATGTGAGACTAAACTGTGTGGGAAGCCTAATAGTCTTCCTAAAAGCAAAACTAGCATCGGTAGCTTTTTGTTTTTTAAAGATTGTGTTTGTGTCTTTTTCCTCACTCCCCTTTTAACAAACTGTTTTACATGGGAGATGAACCTAGTAATGATCTAATCAAGCTTTTGACTCACAAAGTTCAAATGGCTTTGAAACGAGGCAAACCAAACTTGTCCATCTCTACTAGAAAATAATAGCAGCCAAACATCAATCTACCAAAACTGTTTTATTTAACTCTTACCGAATACCTTGTAGAATACTTCAGGAACTTAAAAAATTATGATACTTTTAGTTGAACTTGGATGAGAAAGTGGAATGCAAATGTAATCACTCTGACTGTGATTTAGTGACTCTGGGACATCTGGGAGTAAGCCAAGGTGCAGAGGACTGTGGCAGGATGTGGACTGGAATATGAAAAGAGCAGCATTGACTACAGCTGAATACGTGTATGTGAGAAAAAAAAACAAAACAATGTCTTGAAATGATTAGAAGTGAGAAATATAAAGCAGTGATGAACACTTATCTCAGTATCAAGGCACACTGAAGGTCTGAATGTAATTCCCAAACAATATGAAACACGTTAGATTTTGAGACTACTTGAAGATACTGAGTTTAGTATGATATGAGTCCTGTGTCCCAGTCTCTACAGCCTGTCCCCTCTGCAGCACTGCTTATCCAGCTCCCCACCCAATTTACAGAGGTTCAGTTTGTAGCCTCTCTATTCCAGCAGAGAGGAAGGAAAGAGCTTGGAAGTGGTTACACTTCTCATGTACCTTTCTCCTCCCCTCTGATAGATGGGGATGTATCTCCCACTTTTCTGAAAAGAAGAGGGATCAGAGCTGGACTTCTGTGTTACAATGTCCCTAGTATGGAATGTGCTCCAGCAAAGTTATTTGCATTCAGGAAGTCTGTAGGTAGAGAGAAAGGGCACCAAAGCCACCATGTATGATAGTGTCATCGCTGGATGAGGTCTTTTAGGGATGTTTTCTAGCTACAATCACATTATTAGTGAGAATAGAGAAGTTCTGGCAACCTTACTTGAACCCCCATCCAAAAGATTCAGTAATATCGTATGTAGTCCTATTATCCTAACATCATGTGAACCCATCAACACAACCCATTAACTCCTTTAAATGAAAGCAAAAGGAGTGTTTCTGTTTTAAACAGAAAATCAACCAAGGTACAAGAAACAGCTGGACACCTATTGGTACCACATTAAGAAAGCAGCTACAGAAGCAGTAGTCTTCGCAGCCCCAAGCCTTCCATCAACCCTATTGCTTTGCAAGGCAGCCGGTGCAAGGCTAACGCAGAACATGCAGCAGGGGCTGTGCTCTAACTGGACCTGATGCCATGCTTGCACTACAGAAAGTATGTATGTCTGCTCTAGGGGCCACCACATAATGCAAGCATTACCTTTGTGTCTCAGGCTGTATGTTTATACAGTGCTCAGTACAGTCTTGGTTTTGACTGTAACTAGAAGGATTAATCAGGCAAAAGCACTGAAAAATGAAAAGAAACAAGTTTGTAGCACTTGAGTGGCTCAAAGGGCCCTTTCTTCTTAATCATTCCCCAGACAATCATTCTTTTAGATGCTGTATCTTATCATTAGTCAGAGCTGAAATAATTTTGTCAGACTAGTAAAAATTATTTCAGACCAAACAAATGTCTCCTAATGCCAGCTGCAGCACAAAGGACAGAAGAGAAGGGAAACTTGCCCATATTTAATTATATATTTCTAGCTGTAAGAAAGACCAGCCCTTAAATTCAGTGATGGTGCTGGAGTTGCACAGTTTGGCTTTCAGTTCAATACAACATCCTGAAGAAAAATTTAGGGAAACAGGTTATATATATCTTACATAATTAATATTTTGCTAGATCTAATGCTTGAAATATTGGGATGAGTTGTGAGAGAGTTGTCACAGCTTTCGTATAAAACTAGCAAAATGAAATGAAGAAAACTATAATATTTTCTGCCACTCAAATGGCTTTCAAAGCTCATTATTTTCATGTTATTTTCCTGACATTAATCTTTTCACTAAAACCATGTGGTTGAAAATAGAGGGATAATTAGCATTAGCCCATTTATGAGAAACTGCTAGTGACAGAAGCTTATTTATTGTTGTGTACAATTAAAATATGATGTGAACACATGAGAATTTACATTAAAACAAGATTGCAGCTTGTCAGCAGTTTCCTTTGTTCAGCTGTGTGTTTATTAGGCTACAGCTGCTCACCTACTTTTATATGACTTCATAATAATAGTAGCAATGTCTTCATTATTGGAGATGTCTAAACCAGTTTGATTACACAATATACAAAGAAAAAATATATCTGATATAATCTTTGTTAAAGAACTAGATCTAGAAGTAAGATTATGTACCAACAACAAAAAAAAACCCTTTCTTGTCTTATCTCTTCATTGTTTTGAGGAGGGTTTTTTATTCCTCGCAGTAATTGTGTTGTTTATGCATTGTACCTAAGGTGATTTATGTAGATCATTTTGCTGTTTTATTTGGACAACTTCAGTGCATCTACAAATAAACAACTTGAGACCTGTCAGAAAAAAAGCGCATACTTTTTTTTTTTTTTTTTTTTTTTTTCCTAATTCTGTCATCATACAAAGTGATTTCTGCGGTATAATATTTGGTCTTATAAGTTTATGTATTTAAGGATCTTTGAGACTCATAGTCCTGTTATTAAGAGTGTCAGCTTCTTTATGTTCCTTGGTGTAGATAAGCTATGGGGGGAGGTCACAGTGAAATACCCACACCTTTTTCCAGCTCCTGTAACTGGGTGGGTAGTATTGCAGAGCCGACAAAGAGGAAGGCAAAAGTTTCATCTGTCATTAGTGCCCTGCTGACACAACATCCTGAAGGAAAACAAGGCAAAATTCAAAGCCTTGTTTGCCCTAGAGATGTGATCAAGCATAGAGGAGCTGTCAGCAAGTCCCGATAAGATGATGTAAAAGAAAGTTCAGGGAACCTTCCTGGAGCTTTCTAAGCTGAAAGGTTTTGTGCTTTTGGGAGTAAAATAGGGCTATCGTGGCTTCAGCATGCCTAGGGGACATACGAGCACTATTAACTTGTGCTAAGATGGTTCACATTGTTCTCCACGCAGTCAGAGGAAATACTGGTCCTATCAATTTCATATATTTTTCTGCAGTCACTATGTGCATGTCTAGCTATCATGTGAACTTTCTGAGAAGATAGGTATCGACTTGCACAGCTTTCATGCTGGCTGCATGTCTCTTGTAGCTGTCGTATTTCTGTCTAGAGGGTTTTATTTTTCATACTCAGCACTGTGCATAGACATAGAGTCATAGCCCATGACTTTGAACAGAACCTGCGTCTGGTTTTCTGGAGCAGAAGCAGGATGAATGATTGAACAAGAACTTTGGTCACTATCGATGTTAAGAACTTAAGCAATATTCTTTAAGTTCCTTAACGTGAACAGAAAGAACTGCGCTTGTTTCCTTTGGCTTTCCTGATGGGAAGCAAAATTTCCTTTCTTCAGCTCGGCAATGTCTGTAAAAAGGTCCTTTACATCCCCACCACCCCGTTTATTACTTTTGCTACAGATAGAAAAGCAGTGAACTCTTGTTTGGGAAGTGTTCTGATACTGCTGGAGCTATGATAGTAGTCAGCCCAACGTGTACAGCAATTGAATGCTTCCTGCTACCTTCAGCGTGCACTGTTTAAATTACTAGTGGGGTTGTTTTGTTTGGGAGTTCATGAGAAAAAGGGTCTGTCTTTGTTTTCTGCTACTTCTGCTGTAATCTCCTTTGGAGAAAAGTTTCCAAAGTACCATAAAGTCTCATTTGCCCTGTATGAACATTTAAATTCGGTTTAAATGCCAAGCAGCACTTACAACCATGGTCTAGATTCATCACTTCTGATTTTAATGACACAGTTGTTCTATTTCTTTTTTACCTAAATATGATAACATTGGCATTAATTTAAATGGGTTATGTTCTCATAAATCATTATTTCATTTACATAAAATAATTTATGTAAGAATGTCTTGATATTCTAATGCAAAAATTACGTTGTTTCTAGTTAAGTAATTACAGGTGTCAATAGTTTTCTAGAATTATACCACATAATACATAATCATCTCCTATAGTATTTTCTTAATTTGTCTCTAGTCTCAAAACCATCGGGCTGAATATGTGGGCAGAAACTTCTGAGTGACACTGTTAGTGGTTTGCCCTCTGATGGTATTTTTACCTTTGCAGCTTTTGCTCAAATCTGGTTATTAATTTTAAAATGTGGAACAGCTCATAATGATCATTATACACTCCTGTGAAGTCGCAGAGACAAAAAGCCACAAATGTTTTGATGTTCTCACATTTGAAAACCGAGGTTTAAAAAAACCATGGTTTTAACATTGTAGAAATCACCCACTAATGACAGTTTAATCAGAGGGTTAAAACTGACTGTGATCTAAAGCAAAGGAAGGAAGAGGAGAGGCAAGATAAGAACAGATAGAAATAGCACTCTACAAGAGCATCTGAGCTTAACCTTGGACAGCAGAATTACTTGGGAGGAATTTTTGCCATCTCTTTAGCGTATAGAAATGAGACAGGTATGATATTCAAAAAGCGCAGTTGCACCCTGCAATTTTCAAAAGAAGAAAACCAGCTAGATAGTGTCATTGAAACCCAGGGAGGATTAGACAGAGTTCTTGAAAGCTTGAATTTGAAATAATGTTGACTGAAATGTGATCTATCTTTTACTTCTCAGTTGAATTCATATATTTTCCTTTATGTATTAACTTTGTTACAATGACTTATTTTTAACTCTTCATAATGTACCTCTGCTCTGAAATGTAGCTGATGTCGATTGGTGTGCTTGCACTCAAGTGTACTAGAAATACAGATGAGAGAGCAAAATGATATGGTGTTATGAAAAGTTTCATGCGTGTCTCCCAAGAAACTCAGCCTTGGGTTATGTGCATGTTTGCAGTGTCACTGAAGAGGGAGTCTATGCAAACATTTTTGTTTTCATGTTTATTCTGGTTTACCTAGTTTTAATCCAATGATTTCTTACTTTTTGGTCTAGATGAACAATCTTATCAAAGCAAAAGTTAAGACACTATCCTAAAATGTTTAAGCTTATTGAAGACATAGGTAAGTAGACTTTGGTTCAAACTTAGGAATGGTCAGTGAAACTGAAAGCCATTATTTGTTTTCTTACGTTTCTCATGGAAACAACAGTGAATATCGATAAAATATGATGTGAGTCCAATAAATATTTTGCAATAGCCATTTATAAAACCAGTAGTGTTTCTCTATTCATTCAAGGAAATGAGTAGTTTTGGGACCACTTATATTTTTAGCAGTTCACTTGCTTTTTAATTCTGAATGGCAGAATAGTAGTTGTAGTGTTATAATCCATACTTCAAAATTATTTAAAATAACAAACATTCCCTTTATGTACGTAACACAAGTACCTTTCTGCTGAAGCTTTCAGCCTTGACTTGTCTGCAAACACAACTTTATGGAAGAAAATATTAGGTGTACACGTTTGAATTTGTCAAGTCTGCCTTCCTAACATAGTGACCCTAATTATTATGTATATTTGACTAGCATTAGTTTACTGCTCAAAAAAAAGACTGGGGAGAGAAAGGGATCAGACCAAATGAAATACAACTGGAGGGAAACAGTTTTAGCAGAAAAGAGAAAGTTTAAATCCTAAATTAATTTTTTATTTCATTTTTATATTTATTTTCAACATTCGTCCTTTATGAAATTCAGTCAAATTATAAACAGAAATATTGTTTAGAAACAATATGATAAGATGCCTTGTACAAAAGGTTAAGGTGCAAAAGACTGTTGGAGTCTTTCAAAGCTCAGTTCTTGGTTGGTTTTGTTCTGTTAGTGTTATTGTGCTTCTTATATCAAGGAGAACACACTTCACCAATTAATCTATGTTAATAATTAAGTGGAGCTTCAGTAACTGTCAAACTCCTTCCCCTATTTCTATCGTTAGACAAAAAAGGCCACTTGTTTCTATGTGAACTTTTTTGGGCTTTAACTAGCAGATTTTAAGAAAAACTTATTATTGTGTATGTGCTGATATTACTGCAAGTAGAAACTGGAGAGGTCATTGGGTTTCTGACAGGATTAAATTTTCCCATGGTATCATTTATCTGGTTATCAGAGAAACTTCTCTGTAAAATATCTGTATTTAATTGAGGTAATCATTTGAAACCACCTGTCTGCCCCGTTCAAGGTCATAGGCAGACTTGTTCATTCAGCTATTTCACCCTTTTGTAAATCAGTAGAGAAGGTTTCTTCTTGCCTTTAAACATAAAATGTCAAAGTATTGTAGCCTTAGACCTCTTCCAACTCCTACACAAGTGCTGACTAATGCTAACAATAGATGGCAACCCACAGTTCGGTGTGCAAGGAATGGTGCTCAGCACCCTGTGGCCACCAACTCGCACATCACATATTTCTTGGGGTGGCAACATGTCAGAGCTGCCTGTGGGTCACAGCTGGCCTGCTGTTGCTGCAAAACTTTTTTCAGACTGCTGCAGCTTGGGTATTTGTGGGATTAAATTCTAGAGGAATTGTCCACTACTGCTTGCAGTCTGAGCAGAAACTGCACTTTATGACAAAGTATTACATTGTCTCAGCTTTGAGGAAAGAAATAGCAAAGAATCTTTTCTAGACTTGGCCAAGACGACTATTGTGGGAATATGTGAGCTGGTTTTAGTCTTTGCCCGCAGGCACAGAAAACTCTGAAAATGTACATCCTTGGGAGTAGCAGGCTCAAATTGTGTGTATCAGCATCCCATTGCTGGTTCAGCACATACACATGACAAAGCATGCTTTCAGTTGTGCAGCTTTTCCTTAGACCTCCTATTTTTGAAAGAGACGGTGATTAGTACAATTACAAATCTGACCACAGTCCTAAGAAAAGCCTCAATTCAGATGCTTAGATTTCTAATTCCTTAGTGATGGTCTGTTACTAGAGCAGAATGAGTAGCTTGATTAGTGTGTGGAGAAAATAGAAAGCGATGGCTGTCTGCTGATTCACCCTGCTTTTGGGTGACAAATGGAGTCTAATTCAAGATTTCAGATTTTTTATTTGTAAGACTTCAAATTGGGTAAATCCCAAACCATCATTGGCTTCTGACCCATCCCAGTTTTATTCTTCTTTGTTAGAAGCAGCCAGTCTTGTCTATTGTAAGTATGCTAATCTGAAAGGTCATTTTTGGCCTTGATAACTTTAATCTGCTCCATTTTCTGCTCAAAAAAAGTGAAATTAATTTGGTTTCTGTCAATCTCACTTCCAAGCATTTTTTACTTTATTCTTACCTTTAGAGCCTGTGTTTTTCAAAAGACACTGCCAATTTGATGCTACAAAATAATTTTAAACTAATATTACATACAGAGTCTTCTGTCAATTGTTCTGATGTCAGAATATTTTACTCTGTCATTTTTGATTATTTTAACTAAGATGGCTGGTGGTAGAATTGGAAATAAAATTTCTGATTCCTAATCCTATAATGTGACCACAGAAAATGCTGTATTAAAAAGAGCAATTTGGATTAAGGGAAGGGAGGTAGAAGGCATACAAGAAGGTGTTAAACTGGTGTATCTAGAGTACTATTCTTTATGGGTGCTGTTGGACGGCAAATATTCTCAATTCAATTATTGGAAACCAATGGCATGTAAGGAAATGAATCTTAGCAGAACTAAATTTTTTTGTACTTTCAATAGGAAATTATAAATAACCGTTGAGATTTAATGCACGTATTGATCCAAAGTACCATTATCTCAAGAAAATTGAAATAATGGCATTTCAATAAACCTGAAAAGGTCACTAAATCTTAACACAGTCCTCCATACTCTCTTATGGTTATACCATTTTGGCATCTTTTTGCAAAACGGTATATGACTGTTACAGGGGACAGGTTTTAATGCATATTCTGATGGGATGAAGAGTTAAAAACTATTACAGAAAAGACATTCATCAAATTATAGGCACTACGGAACAATAATATTGTAATCTCTTACAAACAGATTTAATGCTGAGATACCTTCATCTTAGTCTGACAATTGAGATGCAAACTAGAGATTAACTTGTATTTTGAGATGTTGCATAAACATTATGAGGAATTTGTTCCTAATTTTTTTTGGTAACATAACTCTGTTGTTCGTTTGTACAATCAACCACATAACAATCTTCCAAGATACAGATATAGCATGAAATAGGCTTTCTTATTTATTTAAGCACTTCCTACATTCACTAGACTAAGAGAGGCTAAAAGTGTGTAAATTAGCAAAGTGTCAGTGACACAGCAAAGTTACACTTGTTTGTACAAGCTAAAAAGTTTTGCTGTATTAGTCCAAAAATGCCAGAAGTGAGGAACTTGTGCATTCTTTTGAAGTTAGATAGACTTAGTCAGACTTTGGGTTTTTATTCATTTTTATGCCTTGCCTGATTAGGCCCACAAGCTCAGCATTCCTAGTTTTCAGATATACACATAAACTGCAGCTTCATATATAAAGACAGGTTTCAGTAGTTTGCCGTATTTAGAAGTGCATTGTGACTTTCCATCCTCCTCTCATTGTTCTGTATTGCAGATTTGTAAACTGAAGATACACAGTAGGTCTAGAATGGTGTTTTAAATATAAAAGGTTTTTAACAGCTGTTGTGCTACTCTGGTTGATGAAGCAAAATGAGAATTACAGAAGCCAAGCATTTTGATCCTTATCTCTAAGTTGCACTTTAATAATGGAATACATGTCGGAGTTAATAGCGGAGATGTGTTCATAAGACCAGTCTGATGATTGTCGATATGGATTTATGAGTCACCCTGGTATCTCCATGGAGAGAATATAACCATTTAGAGAGATGATAAGGTTGAGGCTGAGGCCAGTGAGACCAACTTACTGGTATATGGATGTGGTGAATCAAATATTGTCAGTATTTAACGAGTAATGCGTCTTCATTTGCACATTGATGTGTTTACACACAGTGGTTAGTTCCATTTTTATTGGAAGTGCTATATTCTTATTCTTAACCATGCCCTAAGAAAACCCTTTTTTTTTTTTTTACAAGAATTAATTCCTCCTTGTGCCAATCCCTTCCACCTTTGCACCCTGCATATGCACACAATAATTTAGCATGACATTCAAGACATCAATTTATGTTTTAAAATTCAGATTATAGAAGTTCAGTGCCTGAATTAGCATAGAAAATGTCTGGTTTGCATAATAACATGAAATCTATTTTCCTTCTCTAATATTTGGTTTTAAACTCTATTTAATCATATATTTTTCTGGAAGCCACTGAAGCATTAATACATAATTCTGGTCAAAAACGTTTGGATTGGTTATAGTCCATCCTCTTGGATTGCAGGCCTCTGGGATCCAGAAGATTTTCCCCTTTCTTGCTTTGTTTTACTGATTATTCAGGCCTTTCTGGTGGAATTAATAATGGCGACTGGGAACTAAATTTGAATCTCAGCAGAGATTGCTCCGAATACTTTGTGTAGATGAGAAAGTTAACTTTGAGATTTTATTTTTTTTAGAGGAATTATTTTGTAAGGATTTTTCCAGCCTGTCATAATAGCATAAAGAATGTCCTTCTGTTCAGTCGGCAAGGACTTTGTATGTATGATGCTGTAGCCAAACTGTACTCTTCTCAGAAATATATAATTTAAGATGTCAGGAAATTGTAGGTTAGTGTTTGTAATCAGGCACATTAAAGTAACTCTGAAAAGCCCTATTGATTCTTAGGATTTTCTTTCTCTCTATAGATAATGTGTAGCTAGGTAATTACTTTATTTGGAGAAGTAATTTATTTTCATTCCTTTCCCTTCAGTATTTTTTCTTAACTTAGTGTTTCAGTGAACAATAATTTCTTGAAAAAGATCAACAGTTCTGTAACTTCAGAAGTGAAATACTTGCATGTCTTTGAACAATCTAGTCCAAATACAATACTGCAGGCTTTCCTGTGCCAATACAGATGTCAGAATGTGAATTAGGGGAGATAGTGCCTGCATCCTGGTTTTCTTATTACAGAAAAGTATTACAAAATCAGAATGATTCAAAGACTTGAGGATTTTAGTTACTCAAAAGGATTAGTTCTGCGAGAATTGTATTCCTTAGGAAAGAGTAGACTACGAGACTGTACTGATTTATTTTGAATCCTGAGAAGATAAGAAAGGATGAGTTATCAGGTTATTTAAGTAAAGTAAGACCAGTATAGGGAGATACATTCATTTCTCTGAAAGGAGATGGAGACGAAAGAAATGCATGTAGATTTCATTTCAGTTAGAAACTAGCTGAAATATTTAATAATTTGTCAGGTGTAGCAATCTGTGGTTACTTGTAGTTAAATGTAAGGATGAGGTAATGATCCAGATTTATTAAAGCTGAAGTTTAAATTAAGTTTGGAGTGGAGTTCAGATGTGAATGTTCAGAATTTCAACAGCTTTTCTTAGGAGAAGTCATCTGCCAGAGCCAGAAACAGGTCACAAGATTGTATTTTTAATGGATCAGATTTCATGGACTCCATTGTTTATTTATTACTCCAGATAATTTTGCAAATTGGATCTGAAGTTTCTGTATAATATCTTTTCTAATAGGCTTTTACCAGAACAGATCAGAAAATAGATATGAGTAATCAAAAGCCAAAGATATCTGTATGTTTGAATAGAAGTAATGGAAAAATATCTCTGCCCCACGAGTGAAATTCATGTCAGAGCAGGGTATAAAGATCACTACTCTGAGGTCTTGTCATGCCACACTTGCAAATGTGCCACCATAACTGGGTTGGCACAGTTGTGGTGCAAACCTCCCTAGTACTGATGTAGCATATGCTGACAGAAGAAGCTTTTTTTGTTGGCAAAGGTACCAGCTGCCTCAAATCTCTGAGTGACATAAGCCACCTGACAAATTCACTCTCATCTCTATCTGAAACATAAAGCATAAGGATCCAGATAACCTGCTCCACTGAAAAACGAGCAAACAACCCCCCAAATTCCTACCCAAGAGACAAAAATGTTTTAAAAACAACAGCTAGTGAAAGTTGAAAACAAACAAGATTCAGAAAGATGCTGATTTAAAAAGACAAACTGTGTTGTGTACCTGGAAGAGTGCTGGTGTGATGCCACACCTTTGAGGGGGCCTATTCACCCAGTTCTAACTGAAGTGTTGGAAGTAAGGTTTTCTATCCATCTGGCATCTCCAAAAATTATTTTCAGATTACAAGCAGAATTTCCTTCTTTGCTTAATATAAATTGCTGCAAGGATAATTTGAACTAGCCGTGCAAATTTTGCACTGCAGTGAAGGGAGAACAGTCATGATTAACTCATCAAGCTGGGAGAATGGTAACACACAGTCTGGTGTACAGCAGTATCTGAAATCACTGTATCTATTTTTGCAGTGACTGTTAGACTGGAATATTACATGAAATTAAAATTTTGATAAAGAAATGCAGTTTTTAGCTTCTACACAAGTCAACAAGTTTATATAAAGACTTTGGGGGAACAGTAGCTTCACAGTTATCTGTTAACAGGGGTGGAAAAATAAGGGTTTTTCTCTGCTAGGAGTTTTCATAAAATGGGGTGTGATTTTGCAAGGTTTCAGCTCTTTCCACAGCTGAAAGGGAGTGGGATCATTCTTCTCCCTGGCTCTTCTCCTTCCAGCTCCTGCCACGCAGTTTTGCCTTTGCCTCGCGTCAGCTTCTGCACTCATCAGATCAGAAGATGTGCAAGTTCCACTTGCTGACCTGGCAAAGAGCAACTGCCACCCTAGGTAGTTTTCTGCCACTTTAGCAGGTGAGATTGGATGACTCCTAGGACCTGTCTCTTTCTGTAATAGCAAACTCTTAATTTGTATCGGGTGATTTAGTAAAACTGTTCCCTTAGGGTGAGGTTTCACAAGATGCCTGAGCCATTTTAGCATCTTGCTGCTGTCAAAAGGAAGAATCCCCCAGAAGTTTCCCACCTCTGACCCTGTGCTTAGCTCTGTCCCCTCTTTCAGCTGGTTCAGCTCACTCAACTGGCAGAAAACGAACCCAGCAAAAAAGTGAACATTTATGTCAGTTTAGGGAGTTAACTGAACTCACAGAGGTACCAGACAAGTGCCAGAGCCAGCGCAACTGTGGACTGGCACTGGGAAGACTCAGCAGGGGAGAAATGAGCAGGGCAGCCTCTTTCGGCAGCAGAGGGATGCGAGGTTGGCTCAGCTGGCTAGTGAAACCACGCCTTACTTCAAACATTGACACAACCGTTTTCTCGTTGTGAAGATGCACTCTGTTATGGAATTCATTTTAAAGATTGAAAAAAAATATATTCTGGCACTCAGAGCTACCAAGAAACTATACAACTTTTTTTTCCCCAGTGAAATGGTTCCAAATCAAAGGTGAAAGAGAATAAACAGAACTGTAGTTTGGAGCTGTTGGGAGCCAAATACTATCTACAGTGTATGCCAAATAAAGGCATTTTTGTTTGTTAAATTTTTATGCAGTCTAACACTTCTGCAAGGAATGCTGAGTTTCCAGCAGTTTCTTCCTTGAAAAAAAAAAAAAAAAAAAAAAAGGTGTTTCTGTAGCCATTAGCACCCTAATTAACACCTTACTACTTTCAAATGGGCCTGGTAGGAGAGCTGATGGAGCTGTGGCAGCTGGAGGTAAAACTTCCCTGGCGAGTAAGCTTGAAGCATTAAAGGGGAAAAATAATTTTAAAAAGAAATAATAATAATAATAATAATAATAAAAAGAGCTTGGTTAATGTCCTTAGAGGAAAAAGTGTAAGCTATTGAAAATAGGTCGATGAATAAAAACCAGTATTGGAACACACCAATGGCTGGCTCAGTGCTGGTATCACTGGGCATGGCTTTGTTGAAGTCAGTGCTGCTGCACTGCAGACCTGAAGGAGGTTTGCCAGCAGAACTATTTGGGGAAGCCTCCCCCTCACCTCCACAGCAGAGCGCCACCTTAACTCGATATTCAAATGAAAAAAGTCACTGGGGCAAGACAGCTCTTCGTCTGGATAACTGTGTCTGTGGGAAGGTTTTTGCCAGCATTGTTAATGATACGGTTTCGTGATTACTTTAAACCAGCCTGTGTGTGGGCTGGCGTCAAAAAGGGAGGTCCCAGCCATGTGTTTCTGCCGCCTCTCTGGTGCCAGTACGAGCGTGAGTGGTAAACTGTAAAACTAACCTAGGGAAAAAAAGCATGGGAGGGGTTGGCCAGATCGCATCCCTGATTTCTCACCATCTGATTGCACAAATGCCAGCTCCGGCGCAGAGGAGGGCTGGGGAGATGGGCGGGGGGCAAGGCCCCTTCCCCAGCAGCTCTGACTCAGGCTGTTTTACAGTGATGGAGGACCCCCAGCCTGGTGGGGGAAAATGGGGATTTTTAAATTTTTTTTTAATTTTCATTCTAAATATTGTAACACATTTCAAGATAGATATTCTGTCCGAGAGACATTTGGCATCTAGGAGGTTGGCCAGGATCTTGCTCCATGTAGGTCACCAAGGAGTGCAGCCTCTTGTTCCCAGCATATCGCTACAGCTACTGCCAGGAAGAATGCAGGATTTCTTAATTAATTTTGCTCTGTGTAATACGCACACACCTAAGCCTCTGATGGAGTACAACCATAGTTTCCAGTTTAACAATGTATCAAGGCGTGTCATTAATATACAGTTACCTATGCTAAGTCCTGTCTTATGTAAGCAATAACACACAACAAGGTATGTTTTTGTCAGCCAGTATGCATTCATCTTGGATGTACTGGGGCAGCAGTGTTGCTGAGGGCTATAACACACCCAGGGTGTGGGTGTATTAGCTGACTAATACACATTTTGTAGTGTTATTGCACTCATTAAATATATTGAAGAGAAAAGTTTTAATGTAAATTAAAATCTAAATTACAAAGAATCAGCCCACTGCGTAACTGGAAGTGAGCAAACACATCTCAAAGAAGTAACCAAAACTGCAGAACTCTACTACCTTTGAAACTCCCCTTTTTGTGTGTCTTCCTCACAGGTAGCAGCCAGGGGTGGTGGCTCTTTGGCTGTGGAAACAGCTGGTCCACATTTGCTGAGCCATTAGTCCCTCAGACATTGCTGTGGGTCACTGCCCAACACTGTATAGCACATGTATAGCTATTGCATGTTTTGTCACAATACACTTAAACTAGACCCTCTGCTTTTGCTTGGTAATTGGTAGGGGTGGCATGTCAGAAATGGAAAAAAAAACAAAACCAAACACTCCTTCCCAATCACTTCTGCCTGCTGCACAGAGCCTGGTTTCCCTGATCCTTTTCCTCATCTTACATGTTTGTTCATGGAGAGGGAATAACCTGATGACTTCAGTAATGCATTTGCCCTTCCCCCAGTATGCTTTCTGCAGTGTAGTGCAACTTCCCAAAACACTTACCTTCCCAACCAAATGTCTGTGGCTGCCTTAAAAACACAGCAGAAAGAAGCATCACCTTATTGTGATGGAGCTTTTTTCTATCTTCTTGTGTCGACTTCAAAGATGAAGTTCATCTTTATGTCACAGCTGAAAGTTATTTGAAATAACTCATCAGCCTGCTCTGTCTAAAAATGGTGAAGCTGTTCTGGTCTGAGTCTCAGCTCTAAAATGACTACTCATATGTATGGGGAAAAGGTTTGTGAGAACACCTTATTTTCTGTATATCTGAAATCCATTTTCTTTTTCATATATCTTAGAAACATTTTTACCTTCATTTCTGGACCCTAAAAATTTCAGAATGAATGGTTAATTTTAAATAAAATTAGTAGTTACTTTCGTCTTGTTTATAGGCAGGTGATTTTGCTGATTTCCTTCAACTCTGAAACTGTTTTTTTTGGCTCAGAGAGCATCTATTAGAAGTTCACTTTTGTCTTGATGATAAAATGATTGAGAACTGGGTAGCTAACAGCAATGTATCAAGGATGCCTGTTCATATTCATTCCATCATCAATATTGTCCTAGAGATGAAACAACCTACAGTATAACTTTCTATTCTCCCAAGGTCACCTGATCTTCCAACACCTTTTTTACTTATTTATTAAGCTACTGATGAAATGAGAAACTTTAAAATGTAATATTTTATAGACTTTGCCCCTCCTTTGACCAGAGGAAACTGAAAATCATTCTGCTGATGTCAAATGTGATGTAAGGGATAGTCAGGAATACACTCTTGGCACTAAAAGTGCCAAAGTGCAATTACATATCATTGTATCTTGTGTGGTAGTGATATGCCCACACATGAAAACAATAGAAGTTTCACCACCATGAAAAGCACAATGTTTAATTGCCCTGGCTTAGTTAATCTGTGCAGTTGACAATTTGATTATGTTCTCAGCCTAATTGCAGGTGTTATTTTGATACAGTTAAGCCCACATTTTGCTTCTCCTCTCCATAACTGTTTGGTTTGGGGCTTTTTCCTTCCATACTTTGTGCCTGGTCTAAGGCCTATCAAAAAACTTGCCGTATCGATACCTTACCTTGCACACTGTGCCCCAGTTCTAGACCTTTGACCACTGTCAAGAGTACAAATAAATAATATTAATGACTCTTATATCGTGAATCATATAATCATTTAGGTTGGCAAAGACCTGGGTTGGAAAAGACCCTTAAAATCGAGTCCAGCCATTAACCTAACACTACCAAGTCCACCAGTAAACCATGTCCCTGTGCATCACATCTGCCCAGTTACTGCTTTTATTAATGAAGTATTTAGGTGCTTTAGTTGTACAATAAAGCATATTTTTTTCTTTCCCAGTTACCATAAGTATGAGAATAGATAAACTCTTTTCTTACTGTGAATATGATGCTTTGGAAAATATCACCTTTACTAGTCATACGAGAAGGTCTTTGGTGACTTAGAAGTCTTCCTGAAAAATGCAGGTAAAGAAAATTATATCTTTCAGAATGTTCTCTTTTATGACCTGTCATCCTTAGTTAAGAGTCCTTGACAGGGCAAAAATAAAGACTTAAGTTCCAGTGAATATCTAACGAATTTACCCTAAGCTATTTGACAGTAGTGTTAGAAAAAATCTGTTGTGGTAAAGTGACAAAAACTCTGTATGCCAGTGGTAGAAGGTGGAGTTATTTTAATTATTTTTTTTTCAGTCACAGTAAAATTACTTTAAGTGGGTTTAAAAGAGGATTAGTTAGCATCTATCTCCTCAGCTTTAGAATCAGAAAATAAATCACAGCCTGCGGTAATTGAAGCTCATTTTGACATGGTGCAGAATAACAGTATCCATGTTGTATGGCACCGTGGTTCAAAATAAAAATTTACTGAAAGGTGTTATTAAATTTTCCATTAAGAATTGTAGCTCAGCTCCTTCATTTATCTTGATAAATTGGGAGGTTGTTGTTTAGGAGAATGAATGAGTGACTAAAGAAAATTACTTGCCCTTAAAACCTATCCAATATCCCAGTAACTGTAGTAACTATTTTTTGTTTAAAATTAATTTGACAAACCCACTATTACCAAATACATGATCCAAAAGGAAAATAATTTCATTTGAGAGACTTGTGAAGACCAAATCTCATACGTCTGACTTTTGCTTGGACAGTTTGGTGAGGGATAGCCACTCAGGGCATGCATCGATAACAAGTGCTTTTTCCACTTGGTTGCAGATAAACTGAAGCTACAAGGGGGAAACTCTTAACTGTTAGTAACAGAGTAACCCTTAACTCTTAGTATTAGCAATTTGGCACCATGATGCTTTCAGAGCTCAAACTCTTGGAATAGCCTTACAGAATAGTGAGGGTGTAGCTCAGCCTAGGGGCCAGCAGGCTTTCTTCTGACTTTCCATCGGGAGAGTTCTGATCTCTTTCAAAGGGGAAATTTTTACCCCTGCACTGTGCTCCTTAACCCATCCATGAGTTGTTAGAGGGAGCAAGGTAAGGATGTAGTTTGTGTTCACCTGAGTGATTGGTTTGATGGACATCAGTTTCCCCAGTGTCCTACTTCTAATAACCAGGGGTTAGCCTCAGTGCAGAGAGGCCCTAAGAGCCTGCATCCATGACCATCCTTGATAAAAAAGGAGAAGTATTAGTATGGTCTTCACCTCTTCCATATTTATAGGTTATGACCTTGTACCCTCTCCAAAACGTCCCAGTTTATCAGGAGTCACATTGACCTTCACCATATGTCACATAAAGAGCACATGCACTGTATGTAGGGCACTGGTGTCGGGTTCCTCCATCATTTATGAGGCATAGCCTCACCATGGAAAGACTAGTTGAAATGAGGAGGTATGAGTGGATTTGAAACTTTATCTGTAGAATATTTTTGCATTAGAGATGTTTGATCCCATATAGTTGGTAATTTATTATGGGAAAACTTAAAAATTGACAACTGTATTTTTATTCTGTTCTGTTTATATTACTACAAATATTCCATAACTGATTTGATATTGCTTGAGAATATGAAATATTCTGTAGTACCTGGGCAATATTCCCATCACAAGCTTGCTTGTTATATTGATTTTAATTTATCTGAATTCCCTACAAGGGAGGTAAAGTTAGAAGTCCGGGAGAACTGTTGTTCAACTGGGATGTCAAAAGGGGAACATTTCTATGTGTGTCCCATTGGGTCTGCTCAGTGGAGCTGAGTAGACTGCATGGTAGTGGGCAGGATGTGCTCATTACAGCCTTTGTGCACCACTATTGAAACTGTGGTAGCAACAAACTTATTGAAACATCTGTCACCACTGTTATTCTAGTATGATTTCTAAAATAATATTGAGACAGGGTAGAGAAACAAAGCTATCCTGGGAAGTCATTTACTGCAGCATATGTTTAGGAGATACACGGTGGTGGTACTGGTGAGAGAGAGCATGCTACAAGTATGTTAGCCAAAAGACAGCAATTTTTTTTTTTCCTTTGACATAGATAGGACTTAATATGGCATGTGTGGTTGCTTATTATTGGGGTTTTCTGACTTGTCCTATTGTATAGCAGCTGTGTGTAACTTTGCGATGTTTTGACTCTGATTTTTCATAATAGGTGTTGGCCTTAAGTTGAAATTTTTCCTAAATTATTCTGATGAAATTTCCAGAGTTTCATGGAAGATTACTAAGAGATATTGTGTTGTTATCATTATCTGGTCTTAGTTTTAAAAAATCGGATGACTTTTTAAATTCTGCTTTTCTGAAAAGTTACTGCCTGTGGCAAGAATTTTACTTCTGTTTTGACAAAGTGGCTTTTGCCATCCCTTGAAACCTTTTCCTACTTGAAGAGTTTTTTAAAAACTCGAAACCCTTAAAAAAGTGGCAGCTTGTTGTATGCTCAGTGAAGATTTCTTCCATATTAGAAACAAAAATATCTGAAAATTCTGTTCTCTTTGTGTACACTAAAGCTTCTTGCAGCTATGCGGCTGATTGTATGGTCCCTCAACAGCTGCTATTTCCATTTAAACAGTGAGTGCATCATCCCAATCTGAGACTGAGCACGGACTTTATCTTCCCCACTCCTATGTGTAATAAGATTGTAAGTATGCCATGCCTAAAAATAACTATGTTTCAGTGTAGGGCAAGAGAGTGAAGCAAGAGCCTGGACTTGGTGACTGTTGCTTTGGGCTAAAGTGAAACAGAGCTACAGAACTGACAACAGAACTTCAAATTTCCCAGTATATTCTGGGTCACAAGAGCCAATGGTCTGGAAAATGTAAATTTAATGCCTGAGCTAATGTTTTCATGTCTGTTGATTTATTGTGATCTAATGTTTTAATTCCCCCTGATTGGTCGTCTTCATGGTCTCATGGAATCAAATCAACAAGTGGGGCAAAATCAGTGCTGTCTTTCATCCAGCTCTTTAAAATTTGCGCTTCCTTTCCTGCACGTATATTTTCTGTGCTCCTATTTAAAAGTCAGCAGCAGAAAACTTAGGAAATGCTTTCAGCAGTCTTAAAAACTCTCAGAAATTTCTTAAAATAGAGAATGCTTCTTCCTATAAGGCATATTCAGAAAAGCGTGTGTAAAAGAGGGGTATTATAATCAGATAATAGTTCTTTAACTTTAACTACAGAATTAATTATCAGTTACATAATAGCTGAAATGACTGCTAGTGTTGTGGTAACCAGTGATTTGGACTTTGCTAATTTGTGGCTGCATCTGTGTATGTGTAGAATTCATACCTCAAAGTCAGTGTTTGTATCAAGTTCAGTGATAAAATATTACTGCCAAGGACACTAACTCTCCCTAAGATGACTGATAAAATCAAATAGAAAATACTGTTTTTCAGAGATCTTTCACCTCTGTCTAGCAATCTAGAGGCCATGCAGTGCTTCACAGACTGCACTGGTTTCATTGCTTGGCAATCTCTGCTGTGGAGTGAGAACAACTGGTTTTACTGACCACTTGCCCATGTTACAAACTGCTGGACTGGAATGATTTCTTACTGAAAGGCTATACAAAATGATATCTGACTGTTCTTTCATTTATTCTGGATGGGTTGCTCTAGTTGTATGCATTACTGTTAAGCACAGGTCATGTTTGTTTAGTCCCTCTGAGTGTGAAGGATGTTCAATAGCTGAGGGATACACCCCTGGGCAATTGAAAAAAAAATTGGTGAAAAGGTGGGCAGTTGGAACAGTATGGCAGGGTTTCTTTAGCTAAAGGGCATTTCAAATTTGCAGCTTGAGAGTCTTAAGTAATCGTGATTCTGAATGTCCATGTGACAGTCTTTCTTTTTTTCAAATCTATAACTCTTGAAAATAATTCCCAGCTGTTTCAGACACATCACTATAAAATCCACCTCTTCGTCACATTGAGCTCAGAATACTTTGATGTGCTTAAAGGCTTCTAAAATACTTTTATCTGATGGAGAAAACTGGCTGTTTCTTCCACATTGTATCTTGCAAATAGTGAATTTGGCATGTGATTTACCATTATGCATAGCTTTCTGTTTTAGAAAAAAAAATTTATTGATTTGAACATATCTTAGGTACATCAGGTACTCCCTCTGTCCTTGTGCAATACGGAAACACTAGTTAAGTATGCACATCATTTTTAATTAGGTTTCCCCAGTGCTGAACTTGCTGCAGTCTGGTCTGTTCTCCATTAGTTTGATGGTCAGAAGTTGTTGACCTTTAGATTATGCTGCAAAATCCATCTGTTGCTGCAGGCTTTTGTGAAGAGAGATGTAAAGAAATATTATCTCCTGTCAGTCAGCCATGTAAACAAACTTGAATAGAGGCAGCAGCTCCGTTTCCAGGATCTGAGTTCATTCAAAATAAGGAGGAAGAGGAGAAGCTGCGAACCAGTGCTGCCTATCCACTGGAGAATCCTTTCTCAGCTGTCGGGCCATAATAAAATGCCATTGTCCGATTTTAAAATCCCTCTGCTCTCCATGGGAGAAGCTGCTCTGTGGATAACTCTAACCACTAATCAAACCCTCTCTGTGATCTAGGAAGATGAAGGTGATAACCCCCCTTTGTTGATCTCTCCATGTCCTCCCCATTGCCAGCTTCCAGCTTGTTCTTAGGGCAGCCTCACACATGAGAATTCCTTGTTAACAATCTGGTGTTTGCAGTTTTTGTTATGTACGCATCAGCTGTCTATTTCCATACCCTAACTACTCTGACATTTACCCTAGTTTAGCATTTTCTGTCTCACAGCCTCCAAGACTTTATAGAGAATTTACCCTCTTTTTTGCCCCCCCAATGTTGGTTGGTGGAATACTCACCAGTCTTTGGTTTACTGATAAACTAAAAGTTAGTTGCCCTAATGTGTTTTAAATATGGTCATTCTAATAACTTTTACTCATATAAATGCCACTGATGTGTCTGAAGTTTCTGAGTCCAATTTAAAATGAGACTGACAAATAGTTCTCCTAATTACAACACAATGATGTTCTTACTCCTTCACCTTCATTAACGTAAATTATCAATGCCTTTTAATTATGCAAATTTTCCTCACTAACATGGTAAGCACACTGTTCTCAAGACTGTTTTGGTTATGTTCTCACGTATGTTTGCAACATTTTCTAATTTTAGCTTCCTAAATTTTATTAGGCTCTAAACACTAAACCTGTGATTTCTACTTATCATTGAAATGTTATCATATCCTAGCTTTAGTGCACTTGTATGTCCTATGGCAATAATATTATTCCATTCATCTCATGTCTTTAGTAGAAGTTTTTGTTTCATTTAGAAAAAGAAGAAAGGTTTAGTTTTTCTTGGCTCTGAGCATCTATTCAGAAAACTCCCACAGTCCACACCCATCACAAAATTATCCTCTTCTCATAGTTTCATGACTCTTAGTCTTCTGCACTGCCTTATTATCCTTTTAAAAAGTACTTCCTAGTGGTACTCACATTAATCAAGAACTAATATGCCCACAATTTGTTCTCGGAGTCAAAAGCCAGCTGTTATATTTGTGTGCTTGTCATACGGGAACATGCCTTTCAAAAACTTTTCTGATTTCTGTTTTCATGATCAAACTCAGAAACTGCACCATATAAGAAATGTCACTCTGAGTCTCAGTTTTGAGGAGAGTTCCCCGATATGTGAAATTTTGGGATGGAAATGTGATAAGGAACGGACACAACCAGTAAGAAATGTCTTATCTTCAGGAACTTTTTCCAGGAAATGATGCAAAGGAAATAATGAGAAATCACTTCAGGGCGATGAGATAACTTACCTCCAGGTAAGGTGTCCATCAGAGGACTTCCCAATGTCTGCAATTTTCTATCTGTCTTGGAATCTTTGTGTCCATAAATATTGATGTGCTAAGACTTGAAAGGTCATTGGAAGTCTGTAGTGGTAATTTAGGTTATTGTTTGTGCAGTTCTTCCAAGTTGATTAGTATGTGTTACTTAGCAAGGTCAGTCATCCAGATTATTCTCCAAGGGTATATATTTTTCAAAAAGTTGTCTCATAATAGAGACAAAGATGCCACTCTTCACGGTCATAGATAGTTCTCATTAATAGCTTATCAGTTCATCAAATGAAAAAAAATACATCATCTGCAGTGAAGGTAGTCATTCATCACTATTTACAAAGGTTTTGAGAAACTGCTGTATCTTTGCATCAGGCTTCATTTAGTAGACTGACACATGAAGTATTTTGCTGAAGACAAGAAGAGGTGAAGTCTTATAACACAAAGGTCATGTCTCAAACTTTTGATTTTTGCTGCTGAAAGTTACACAGTTTGGTCATATCAGTCTGGTTTTTGTGTATATAGTATTGTCTAAAAAAATTTAAGGTGTTACAAAAAGAGATTTTTTGGAACTATTGGTCAAGTGAGTAGTAACAGGTCAGCTGGTCTCAATGGTAATAGTCCAAGAAATTACTGAGCCTGTAATTGTGGTATGCAATTTACCAGGTAAATCAATATCTATATTAAATTTTTTAAAAGGGATCCAGAGAGCCCTTTGGGAACTACAAAGAATTAACTCTGACTTCTGTAAGGCTGAACTGTTAGTTGTGATAATAAGGAAAGGATGGGTAAACAGCAAGATAAATATAGCACATTATGTGAGAGTTAATATGATGTCTGTAGAGGGAAGTCATATTTCTCCTGTTCCTCCAAGTGGGCCAGTAGTTCATGAAGAATTGTAATCCATTTGAAATAGTGGACTTGGATTTTGAAAGGAATTTCTTAAGGTTTCTCAGTAGAACGTCCTAAAGCAACTAAGCTGCCATGAGAAAGAGGAAAGTTGTTCTCATAGATTAATAACATCTTAAATGATAGGAAATAATAAATGGCTAGTGTTGCACCATAAATGTAGATTACTGTCATAAGCCTGCCGGGATCTTTGCTCTGCAATGCATTCATAAATTTCCTGGAAAAAGAGATTAAGTACACTATGACAAAGATTTTTGATTATACAGAATTATTCAAAACTAAGTCTGATTGTGAAGAGTTGCAGAAAACTCAAAATACTGATTGAATGGATGACATAATTGCAGATAGTGCTCAGAGGGAAAAATCATTATAACTCTACAGACCTTGGGGCTTTCAGAACACTGGTCCAAGAAATATGTCCATGAGGCCAGAAATGAGTGAGGACCTCCCCTGTGGCTCATCAGACCCTTTCATGGACCCATCATCTGGTGTCTGGAATACTCACCAGCTCTTAAGTTTGGCCAAGGTCTGTCTATGGTCATTCTTATAAGAGCCTGTCAGAGGATACAGGCTTTGCAGAGGCTTTTTGGAAGTTTGGCCTTGCTTGATAGGAAGGACCATGTCTCTTCCTCATTGTAAAGGTTCTGGGATGTAGAGAAGGTGTGTGCCAGTCCTTCTGCTGCAGCAACGTGAAAAGGGCTAATTGGTGGAGGGCTGTGGCAAGTTGGCATTTGGTGCAAAATACTTTAGAGCCTAAAGGCACCTGTCTTACCCACCCTAGTGTAATGAATGATAGGAGAAAGAGTGTAAAGTGTGGGTCCAGAAAGATCACTGGGCCCGAGACACATTTCTCTGATCACACATCCAACTCCTTTGGGAGGGGAATTGGAACATGCATATACCTGCTTCTTGGAAAAGTAAAGGTACCAAGAAGCATGTTAGCAGCCTCCTGGCAGCAGATGACAACCCCCGTACAGATCCTGCAGATCTTGCAGAAATGCAGGAAGAAAAGGCTCTCCACATACACATTTTCTCTCTGGATTCTGTTCATCCTTCACTTGTTCACTTGCCAGACCTTTTGGAATTGACCACCAGTGGTCAGCATGGAGACTGAAAACAACTGGAGCTGTAGGAGGCGGTTTAGGCATGGAAGATAAGACATAGTGCTGGTATTGTCTCAGCACCTAGGTGAAGACCTAAGGGGAAGGCAGAGGATCATCCCTTCCTCAGGTGACAGGAGTCAGACCCAAGACCTTGATTTACTGGAAAGGTAGTAGCCAAGTACTTGTATTTTCAGAATGGACTTTTGCATGGCATCCAATAAGGTGGTCTCTTCCTTCTCACCAACAGAGAGACCGTATCTAAGGCCTCCTCAAGGACTCTGTGAGAGGATTGATGATGGTGATGTTACTCCTTTATATGACTGTCTCTACACACAGGCTGACTTGGGAGACGGGGTTGTGGATGCATCAGTGACCTCCCCTAATGATGTGAAGGAGCCCTGCCATGAATTAAGTTTGCTAGTTTTGGCCCCTATGACAAATTTCCAGCACTGCCTTATGGGTGTCTGTGGATGCATGGCTAGCAAAACTGGGTTTGGAGTGGGCAGGATCTGGGAGGCAGTGGAAAAGAAGAAGAGATTAGGAAAGGATCAGCAGGAGAAGAAATGGTATCTTCTCTCAAGTTGCCCTTTTCCACACACTGTGGTGTCCCTCTTCACCCCCACTAAGGAACCTGTCTTATGTTTGTTGACTTTGGCCAACTGTGCATGCCTGCTGTAATGGGGCATCTTAGAACCTACATGAGCTTTTTGATGGTGCCATGAAGGGAGAGAAACATCTGTGGATGGTTAACAACTTCCATTATTTAAAGGGACCATATTCCTTCTTCCTGGTCCAAGGGGCAATCTCTCTGAATTTGTCCTGGGGCATAGCACAGGAAGAAGCTGTTTTCCCTGGTAGAGCAATGAACCTGTTAGAGAGATCCTTTGGAAGACACAACAAAGAACTCCTCTAGCCTCCCTCATTCCATGCAGTGCCACCAGCACATAACTGGGTCTTGCTCTGGTAGGTCTGATGGATTCCCCTCCTGCGCATGGGTGGTAATTGCCATGGGACTGCGAGGGAGGTTCCTGCAGGAAAAAGGGACTTGGGCTATGGGGTGGAAGGAGTACTTTCTGGGACGAAGGAAAGAGGGAAGAAGGCTGAGTAAGGGTAACAGACTCTGCTCCTGCTGTGGCTATCAGCATGTGCCCAGCCCATTGATTCATATGCAGGTAAGGTCAGTCCATCTCCCCGTACTGGCTATGGGCTTGGTTTGCATGGTAGCCATTTGAGATAGCCATGTCATGTACCAAGAGCACAGAGCTTTAGACCTAGGAGGTCCGACCCAGTAGTCAGCAGAGAAAGAGTAATATGTCGTACAGTTGACCTGTCACAAATCAGTCAGAGAGGGACCTGGGGGTGCTGATTGACAGCCAGCGGAACAGGAGCCAGCAGTGTGCCCAGGGGGCCAAGAAGGCCAATGGCATCCTGGCTTGTGTCAGCAATAGCGTGGCCAGCAGGGACAGGGAAGGGATCTGACCCCTGGACTCGGCACTGGTGAGGCCGCTCCTCGATTCCTGTGTTCAGTTTTGGGCCCCTCACTACAAAAAGGACATTGAATGACTCGAGCGTGTCCAGAGAAGGGCAACGGAGCTGGTGCAGGGTCTGGAGCACAGGTTGTATGGGGAGCGGCTGAGGGAACTGGGGGGGTTTAGTCTGGAGAAGAGGAGGCTGAGGGGAGACCTCATCGCCCTCTACAGCTCCCTGAAAGGAGGATGCAGAGAGCTGGGGATGAGTCTCTTGAACCAAGTAGTAAGCGATAGGACAAGAGGTAATCGCCTCAAGTTGCACGAGGGAAGGTTTAGACTGGATATCAGGA
Source organism: Athene cunicularia (assembly GCF_003259725.1). NCBI lineage: Eukaryota > Metazoa > Chordata > Aves > Strigiformes > Strigidae > Athene > Athene cunicularia. Next base: position 4,901,173 of record NW_020799095.1, read on the forward strand.
AACATTTCTTTCCAGAAGGGGTTGTTAGGTGTTGGAATGGGCTGCCCAGGGAGGTGGTGGAGTCCCCATCCCTGGAGGTGTTCAAGAGTCAGGTCGACTTAATGCTGAGGGATCTGGTGTAGTTGGGAACTGCTAATGTTGGGTTGATGGTTGGGCTGGATGATCTTCAAGGTCTTTTCCAACCTAGTCCATTCTGTGAAATCCCATGAGTAAATCAAGAATCTCTGTAAGTAGAGTTGCAAATAGTTCATAGACTGAAGTATGTTCAAACAAACAAAACATCTGTAGAACGGCTATGACTAGCAAGTTAATTAAAATAATACATTTACTATAATTTATGAGTGAAACTAGGGTCTAAATTCAGTGAGTACATGAATGATTAGGAATTATTACTTTGCTTTTATTAAATAAGAGGGAAGACTAAAGAGTGCTGTGTTCTGAACAAATGACGTGATAATGACTACTCCTGAAGAAAAGCATAGTAGAAAGTTGTCTGAGTCACTCATTAACATCTACCACTGCCCTTTCTGTAAATTCTAAGTCATTAAATCCCAATATAACTACTCTGAAACTTAAATAGTAATGTTTACTGTACTAAAACGTTTCATTTGAATTTACTCTAGTAGTCTTAGAGGCTGAAACTCTCTCTTTTGAGCAGGTTGGGGAAAGTAATTGTGATCTAAGCCTGATCCAGAAAGCCAAAGCCTTGTTTTATATGACTGAATTGAGGGATAAAAGTTAATTTAAATTGTTTCATTGTCAATTCATTCCTTGCTTTCACTTCAAGAAGTGCCAATTTTGCTGGCAGTTCAGTCCTCTTAAAACATGTATCTTCTAAGAACAGATTGAGAACATCACCTCATTTCTTACAGATCAGAAATCCACCAGTTTGGGGGATCTTTGTCTTGGAATGAATTTAAATCAGCAGTTTAGATGTGAAAGACTCGATATCTCATTAGCAATCCCTTGATCCACCCAGTTCCCCTGGGTGCTGTTTTAAAATTATAATCCCAGTCATTCTTCAAATCTTTATAAGCAATCAGTTTTAAGTGCAACTCTTAGAAGATAAGACTTTTCCTGCTAGTTAGTTCTACAAAAAAAACCAAAAAAAACAAAAAACCAAACCAAAAAACCCCAAACAAAACCAAAACAACACAGGTGAGCTAAAGGCTTTGATCAGACAGGTATTCTTTTTAAGTCAGATTTAGTAATTTTAGATTTTGTTTCTGCATGTCTGATACTATGCTAGAAAATAATCCAAATACAATATTAAAAAAAGCATTTAAGTCCTTCAAAATTAACCTCCCAGCCAATTTAGATTGGGTTGAGTGCTTGAAGTAGTGCAATAAATCTCTTCTTTGATGTACAAAATTATTTTTAACCTAAGTAAACTTCCAAGTACCTTAACAAAAATGTTCATAGATTTGGTTAAACTTCAGATATCCTTTAAAATTTTTAAAAAACCCTCCTCTGACAAGGCACTGAGACTTTCTTTAAAAGTCTCAATCTCAGTATCTGTGTACATTAATAGTTTGCTTAATAGGGTGCCACTCATGTGACTTGTTCTCTCTGTTATGTGGTCAGGGCCTTTGTAGGTCTTTGCTGAAAGCTAGATTTGCTGGTGTAAATAGGAATTGAGTTTATTCCTCTTCCTGGAACAGTAATGAGATCATCGCATCAACGTTGTGATGTGATTAAGTTTGCACTGTGACTCAGTTACCTTGTCCTGGAGGACAGAGTTATAAGATTGACAGCCATCGTGAGTATAGGAGCAAACGCAGTATCTTGTGGCAGTCATCAGACAGGCAGACGTTCTGCATCTGAAAACATTAAATTGTGTGTTTTTAGAAGAATACAATGTAAGAATATACGACTTCTTTTTTAACAAGAATCTCTCTGCTTTCATGTCCGTAACTGTGTTAATGTTTAAATTATTGACCTAATCACGTTGAGTGTATGGGCTGCAACATCTAATTTTAAAGGCACACCTTGTTCATGGTAGTTGTGCAACAGCAAATGGAAAACAATGATGTAATTAGCTGCGCATCAGCAAAAATGTCTGAGGAGTTTTAACTTGAAACCTCTAACAGAAAAAAAAAACCCAACCCTGCTTTATTAAGTTAAAAATGCTTTGTTTGTAGCTTGTGCATATTTACTATGAATAATACTATGTGATAATAGTACTTTATAATTTTTTTTCCCATAGTCAAAAAGAAAATGAAAGGAAAAAATATCCAGTTCACATCCTGATTAGATCATAGCTGTAAGCTGGGTTGTCGGAAGCAGTTTTGTACACAGTTTGATACAATTGTTTGTTCAACTGAAGCCAAGACCTCAGAAGAGGCAGTGCTGCAAGCTAGGTGTAAGGTTCACTGCCTGATCTGCGTGGGCAAAGTTTGTCACAACGCTTGCATTCATTAGGATTGCCTTTAGTCAGCGGTACCCATTCCTTGAACACTAAATTCACCCGCAAGATAAAAGCAAAAAGCCAATGCATGTATAAAATAAGAAAATGTTTGTTCTTCTGCTGATACTGAGATATAATGTATTTTCAGATAACAAAAGTTGCAAAGGATCACTTTCTCCCTGAAAGACTTAATCGTCTAATTCAAGATTGAACTTGTCTCAACAAGCATTTCATGGCCAAATAAACACTGCATCACAAAGCTGGTTAACATTCAGTCACAGCAGCTGGACTCACACATTAAAATTTTCCCTAGGTCTTGCTCTGCACTTTAGAGAAAGTCACTTCCCTAATTTTTTCTCAGTAGACATTGACTTCTAGGCTGTTTGTTCAAGATAAGCATCAAAATGAGGATGCAAAGGTCAGTCTCTGCTGTATTACAGTTACAAAGAGAAACAGTCAGTTTGTCTTCCAGTGAATGTTGTCCTATGCAAATTACACTGTTTACTTCCTATGGCAAAAAGGATTTCTTCTTTGGGAATTCAGTGGATTTTGTGTTTACAGAGGGCAGACTCTCCCTTTGTTATGGACTGACTTCTTCACGGGAGGTTTTATCTTTTCAGCTTTCCACCTCTTTATCTCCACCTTTTATTGCCAAAAGTCTGAGCTCACAGTTAAGGCTCTGAGATGCTGGCTGCAGGGGTCTGCTGCCCTGCCTGGTCCACCACCACCTCCGCTTCGCAGTCCTGCCTCTCTGCTGTCCCGACTCAACAAACGTGGAAATGTGTCTCAGCCCAGTGTTAATGCAGGCCCACCTTCATCAGCTGTTCAAGCTAATAAGGCAAGTTGTGAACCAAAGCAAGTGAGATATAAACAGTGGTCTTATTCTTCCCTTCCTGCTCTGGGGACAGAAACCCCCAGCAATGAAATGGAGCAGACAGCTGGGGCCGTGATTTTTTAAAAAATTTTTTTTAAACCATGGCAACTAAACCCAACAAAACCCCTTTAGACAACACAACTAATTGATGACATAACTAATCTCAATTCAAATATGTTTTCTAGAAATAAGGGTGCATTAAAAATAATTGTGCTAGCATCTTTCCTCTGTTGATAGAAACTTCTTGCTCAGAATTCTAATATTTAGCGAATTTTTAAAATAAGGACACCCATCATGGTGCCATCAAGGCAAAGGATTTGAGGGAGCTTTTGCCTGCTCGGTTGAAATTAATACTACCTTGCCTGAGATAACACAGCTGACTGTATGGGCACCCCAGTCTTTTACAGCGTGGAGTAAAATAGGCTCCTGTCAGTCACCAAGAGTGGTGGTTCACGCCAGCCCACTTGACATTGCCGTTTAGTGGGGACATACATACATAATGGTTTCACATTCTAGCTACATGGTTGGTAATTTCTTAAACTGCTTTAACTCAAGTACTTGTGATTGTTTGACTCTTTACTTAATTGCATTATTTTTATTTAGCTAAAATTTGTTTAAGTACACAATGGAGAAGATGAGCTGGAGTATCTGTGGTAACAGTGCCAGGCACAGCCTTCTACATGGAGAGGGTGAACAATTGGAGGAGATATTTCGTAACTTCAACATTCATTTCTGACAAGGTATATTCCTCCTTGTCTTGTCCTACTTTGGTGATCACAACTGGGCATTTGCCTTAGGACAAAATTGTCCTTCCCATGCCCACCACCTGCACAGACAGCTAGTCTCATTCCCCCTGCTCCATCTGCCGTGAAGTATTAGGCAGAGTTGTCATGCGTTGACCTTCTTTTCATACTGTCAGGGATGAGTTACTAGCTACTTGAGTTTATCCTTAAATAAAATGAGCCTTGGTCTTCTCTGACTTCTTTTATTAACAGTAAAGCACTACATTGCCATTCATGTCACTAGTTAGTGACATCATGTTGGTCTCGCAGTCTTTGTATCTTTTTCTTTTATTGTTGATAGAAGACTGCCAGGTTGAAGAGCTTGATCCTTTTTGCTCCCTAGCATAATACAAGCACTTCTTGCATGTGTTGGAAATGGCAGCTGATAAGAGAAAGATGAAGATGACTGTACAGCACTGTATTGAGAGAAAAAGGTGATTTATCTTCTCTTTGCAAGTTTCTTCTGTAAATCATTTAACCTTGTCTTAGAGCCCGTTTGTTTTTGCAGTTGCAGCAAAGAAACTCTGCAGCATTTATATTCATCTGTAGGTTGAAATATTATTATAAAGAACAGTAAATGTTGGGAACAGCAACAAGAGTTTCTCTTACACACAGGCTGCCAGGAGTTGGATCTCAATGAATTAATAAAAGCATGTGAAAGCTACTCAGGAACCTGTTCCTGCCAGCCACTAATGAAACTGTGATAATCAGCCAAGTGTGGGTATACGTGAGTTGAGGCAAGGAGAGGAAAATCAATATGAAATCATCAAATCACCAGTTTCTTGATGTCACTAAATCAGCAGGGCTCATAAAGGGTGAAGCATGTGGTGTCCAAACACAATTTAATGAAATGGCAAGTATTGACAAAACCCAAAACATGAACATTCTGACAACTTGTGGTTATCTACAGTATGAGTGAGGGGATGGCCTCTGAAGCAAACGCTTACTTGCAACATGGCCTATTGAACTATTCATTTTACATTAAATCTTACTACGTTTATTTGGAGTAAGTAGTGTAAGTCTGGAAGTATATGTGCTTCTGTGTTAAAGTGCAGCTTTGGGCTGACATTTTGGTTGATGGTTATTTTCACATCTGACATTAAAGTATTCAGTCAATCTGCAATGGCTGCTCTTTAATGACACTGACAGGGAGGGGGAGAATCAAATATGGGATCTGCTCTTAATTTCAGAGAGTAGCAAGAGTAAAAAGTCTTTATTGCAGTGGCTGGCATACTGTGGACTCATGTTCCTGGGGGAAGTTACTTACCCCCTTGTTTGGAACGTGTTTGCTTTCTGAGACTCATCCCCCCCCCTCCTGAGTGATTAGTACTGTGCTGGTATTTGGGTACTAGAAGGCCAGTATGATTATGAATGGATACAAGAGCTGTTTGAAAAGCAATAATGCCGTGGTCAACAATGAGAAATGCACTCTCTTTTCACATGGACAGATGTTTTGCTTCGGGTTGTACAGTGAAACTGGCACTTCTGAAACCTGCAACCTGTTTATTCGATTCATAATTCAAGGCCAGTGTAATTCCCAGTGACTATCACTGTTGTTTTCGTTATGGAGTCCTAATTCATTGTTTCTGTGGGCACAAAAGAATTGCCAGACTCATTTGGTGTTTCAGTGCACTGTAATTTTACATAGTGCAATACTGTTGAGATTGCCTAGCTGTGTCATCTGTTGGGCTCATCACTATTACTTCCTTTTGACCTCCTCTTTGTAATTGCACATGGATGACTTACTAGCTGCCATAAAGATACTTAAATGCAACTGGGCTTATTAAAAAAAAAAAAGATGTGAATAGACCAAAATGATTCTCTCCGAGGTCAGTGAGGACCAACTAGGTAGCTGTTTGCTCTCTGCCAGGCAGACTGAGCCATCTGTCACATGACAATAAGCAAGCATTGCTTTCAAAAGTCCATTTGTTTTTATGGCAGTTTTTATAATTTTAAGGAAATTACATAAACCATAATTTTCCTGAGAAATTGGTGTTTTGTAGATTTATATTCCTGTTCAGTCATTTACATTCCTAGTTGCTTTTTACATAAAGCATAAATATTATGATGCTTTTTTCCCCCCACTAAAAAATCTTCAGGGCTTTTGATTGTCTTTTTTTCGGTATATGAAAGACTATCCTTGTTTGGTACTTAAGGAAAACCTCAAGGGTTCTATGTCCAAGCTTTATGTTTGTATAGAAACCAAATCTATGGGGTCTACAAAGGAATTAATGTTTAAAGCTTTAATATTTAACTCAAAATCATAATTTACAATTATTTTCCAACAAGATTTTGCTACTCTTTAGTCTTTAACTATTTTCCATAATCTGTGCTAGTTCTTAAATTAACTCATTATATTCCTGCTTTTATTGGAATGGTAAATCTAACACATCAAGCCAAGCTGTACAGATTTTTAGTTGTTGGGAGTCTTGTGTTCCAAGTCCAGATTATGACCAAAGTGAGCATGAGCTTTCAAATTTTGTTCCATCTTCCATGAAGGTTAATCAATGCCACATAAAGGTTCTGCTCAGGGGAAGCTAGGGATTTTGCATACTTGATCAGACTTAAATTGCACCGATAGATCTGTATAAGGACAACTTTGACAGCATCTGTTCACATCACTCTGCCTTTGTCAAGGTATAGTAGTCTTTATCTTTACGAGGAGTACTTGAAAGCCAGGACAGGGGATGATGTCAAGTTGGAAGTATTATTTTTTGGAGGCTGTATCCATTAAAACCCCAATTCCTCTGTAAACTTCAGCTTCTTAACAGTTCCTAGGGGTCTGGCCCATTCACTTAAGCATCACGGACATGGCTCAAGAGTTTGTGTCCTTAGATATAAAAGAATTTATGAAATTGGTAATTGCTTGGTTGCTTGCATACTTCTGTGTGGTAATTGCCATTTAAAGGTCAGCACTTTCCAGTATATCCTGGGTGTCACTGGTTTTCCTGATGATGAGAAGATGAGTTATCTGTAGTGATGATTTTTACTCTCACAGGTGTATAAATATTTGACCTTATTTGAATTGTCACAGCATGAAATATGTCAGTGACAGATCTAGATTCAGCTGTACTAGATGAACATGAAAAGAACATGTACATGAACAGAAAAGAAGGGCATCCCTAACCCATGGAGCATATTGATAAAAGTTGGATATGACTCCAAAACCACTTTGCAGTCAGACTATTTTGTGATTTTATGGGGAGATATAAGGGATGACAGATGCTGAAATTCAGGGATCTTATTCATGAGTTGAATTATTAGGCCATAAAAGACAGCAGCACTGGAAAAAAGAGTTACAAGAATCAACATTTAAGAGGGATTGGGAGTTACTTGTCAGAAGCTATTTTAGGAGAAAAGCTCATGAAGAGAAAGAAAGACTATGAAGGACATTTGAATAGGAGAGATCCAGGTAATGATGAACTTGAAGGAAAATCTAGATATGTGGAGAATCTGTGCGTTGTTTCAATGTGTGTGTTCATAACTGCTTTTAGGGTGTTTTTTCTCTAAGTCAATCAGGAGCCTCTATAATAGCTCCTAAAGGAACATAAACATAGGATCTGAGCTTAAATTGGACCTGCTGTCATAATAAAAAATTATTCCAGTGAATTTCCCTGTTCCTTTTGTAAGGGGGAAGTCAAAAGAGACTGTCAGTGTGAGGTGTATCCAGGAGATGGTAGTCTCAGATCCAGCAAGGTGAGGACAGGCAGCTGTCTGGGAGCTGTGAGAAGAGCGATCTGAGGGCCTTGCAAGGTTTGTGTAAGCTCGGTATGTGGCCCTATTTTACTAAAGCTGATGTTTGAGGCCAGCTGGGATCATTGTTTGGACAGAGTGAAACTAGTCTGAAATGGTACCTCAGGGAGTCGTTGGCATGCAGATGACAGATGAACCTGTGTTTGCAGATGAGATCACCAGCAACAGGGTGGCAAGTGTTTATTTTTAAGGTTGTATTGATGTTGGGCTGGCTTATGAGCATACATAACTTGTCAACACTGCAACACTATGTGGAAGTGTCCTGTAGCACCTTTAAGACACCTTTTGCCAGGCAGGACTGCCATTTACTTTTGCTAATGAACTTGTTGTGAGCAGCTGGTTCTAATGGATGTGAAAAGGTTGCCCTATCCAGTTCTGTTAAGTCAAATATTTTAAACTCACTAGTTACAGAGGATGGAAACTGTGACAATTAATATATTCTGGGTCATAAAGACATCTTGTATTTCCTGAAAGCAAGCTGAGAACAGTGCTTGCAATAAAAAACAAATCAAAAAATCAAACAAGACAGAGAATGGTCTTCTGTTCAATAATTACCCCACAGTTTTATGAATCTTCTCTCATGCTTAGACAGTTGGTAATTTTACAACTTTTTAACTATCACAGAGCCTGGTTTTTTGTGTGTTATGTATGTGCTGAGGGGCAGAGAATAGCCTCAAAGTGGAAGGTGTCAAAAAACATCCAAAATCAATTAACCATTATATAGCGTGTGGGAGACATTCCTTGTCTCTCTGTGAATAGTCCTCAAGACAGCGTGGCTTTCAGACTGCCAGGAAACTGGTACGTTTCCAAGTTATCGGTGGAAATTGCTTTGAACTTAGAATAAACCTGCACACACATACAAATTAGAAGAAAACAAAACACGTCGAATGAAATCTTGGCCTTATCAAAGTCAAAAGGAGTTTGCTGCTGACTTCAGTGGAACAAGAATTTTATCCTTAAAGAGGAAAAAAAAAAGATTTTTGAACTCTAAAATCAGAGCCAAGCTGTCTGATGTAGGGGTGGGTTTTTTTTTTGTCACAGATACCTGCTTGTTTTCGCATGTATATGCAGGATCTGAAGGCCACAAAGTCTTTGTAATTGTGTGTCTGAAATACCTGACTGCAATATGCTTGCCAAAGCACACCTGGAACACTCATGCTTTTGTAACTTTCATTTCTTGTTTTTATGGTCCAGCAACATTGCTCAGGCCTGTTCACATGAGTTGGCAATTAGTAACATAAATATAACTTGTCCGACTTGATTCGTTCTTCCCACACACGCATTCTGTGTCTCTCTCTGGCTGAACCATGTGTGGAGAGAAGAATAGCAAGGAAGCACGCTGTGATGGCGGGGGATGCCAGGAAGGATTTTACCCTTTTAGAATGAGCTCTTGTGCATTATGGAGAGAGAAAATAACTTGTGGCCACCCTAGTGAGCGTGTGGTGCCTCTGAGAGCACAATGTCCTCAGCTGTCCCTCTGCTACACTTGCTTAGCCTGGCAAGAGTTACCATTAATTTTCATTAAACAACCTGTAGATTGCTTGCACCTTAGTGCTTTGCAGGGTCCAATCCCACATACCTGCTGAGAGCACGTCTAATAAATGCCGAATTAAACACCTCACAAAAGACGACTGTATATATCTGGTGTTTTTGTTGCTGTTTTTAGTTGGTTTGGGTTTATTTTTTAAAAAAATTACTGCCACAGATATAAAATTGGCCTCATAGCTAGAGTGCTGCCCTGGCAAATGGGAGTTCATGCTTAGCATGTCCAGCCTGGAGAGCTGCGCTGCCTCTTGCCTCCCAGCCTGTTATTCACTCACTGTGTGGGAACCATCCAAAACTCCCTGCCTCTCCCCATCCAGTGGAAACTGTGCCGCAGCAACAAAAATATGCCTTTCACTTGCCTAGAAAAGGGTAGAGGACTACAGGGGAGAGCACAGGAGCCTGTAGCCTGCTGTCGGGGCACTGAGAAAACGGTCGGAGATGTGGTCTCTGCTGCCTGGGCCATGAGATTTCATTTGCTGCATTAGCAGTCTGAGTTCCAGGGAGGAGAGGGAATTCAGGTAACTTCATGCTCAGTGTGAAGGTTTCCATGGCCTTCGTCAACTATGCACTCCCCATGCACTGTGCAGGAATTACGATCTTCACTTGGGATTCCTCTTTGAGAGCTGACACCTAAAACATAATCACTACAGCCTCTACTTTACAGGCTCTAAATGCTTTATTGGGTCTGGCCCTTCATTACAGAAAGGTAAGGCTACTTTACTCTGTAAGAGTAAGTAAGTTTGCAGGCCTACAGAAGTGATGAATTTGTTTGATCCATCGCGGGAACTGATGGATCCATTTGTCATACCTCCTCTGGGCACTGCCAGCTTAATGTATATGCTTGAAGAAGGATTTAAAATGAAATACTTATATTTAGTAAGTTTGAACACTATCAATGGATCTGTTAGTTTTATTTCACATAGATGCTCACCAGAATGATTCCATGTTTGCAGTATATTCTTGGTTATCATGCTCCTCTGTTAAGAAGGAATGACTTCATGTTTCTGGCCATGTCGTCATGAATTGTGAATGACAGACCAAGTGACGTGTTTTATTTGACTACTTTAGTGCTTGTAAATAGCTCAGTGCTGACAGCCTGGGAGAAAAAGTACCATTAAATGCCCTGGGATAAGCATAAGATGGGCCGCAGCACTGGAAGGTTTTCTCCTCCAGCAGACATTGTGTCTCGTTTCTGAAGTTACCATCCTATTGACTTATTTGCTGGGCTGTCACGTCAGCTATAGCAATGTTTTTGACACCACTATATTTTGTGACATTTGTTCTTTAAAAAATGGGAGTAAGGTCACACTAAGCAGCTGTGAATAGCCATCAACTTTCAATCACCACCAGTCTAGATGGCATTTGAAAGAACAGCTTTGAGTGGAGATGAAAGACTCTGTGTCCTGACAGTGCCTTCAGCCAGTCAAAGGTAGAAGCAGGAATGAGAAGTCCAAGACATTTAAAATTGCACTTACTATGAAGACATTATTTGATATAGTGTCTAGAGGGCAATAGGAGTGTGGTTAATTCTTTATTTTTATTTTAATTCTGAAAACTTTTTTTTTTTTTTTAAATATACAATATTCCATCTCCTACATAGGGTCCCAGTTAGTGCATGAAAAATAAATACATTGCTGATTGGGTTTACTGCAGTATTAGCTGAAGATACAATTCCCATTCACAGAAGAGCCTCCAATTGGACAAAAATGGTACTTTATTCACAGCATATGTTGATATTCCAGTGATGCTAACATTTGACCTGTAAGTATTTGGTGGTTCTGATAAACCAGCCCACAGCAGCTCCCGTGTTACTGGTGTGGCTGCTCTCAGCCAGTGTCAGTAAAGTTGAGCGGGAACTTGAGCTAGCTAATCCTGCAGAGATAATTAGCTTAATTGTATTAAATTTTGAGGAAAGGTAAGGAAGCATCACTTTATAAGGTTAAAATATGTGTGTTTGGGAAAGTGAAAAAGCCAGTTTGTGAGAATGGTTATTTATGAAATGCCTTGCCTGTATCTGTGTGTACAGACATGGTGATGGCTTGTAGGAAAGCATTTGTTGAGCGTGGAAATGGTAAACATCTCCAATAGTTGTTTATTTGAGAAGAAAACACTTGAAGGTGCAGCTAAATATGCTCCTTGGGTCTTTCTTCAACCAAAAAAAGTTTCAAATAAAAAGCTTCTTGTTTTCACCCAATCAATATTTTGCATTATTTCCCTGTTTACTTCACAGACATCAAGCTTATGGTTTACTTGAAAACCAACAAAACAGGAGAATTTCTTTCTCTTCAAAATGGTGAGAGAGTAGTTTACTACTTAGGTCATTTAACTCAGTCATAAATTACAAAATGTGAGTTATGACTAATCAGAGAAAGCAGTTCAGTGTTATGAAACCAGCCTTTAGAAAAGTAATTGTCCCTTAAGTTTCCATGCTTTTTGAAACTTGAATTGCAAAAATCACTTCTTGGACAAAGAATCCAAAACTCCTTAATTTATTATTGAAGACAATCTTCCAGTGAATGTTCTATATTACATCTTTTCCTGCACTCATCTTTAGCAGCACCATAATACCTGAACAGCTATCCTAAGTTTTAGGAAATACTGATCTTTACATATCAATTATGGTATCCTTATGGCTTATCCTTGTTCAATAGACTTGAAGAGAGGAAAGCTGCTGAATGGCTTAATAAAGAAAAGTCATTTTGAAATTCTTGTTAAACTGCTATGAGTGTACAACTAAACAGATTGAATTAATTTTTTAATTAAGGGAGTAGCTATTGGTTATGTCATTGAATATGTGTTGGAGCTAGCTCTAACAAATATCAGTATTACAAGAGATCATTCCAAGTTGTTGGAATTCCAAGTGAATAAGAAGTAGAAGTGGTATGGATAAAAGACGCAGCAGTGCTGGGCAGAGGAGAAACATAACTAAGTGAAAAATGCATTAATTTCTAAAATTTTGGTTACTGATGGTGTTATGTCCTGTCACAATCTATCTGTGGAACAAAATGAAGGCAAAACTGGAACAATTTTTAAATAAGAAACATCAGTAAAGTTTTATCTTGGGTCTTGAAAGTAAACAGTGATTCAGACTCTTTCTCATGAGTTTTATGTGAAGCAGGATGTGATCTGTTGTATGTGAGAGACCACCTGATGACTCGGGGAGCAATCAGATCTACCCTACAGGCTGCTATAAAGGGCAAGTAAATGCTAGCAGTCAGAGCAGTCACAGCATGGAAGTACTGACAAAAAATCGTAGGCAGCTGTGGTCAAGCTGGCCGTAGGGCACTGGCAGCTCACCCTATGTTCAACCTGCAGCTTTCCTGCTACCCCAGCATTGATCCTCTCCCAGGCCCGTGATGTAGATGCCTGATGGTAGATAGAAAGCAGTTTTTTAGACACCGGTGATCAAGAGCAGGTGGGGAAATCCCAGCTGCCCACATAAATCCATACAGCCACGTTTTGTCTAAGTTCTCCATTTGTGCGTGCAGGTGTCACTGCTGTCTGGACGGGTCTGCTCTTCAGCCATGCCCCTTGGCTTGTGTGAAGCTGTTAGTTGATGCTCTCAAGAAAACATGTCTTAGATTTGTTTTAGACTTAATTTAGTCTGCAGGCTCCTCATAATGTTAAAGGCGGCCTGATCCTTTCCCTCACTGTGGTATCACTTTTACTGCTGAAAGGATCTTACTGAAGCATTTTATTAGATAGGGGAGTAGCCCCTATGGATGGATATCACAGAAGTTCACGGCTTGTGGATGAAAGATGCTCAGAACAGGGAGATGGGGTAGATGATCTCATGGGTCTTTCTGTCCATTACGATTTCTGTGCACAGAAAGCCATTTTAATCCTTTCCATTCAAATGCGTTGTATCCACAGAAATGTATTCTTAATAACGACACAAGGCATGCTGCAACATGAGCAAGCTTATAGTCAGACCCTATGACTCGGACTAAGTTATTGTTTGAAATAGAGCATTTTAGAAGTAAAACCTTCTCTTGGTACCAGATTTCATAGTTGAGCATCTTTTGAATGTTTTGTGTATAATGCACAAAGGCTAATTTGTTAAAAGACTATAAGGGTTGTCCTGATGTCAGCACCCAAGAGTTAGGAAGTATTAGAATTAGAGATAACCTGTAACCTTTATTTGACCTTGTAGCTTTATGGAGCACGATCCAAGTCCTAGTGACCTTCCTCACCCTGTGGCCTCTGGCTCTTTTAAGTGTGCAGGATAAACAAGGGGCACAAATGTGGCAACTGCAAAGAAGGTGGGAGCGGCTGATGAGCTACAGAAGTCACGGGGAACTGTTTTTAATAGTGGCATGAGTGCTCTTTAGGAATAGCAAGTGATATCTTGTGGTGAAAGCACTTTTTCTCCCTGTATTGCCACTGTATTGCTCCTATTATGTGTGCTGTTGTTCTCACATTCAGAACCCAGATTACAAAATCTCTTCTGTGTCTAACAGTGACAAATATAGAAGAATGGATTACTGAGATATAAACTGAAAGAGTCAGATATAAACCTCAAGAGAGTAAAAAAGGTTTAATGACCTGTAATCAGGATTTACAAATAATTTGTACTTAGGTGATGGCATCACTGTTTTTTTCCGACACACAGGATACATTTTAGTTTACTTCAGACAGGTCCCTATTCCCTGTTACTGCTTAACTACAGGATGTTATGATTATAGATGTAGTGACACTGTTGTTGCAGAATTGCAGCTGATAATTTATGGTGGGATGGCAGCTGTAAATACATCTTCTCTTGTGATTTAAGAAGGAGATGTGGAGGCGTATCGCCCAGATGCTTGATCAATGGTAAATAGGGCCAGCCGTGGCACGCTAAAGCTTAAAAGTCCTTGCCAGATTTTGGGATTAGAAGTCACCGTTTCAAGCATTAACTCCTCCAGTATCAAAATAATCAGCTGCTCTAGTCCTCCTTTTTTCCTTTCTCTTCGACTGAGATTTATTTATCTTTGCAAACAGGAACTGACACGCAGACCTTTTTTTTTCAGTAATTATCTGAGATAACAAGAGCTTCCTCAGCAAGCTGCCAAATATTCAGTGTCTGTTTGTGACAGTGCTGTGGGACTTCATGTCGCATCCCCCGTGACCTTCCCATTCACCTGCTTAACTGGTCAGGAAATATGCGGCCACTTGGAGACGTGTGGTTATGCTACTTAAGGCTGGAAAAACAATAAAGCAGTCATTACAGATCAGTGTGATAAAACACACCAGCAGTACTATCAGCTATAATCAAGATTCACTTGACACATATGGGCACAGGGCGTTGGTCACTCAGTCCCCTGCTCTGTAGGTGACAATGCTGTGCAGGTAATATTCCTAATGACTGATGAGGGGCAAGAAAAATTTCAATATGCAACTGCTAACATTGAAGTGATTTTAATCTGGCTCCTCTCGGAGAAAGCCCACACGTCCTGATCTGAAGGCTGATACAAGCCTTGGTTATTTTTTTCCCTGAAGTGAGAAATGAAAATGACTGCCTCCCCAGGATCTCCCTGGAATTCAGACTAAATGGGGCTTGGATTTGCATTGGTACTGAGGATGAAATCAGGATTGGCAGAGTGTGATGTGTGAATTTGCACACATACAGAGACTCAGAACAAGAGTGAATCTCTAATTAAGCCAAGACGTTTTAAATGGTCTGTGTCTAAAATTCAGTCCTGTTCACTAAAAGGGACTTTCTCCTGGGTCTCTTTAATGTCACATTCCATTTACAGTTGTACTAAATGCTATAACTTGTTTCCCTCTCCCCTATCCCACAAAAAATGACAGAGAGGAATTTCTTCCTAAGCCTTTGATAACGGTTCTTTTGTTTTGTTCCAGATAACTTCAAACGAGAAGTGCTTGGAGAGCCTGAAGAATGATGGCAATGCTCTTATCCAAACTCTAGAGAGCCTGGCCCAAACTGCCAGGTGAGTTCCCTCAGGCTTCCAGGAATTTCCAGGGCTGAGAATGCTCACCTTCTCTTTTGTCTGCAATGGTCTTCTCCTGTAATCACCTTCTGTGCAGTATAAGCTTCTCAGGTTTCTGTCCCTGGCCCCCTGCCCTGCACTGCTCTCCTCCAAACTCCTCTCATTTAGAGCTTGCTGGTGACTGTGCCACGTTGCCGTCATGCTTTGATCCCCAGCTGCAGAGAGTCGCAATGCACTGCACAGTCTGGCTCAATGTGTGTGCACGTTTCAAATGTTCGGGGTTTTTTTAATGTATTACTTTATTCCAAACACTTGGTCTTTATAACCGGATAGTGGTCGGTGGTTCTTGGCAGGGTGGGCTAGATGCACAATGCAATTGTGTTTGGTGCACTTGCAAGCTGATTACTTTCAAATGTGCAGCTGAAGAACAGAACTGCTTTTCTTTAAGAATACCTGTGGTTCCTCTGAGAAGGCACAAAACTTAGGGGAATGCTGTGGCATCCTCTGCAAGAACAGAGGTGCTAGTCCCAACAAGCTGGCCAAACTTCAGCTCATCTCCCATAGACCTTCCCTCATCTAATTCCCCTTGGATTTATGAATGAATGAATTACTGTTCTCTGCCCTTAAAAACAAATTTTACGCTCCTGCTGTGGGCTGTGAGGCTTCATTTCACTCTTGGTTGAACTAAAATTCATAGAGAAATTGTCATTTCTAGATCAGTTTTTTAAACACTAGGATAATCTTTGCAGTGCTCGTTGTGCTCCCAAATGCAGGCTAGATATGGGTCAGTTGTTTGGGAAAATTGGCTCCTCGGCATTATGGCAGGGTGTACCCTGTGTTGGAAGGAAACAGGGGATGTGGGCAGCTGTGGAGAGGAAATACTGGGACATGGTGAGTATAAGGAGATGCACACCGAGGACTAACCAAACCTGTCGAGAACAGTCTGCATCCCTCTCACATAGTCAGCTGCTGACTCATGGGGTTTTGTATGACACATTAAATTATCTAACTAAAATAAAACATCAGCTCTCCCCAAGGGAGGCTATGCACCACCACTGAAGATGACAGTGGGGAAAGATGGGGTTTTCTTCTTTTAGAACTAGTTCTGTTTTGTAGCATTTCAGCATTAGAGGCACCAGACAGCCCAGTCACTATCTTTCGGTCTGCTTTTCTGGCTTCCCCTAATTGTCTGTTATCTGTACATTTCTGTACTCAGAAAACCACATACTACAGATCCCCAGATAAACAGCACTTACTCTTATTTGACACAAGATGCTCAGTAGATCAAATTCTAGCAGATGCTAGTGACGAGTGTTTTGATACATTACGGTAAGCCAAGTGTCTCCACTGTGCCAAGCTTACACACTGCAGCAGCGAGAGGGGAGCCCCGGAGAGCTCACGGATTTCATTTCTCCTCGTCCCCTTCTTTAGGGAACACATGTCCCTATCCATTTGCCTCCAGAGGAAATTGAGAGGGATTCAGCCTGGATCTTGGGGCTGTAATGGACTCAGGCATGGGTAAATTGGCAATGGGCAGGTGGGAGAGGCCTGGTGTTAGCAAGCTTTATCGGGTTATCTAATGGCCATTTTGTTTATGGAGGTCAAGGATATTCTGCCATCTCCCCATATTCCCTTAGGTGGTGTCTTTCCCAGAATATTCCTTGTGGCTGAATAAACTTGGTCTCCTCACCTGTGATTTGAACCTGGTTAAGAAGCCTCTCTTTATCTCATGCAGAATTGGAAACATTTTAGAGAAGGCTACAACTGAGATCCTGGATCTAAGCCATCCTCTGAGTAGTCTAAACTCCCAGGCCTTTCCACCCACATATTATCACTGGGTTGAAGTGATTGAGGAGTGTTTTTGCTTTGCTCATTTTTTACAGACAGGTTCCTAATCTTTCGCTCTGTCTGTGCGGAAGGAGGAGGATACCAGCCAAGCAGTCATGTGCCAAGAGAGAGGCAGTGCTTGGATTGCAAGCTGCTTTCCCTGCTCTCCTGCTGCTGCGTAGCAGCCGTGGATTGCCAAACTCTGTCTCTGGGCTACATCCTTAGCTAGTCAGAACAGGCAGTTTTAAGAGTGACACATAACCAACCCATTCTGCTTAGTAGCTACATGGAATCAAATCTACACTGTAGAATGTGGGATCGTAGCCATTTATTTTTCAGTGAAGACAGTTGCCAAGATGAATTTGTTTCAGATAACTAAATTTTCTGTTTTAAACTGCTGCTCATTAAGACACTGGCTTACATATTGTGGTCTGATCATTTGGATTTCCTCTGTGTTCCCCAAAGCTTGGAGTGTTGGTAGGTTATTTGTCGTTAGCAGCAACCAAGGAAGCTGCAGATTGATCTACTGGTGTCCTTTCTAAGCTAAAGATGAGGGATGGTAGTCTATAAAAAAAAAAATTTTGTTTCTGTGGACTAGCAGTAATGTGTTAGAGCCTCTGTTCCAATGCTAGAAAAAACATGTTTCCAGAAGGAAAAATTAGGCAAAATACATATAATAAAAACTTAGGTGAGGAAGGAAAGGACTTCACCATTCAATCTCAAACCTGCAGAGCCATGGGTGGTGGGAAAATTTCCCAGCATAGATAAAGGCAAATGTGGAATTTGAGCAAAAAGTTTTCCTGAGAATGTCTAATAGAAGTTACTGTTTTCTAATTCCTAGCTCTCACGCTAATGTGGCTGTTGCTTCCTTGGCATTTGAAATTCTGAGAATGGTGGGACATGAAAATATCAGAACTACCAAGTGAACTGTTTTTGACCAGCCGACTGAAATGCACAACTTGTGTTGCAAGAAGGAACGGCTTCCAATGACCAGAGCAGACGTAACTGATTCAGCAAGTGGAGCTGTAGCTGTGTATGGGCGTATGTGTGAATTTGGGAGGCTTCAGGAAGGGAGGGAACCTGGTTGAGGGGGGGTTGGTTGTTTTGGTTTTTAAAGGCCTGTAAGGATGAATTCTTGGTTACTACTTTACCTAACTGGCATTACATGATGAAGCTCAAAGTATTTGACAGCCCAACTTTGAAAAGCATATATTAAATAAATAGTACAGTTATTTCACAGTATAAAGCGTTTCACTATTTTAAGCTGCTGTTAGAAATGTTCATTTATCCCAGGTGAATGCCTTGGCTGTTCAAGGGGCTACCTCATGCCTGTGACTGGCACTAGGCAACACATTTCTATGAAGACAAATTATATTCTTCATCTCACCCAACCAGACCCAAGCCCTGCAATCCCAGAGGCTCTGTGTGTGTGTGTGGCACATATGCATGATAGATTTTATCAGGTTTTTTTATCCAGTAGTGTGGGCTTTTTTTTGTGAGACTGTGTGGCCCACTGTTGCCTAGCACTGCACAGCTTCAGCTGTGCTGGAGGTGGTGTTCTCAGCTGCCAACACTCCTGGCTGGAGTTCCTCACTGAAAACAGGTGAGACAATGAGCCTGGCAGCTTGTCATTGATCCCTGGTAAGAGTTGGTGCTCTAGGAAGGGTCCTCTAGAGCTAGCAGGTGCTACAGCCTGTAAAGACTTGGCAGAACAGAGCCAGGTCTGGCACTACGACCGCTTCTTCCTTAAGGTTTGTCTTTCAAAGCAGCCACTGCCTGTTCCTGCCACAGCAGGTGCCAGGCTGAGAGTTGCTGCTACCAGCCTGCTCTTGGGCAGTCAGTGCCCCAGGCTAAGGAAGGAAACCCCTCAGTGAACTGACTTCACCTTGGAGCTTTTACACAAATTGTTTTCTTGCATGACTTTAAATACCAGTTTGTCATAGCTCAACAGCTGTCACTAGAAATGTGGAAGAGCTACGTGGTAGCTATTATTTGGTGAAGTGTTTCATAGTACTGGTGTGGCTGAGAGGAACAAAGCTGAATTCCTGAGTAAGGTGCGCCCCTCTGCAGGGGTAGCAGTGCCTTTGCTCCAAGTGAAAGGCACCAGGCTGTAGCTTTGTTCAGCTCCCAGCATCTCAGGCTCCTAACTCCAGCCATGGTCCCTTGCCACCAAGGCCTCCTCTGCTCTCCCACCAGCAAACTGCTGCCTGGAGCACACTGCCTGGGAGCGCTGGCTGTCCCAGAGGCTGGTGCCAGCCATGCTGCGCTGAAGAACTGCCTGCCCAGCTTCCAACCACAGCAGTGCTGCCTCAGAGGTTGGCTAGAGGGAGATCATAGCTCACACCGTGACCGAGGACATTGGGAAAAAACAGCTTTAAGCTACTGAACCAGCTGGTGGTTTCCCTGTCAGCAAAGGGCCCAAGCCCAGCGATAGCACATGTCTGGAGGGAGCTGAACCAAGATGCTGCTCCTGCTTTTTGAAGCCCAGAAGCGAGCACAGGGTGGGCAGGCTGGGCAGCTGTCCCCCTCTGGCTGTCCTGGTCCCTGTCCCTGCCGAGGGAGCTGCCAGAGCCCAGGGGCAGCAGGCCAAGGGCAGGAACAGTGCCACAGAGAGGCATAGGGGGAAGCCTCCAGCGTTAGGACATGGGGCTCTACAGGGATGGAAGAGGTAAATGGTTCTTATTAGCTTCCTCCTCTCAAGTACTGAAGTTGTGCAGCACCAGGCCAATTTTCAGAAACCTTGTTAACATACACAACTCCACTTGATGATCTGAAATAATCTGACACAGAGTGAATTAAAATTTTACTTTAATTTTGAACCATTTTATAACTGCATTTTTCTCATGAAGCATCTGTATCACAGCAGGCTACAATAACTTTGGGATAAAAGGCAACTGGTAAACTGTCCAATACAAGGTTCCAAATAAACAGTTCTTACTGGCCCCTACCCAGACATATCCCAGATAAAGTTTTTGATCAAAAACATGAAATAGATCCACCTGCTTATTTTAAGCATATTAAAAAGGAAACTAATTGGACCATTTCTATTTGTCTAGTTTTTTATACAAAAAGGCTACACAATGTTACACTTTATTCAGAATACAGTTAGAGCGATTATGAATTAGTGTTCTACACCTTTACTCAATCCTTAAAAATTAGAAACTGCTGTAGCATATTCACTATAACTTAATACTACGAGAGACTTAAAAAAAACCTAACAACAATTACTGCAAAAAGAAAGGCTACTTCCAAAGCAAGCAAGGTCAGTACCATTACAGAGATTTAAAAAAAATAATAAATTTTTAACAAGCAAGGCTAGGGTTTGATAAATTCCATCTTGCAATTCATTCTTGTGCATCCTTCGTTTCTTGAATCACTCCCAAAATCCATTTGTATTATTACTCCTCGACCAAAAAGGACCAGAACAAAAAGTTTACTTCAATTGTTCCCATAGGAAACTCAGCTTGGTTAGTGTGTCAGGCACTTTCTGAGATACTAGCCCACCCCTCGAGCCCTCTCAGCAACTCTACAGGCCAATCAATGCAAGTTCATTCAGATGATACAGCTGCAAAGAGAGAAAAAAACGGGTGTCAGCGTTCCCAAGTAAAGGGCTGATGTCACACATTAAAGACTGCGTGAAGCCAGTGCACAAGACGTTACAGTTAATTACTTCCACACTTCACAGCAGAAGTCAGTTTGGAGTGTACTGATCATGTGTTTCCAGAGAATTTATTCACTATTCTGGCACACTGGGACCCAAAGGAGCCAATCCCTCCCTGCCAACCAAGTCCTCAGTCCAGTCACCTGTTTTTCTCTTTTTCTTTTGTTTGTAAATTCAAGGTTGGAGCTTCTTACCTAAAGGATGATTTACAGGTCAGTATCGAACCAGGCCAACTGATTACTGTCACCTGGAGGCAGCCCATCCATAAGGTCCTGGGCATGGCCAAGATCTGGCAGACCATCAACTGGGTAGTCAGCACCAGGGTGGTGGCCACCCATTTCATGTTCCATCATAGGGTCCATACCCAAGGCATCCTGACCGTATCCGCCAGAGTGGAAAGAACGGTAGCTAGGATCTAAGAAAGTTAAAGGTGGCAGAGGGAAAAAAAGCATAATGTTAACAGATGTTAGATGCATCAGAAGCTGCAAGTATCAGTGTGTGAGAAGATCTTGGTAGCCATCTAACGTTTTTCTAGTTCAGCCAAGTTCAAAACAATCTGTTGCCTGCCCTTAATGGCTATTCCATTGTTCGAAACAGCCTTCCAGTATGATTCTGCAGACAAAGCACACTGCAGTCAGAAGCACGAGCAGATTCCAGCCAAGCCATTAGTCTGCACAATCAACAGTTCTAAAATTCAACAATACTGCAGCAAAACCAGGCTCCAAGACTGTAGACTTGCTTCTGAAAGACTAGTCAAAAATAGCTTAGAATCCTTAGGGATAGGCTTGCGTTCAAGTCTATAGACACTTACAGACTAATACATTCAGTACAAGCTTTTTTGTTTTAAAGAAAAACTGCTCTATTGGAATTGTCAAGTCCATTTGTAAAGAATGTTAAAGATTTCTGGAAACAAGAGCTCAGCGGGAGATTCTCCCACAAAGGCTCACACAAGAGACACCAGTTCTGCACGTTCAGGCAGCTCCCATTTATTTCAGTGCTGCCACTGGTATTGCAGAAACTGATTATTTGAACTGGCAGTTCCCCGTCTGCCTGTCTGTTTGCAATACCTTGCTGAAGAGTAATTCACTCTTCACTCATTTGCAGTTCTCCTTTAAAATCTATGACTTGACGTCATCCAACTTTAGTCAAGGGTAACAGAAGAGACATACCATCTGGGCGGTATCCAAGAGGTTCTCCCTGGGCACCAATATCAAGTCCGAGATCTGCTGTCTAGATGTACACAAAAAGTTACAAAACAGTTTTAAAATCAGGTCTTCGGGCCAGCACTCATAATTCTGAGGTTAAAAAGTTTTGAAGCTTGCCCCAGATCCCTTTTTAGCAACAGTTCTGCAGTGAGCACTGCAGCATGGTACTTCTGTAATGTGAAACACCTTTTTTATCTAAGCATCTGTATCCAGTAACAGCCAGGCTGAGGCACAGGAAACCAGAGAGCACTGGAAAGAGGGTTCTGTGTGGGAATGAAAAAGACATGGCAGGTCTGTGCACACTCCTCCCTCCACAGGTACACTTGCCCACCTCCTGTAGGTCAGCTGTTTGGAGACTCCCAAGCCAGCAACAGAGCTTTTAGTTCTGAAGGGACCTCTCCCACTTCATCCCATTACAGAAGTAAGCGCCTCTCTGTAGTGCAGTTGCCTAACTCCAATCTCAAATAGATATTCCATTTTAACTTTTTTTTTTCCCACATTACTGTGGTAGATATAGATTTTAGAAAAACAGAAAAGTAAGCATTGAAATAGTACAAGTCAAGGGCTACTGTTCTTTTAGTACGTACATACAAGATAAGCCAGGCTAAGCTCCTGAATCTTATGAATCTGGGGGAAGACAGCCACTTAGTGAAACCTTCCTCTACCCCATGCACACAGTTTGTTTTCAGTCTCAAATCACGGTGTAGCCCTTTAAGCATGAAAAAAGGCAATGTGTGATAATTAGCCTACAAACATATTCAAGTCTGAAAGCTCAGGTTTAAGGAGAACACAAGTTGCACCCCAACACAAGATCATTAGTCATACATCCTATGCTAGATAGAAGCCTCACAAGCTGTTTTTTATGTTTATGCTTCCCTCATATCACTTCTGTCTCCATTTTTACATTCAGAGTTCATTAGATTCTGACAAGCAGCACAGAAATGTATAAAGTCCTTCTATACAGCTTTGCACAAACATAATGAGAATTACAAACTTTAGCAGCAGTGAAGAATGGTCTCCTCCTATCTGCAAGGCAGCCACAGGCTCACTGAACCTCAACATGAAGGCAGAGCTATATCAGACACTGGGCCGGTATCCCTGATGGTATCTACACTTCACTACTGAAAGGAGGGAGGACTAAGACATAAGGTCTGCTTTTAACACAGGAGACAAAACTCACCTCGTTCCAAGCCATTGGCTCAGTCCGGAACAGAGAGCTCGTCAATTCAACCGAAAGTCGCTTCTTATAGTCTTGTGGTTTGTCCTCAGACATTCTGAACAGTACTGCAGCTGCGTATGTTGCTATCAAAAGGAAGAGTGATTTCAGTAGAGGTTGCGTATTCCAGCAACTTTAAGACAAGTACGAAACCTGTCTTTTAAGTTTACTCACCAACACCCTCATTCCTAGAATGAAGCAGTTCTGTTAAAGGGGCAGTTGCACCTTCAGCTTCAATTGCTTCAGCTGCTTCCTTGTCTTGAGCCAGTTCGCAAAGTACACCTGCAGCTACTCTCTGGATATTCTCAATGGGAGAGTACAACAACTGCAACCAAAACACAAGGGTTTCTTTAGCTCTTCTATTTGAAACGAGCCCTTCAGCACAATCTGACTTAGCAGTGCTATCAAGGAAGCGCAGGAGCCATTTTTCTATTATGTACCACAGCACTGTCTTGAGCTCTTACTTACCTGCACAAACAGTGGAATGGTATTTAGACCCCTGATTACGATTCGATTATGAACATCACGTGCAAGAATATGCAGGGCTCCAGTGCAGCCCTCAACAATTTCTTCCATACGCACACCCTCCTAGTTAGGGAAAGAAAAAGCATTTTTGGAACTTGAGATGTTGCGTGCTATCTTCTAAAATGACCGTCAAAAAGCTGATCACCCTGTCAACAAATCAACGAAACTTGTCCCCCACATTGTGCCCCCTTCCCCCAGCAGAGCCCATAGCCACTACCTGCTGCTGGCCTTCGAACTTAACATCCCTGCCAGGTGTCAGCCTGGTTTATCCAACTAAATTCAGTAAGTGAAGCATCTCAGTGGAACTCCTCCCACTGTTCTCATTTTCATTTCACTTCATTATGAACTCCATGGCTGACAACTCCAGCCCTTCTTCCCCAAGCTGGAGTAGCTTGGCAGTTCACTAAGTTTGAAACAGCAGCTATCAGTAATGAAGAGGCCCCCTCCCTCCTCTGCGCAAGTATTATCTACGCTCCTGTACTAGTAGGTACTGCCGCTTCCACTTGCCCACGCTAAGGCAACTTCTCCTCTGTTGAGGTGTTTAACAGGGGAAAAAAAAAAATATCGAGACTGATGTTGCCACACTGACCTGGTACCTAAACAGATAACAAGTATGGAGTCTGTACAACTGCCCAGTACTTCTACAGCTTTAGGCACCCTTGAAAATACACCATAAACTGTAATAGCATTCTTAAAGCCATACTTGAGAGAAGGATGAGGCAGTTCTGGTTTCCTGGTAGAGAACTACCTGCCTTGCCAGAGTAGGCAAAACCAGCGTTTCTGCTATCTAGATCAGTCAGAATTAAACGCTCAAGAGGTTCTGAGTAAAATAAGAACCAAAGTTCTGGCATTCTTATTTACTTAAGGAAAACTTGCAGGTCTGCCAAGACAGAATTATCAGCATGCCAAGAGAATAACATGAACTAGAGCAAATAAGACAACAGCTACTTAAACCAAAGAATACATAACTGAGGCACACTGACAAATGAGGAGTATTGAGAGGCGAGTTTTACACGTAACTTCAGTTTGTGGCAGCCACTTACCACGAACTGCTGTTGTGTTCCACCCATAGAAGTACGTCGCTGGGTATCCTGATGTGCTCTAACCAGCAACTGAACTAGCCTTGGAATAGCCCCCTGCTCGCGCAGCGGGGCGTGGTTTGCAGGACAGAGCGCCAGGTTGCGGATCAAACCAACGGTAGCCTGCAGTTAAGGAAGGGGGTGGGGAGTAAGAGAATGTCACTGCTGGGCTCGTTGTTAGCAATTTCTTTTTTTAATCAGTTGATCCCAAATGCTTAAATGTCTAAGACAACAGTTCCTCAATTGAAGCATCTTTCCCATCAGACAAACTACTTTCCTCAACACCTTGGAAAGTATTTTTCACAGTTAAAGCTACATTTAAAAAAAAAAAAAGCACCAGTTTTCAGCACTAGAAGTTGTTAACTATTACTTACCTTGATCAAAGGCCAGTGCGACGGCGGGTGCAAGAGTTTAACAACCACTGGGAGTCCGTAATGGAGACGTACTGCATTTTGAGCCATCTCAGCTTCTTGATGTCTGCTGGTGAGGTGACGGAGCGCACAAATAGCAGGTTCTGTGATGTCTTCCCTGTCTCCAGCCCGAAGAACTGTGCGCACAAGAGCCTCAATGCCACCAACCTGGCAGACCATCATCTTGTTCTTGTAATTGTTACAGGTAAGGTTGGAAAGGATGCCAGCAGCACAAGTCACAACATTAATATCATCTGATCCTAAAAGCTGAACAAGAGTTCCTAGAAGGCCCTCCATGCCCTCCTGCAAAAAAGGAGGGAAGAAAAATTTAGTCTCTCTCCTCTTCCACTATGTTGGCTTTTGATACTGATTCCCTAAGAGAGCCATTTACCTGCTTTGTTGCAGCATCTGACAAATTTCTCAGAGTCCAGAGACAGTTCTGGACAAGACGCTGACTTGGATCTGTGAGGTGGAGTCCCAGAGCTTGCATCCCACCTAGAAGACAGTACAGATTTGATACTGTTACTCAGACGCTCAACTTGCGAACAATCACATCCTTCTCCTCCCTTAAGTCCAAGTGCATATCTCACAAGCTTCTGGATCTTTCTTGGCATTAGTATTGTAATAAGGCTAGGCCCTAACCCTTCATCACAGAGAAAAAAACACTGAGATCCTCTTTGTGACACCGGGCCTTTTAAATGTATGCATATTCTAAGGGGACCATTCTGACAATGCTCAACCACTAAGCTGCCCAGCTATCAACACAGACTTACTTAAAACAGACTGCCTTTTATATTTCTGTATATAAACTAGTTACGGACTGAAGAACCGACCCAAGTTCTATTTGATGCTGTCAGTTTCTGTTCTTGTGAGGAATGTACAGATCCCAAAGCACTATCTCGCTTCTTAAGTTATCATGGGTACAAGGTACTTACCAGCCTCAACAATAGCAGGTTTGTTGCTGGAGCAGACTGACAACACCTTCAGCACCCTACTTGTGGTCCACAATAGTTTCTCATAGGTATAGGTCCTCATTATGTTTACTAGAGCCTGGGGTCCACCACTCGCCAGAATGATCAGCTAGGAGACAGCAAAGATGACAGATAAATGTTACTTCCTGCGCATGTCAGTATGCAGTAGTTTTGCTGGCTTACACACACCAGAGGTTACAGCTCTAAAAAACTGTTCACATCGGCTGGTGCAGTTTAAGTTTTCCAGTCTCACTACAAGCATGACTGCCTTTCTGCAAAATAATTCCTGCGTTTCTCACCTTGCAGGGTCAGGACTGACTGCCAAAAGCCCAACCATCTGAAGATTCAGAATAAGGAGGCCAGTACTCAGGAACTGTTAGGCCAGTCACAGAACAAGCTTGCTCATATAAAGCACTGCAATAGCAGAGGCACTTACTTTACTTTCTTGATTGCCATACGCTAAAATCTGAAGGCAGTCCGTTGTGATGGCCAAGAATTTGACGTTTGTCTTGTTGAGCAAGGCAACCATTTTCTGCAGCCCACCAGCTAGACGGACAGCCATTTTGGCTCCTTCCTGATGTAACAGGAGATTGTGAAGAGTTGTAATGGCATAGAACAGCACAGAGTCCACTGGGGACCTTTAGAAAGAAAAAAAAAAAGAACAAAACCACACCTCGTGAGTACCTGCACCTACCAGTGCCAACTGAAAAACACAAGTACTGTCCTAGTAGTCACATACCCAAGCATTTTAACCAAAGCAGGGATGCCTCCTGATTTGAAGATTGCCAACAAGCCTTCACGGTGATGCGAGAGATTGTGTAGTGTACCTGCAGTACAACGGGCTGTTTCCACATCGTTTGTATTTTGCATGGTACGTACAATAGCAGATACCATCTGGGGAGATCTCATAATAGCATGGCGAGACGCTTCCTTTTTGGATAACTGATGAACCATAACTGCAGCCTTGTTCACTACCACCTACAGAAATATTTGAAGGAAGATTTTTGTTTTAAGGTCATTGAAGAAGCCCCACAAGCAAGCTACACTGAGGCAAAGAAAATGCTTACCTGGTCCTCATCATTCAACAGTTTGGTCAGTTCTGGGATCGCACGAGTTGCAAGTTCAGCATCATCTTGGTAGTTTATCAAATTAACAACAGCATGTTTTAACATCTGGGATGGCTCAGCCAGGCGTTGCACATTAGTTGGATGAGCAGCATCAAACTGCGTGGATGGGATTTGCATTCCTTCATCCAGTGTTTCAGGGAACATAGCTGCACGCACTCTCTGAGCTCTAGTCATTGCATACTGGCCATCAATATCTGAAGAAAAAAAAAAAAAAAAAGAGGCTAAGTCATTACCTCAAACTAGGAATAAAAAGCTCACCTTCTAGATTGGTACTCAGTATTTAGGTTTCTATATTGTTAAGCAAACAGGTGTAATAGAAAAGGCCTCACCAGCAACTTGCTCCTGGGTAAAGGACTGAGAGAAGCCCTGCTCCCACTCATACAGCACTTGTGTCGTGTCCACATCTTCCTCTTCAGGATTTCCCTTGCCACTCAAGGAGGGAGCAGTTGTTGTGGCACCAGAATGGATACCAGAGTCCAGGTATGACTGCTGCTGCCAATGACTGACTGCTGCTTTTCTGTCTGGCTCCATTGCCATATCCAACTCCATCAAGTCAGCTGTAAGAAATCATTGTTGAACAATTAAGTTCAGTTCAATTACTCCAGCATGTATTAATTCTTCAAGAGATGACACAGATTTAAAAGAAAAATTAACTGTTATAAACAACTGCTTCAACCCAGCAGAGGTAGCACTGCAAGTGAGACAGCAGTTTTAAATGGAGGTTTTATGTCAAACCAGTGCAGGCATCTATAAACCCAACCAACAAGCAGAGCAATCACCAATACTGTGACCGTTTTAGTTTACTGCTTAAAGGCTCCCCTTTCCACATACTACAATTAGATACCTGACTGTACTCAGGGGACTCAAAATGTTTGACAAACTTGTCTGCAGATTTGAGTTCCAGTGTAAGGTATTAATGACTGTAATAGAGCAGATGTTATTCAATTTAAGTGACTTAAGGTTAGAAAAGGGGAGTAAGGAGCCAGTTTAACTGCTCTTTATTAGAACTACTAGATTCTAGTAACAGGAATTGTAATGCACTATATACCTTGGGTTGCCATGGTCCTTGTGCTCCCAGAACTCTTTCCTGCTACCTTTTAGAGACCCTAAAAAGAGCAAGGCAAGAACTTTATTAAACACTAATCAGACCTAGTAAGACAGGATTTCATATTTGAACACCAGAATGGCAAACTAAGACTTCTGAACGTCTTGCCATTTCATTACTACAGTGAGTATATTCAAATGCTAATTAGTAAATCCCCAAAGCCCTATGGACAGAGATGTAAAAGAATGAGATGTGTCACCCAGACTTTTTCTGGCAGACTGTATGTAAGATATATTCTCCACTTAAAGCTGCAAGAGGATGATAAAGCCATTTTTTACTTCACTATCCTCGTGTAAGATGACATCCAAACATTAAAACTCCATAGGTTAGACATGCCAAAGACAAGGGCTAAATATCAGACTTCCTCATTCACCTCAAAGACAAATACTATCAAAACCATCTGACATAGGGCTACTGAAATGACCATTTAAGGCAGGCTGCTATAATTTCAGTGGTACAAAGACTACCTAAAGAATTATAATTGAACCGCCTCCTTTACTCCTTTCCTGTACCATAAGAAAGGTTTCTTCCTACACAAAATACTCTTTCCTTGAAGTTAAACTGAAAATTGAACTAGCCTTACAAACAAGTGATCTCCTTTAGTTGCATACATTAAGTCACCAAACTCACTTTTTTAACACAGAAAGCCAAGATAATTGAGGGCAGGAGGCTGATACACAATCAAAAGCCCTAACAGAATCTTCAGTATACACCTCCATTTGATATCACCAAGCAGTATGGAAGTATTTGTACCATAAATCTGTAGCTGTCTCTTCACTAACAACCCAGAAAGAAAAATTCGAGGCCACAGCTTCACGAGTCACTCAAAACTGTCATACTTTTATTTCATTTACTCCCCTTCCCCCCACAGTCCAACATTGTTTTCAGCAGACACAGAGCTGGTGACAGCCTATTCTGGGAGCTAGCCAAGCAGAAACATTTGTAGTGGTAACTAGTGCAGTGAACAAAACCATCTCTTCCAGCAATCAGCTTTCAATGTGCTGCTAGGTGTTAGAGCTATGCTGATCAAAACATTCCTAGACAATGAAGTAAAAGCAAGCAACTAATCTCTTTAAAGGACAGGTTTGCAGTACTGTGTCAGGAGAACAAAGTCCATTTGATGCTGTATTTGTGTAAAGACAGATTTCTCAGTTTAAGAGTTTCCTTCAGCAGCACCTTTTAGAAAATGATAATTAAAAGACAGGCCTGAAGGTTTTTTTTAAGTCTCACTGAATAGGTTAGGCAACTCTGAGGCAATCTTGTATTTCACCGTCTCTGAGCCAGCTGCAGGATGCTCCAGCAGCTCCTGAGCAACCTCGTTACTTCGCTGTACAAATGCCAGTGCTGTTTGTCCTGACTCTGCACTCCTCACAACTTTTGGCAGCAATCCCTCCCTGGCTCTTTTAAAATGGACAGTAGATCTGCATCTGCAGCAGATAAGTGGCCTTGAGCTGATTTAAGACATAACACAACATGCAGTAAGTACCCTGCTATGCAGTTGGAAACACTTAGGTCCCTAAACTGGTCCTATTCCACAGCCTGGAACAAACTAGTCAACGAGTCTACTCCTCACTGTCTGCATGGAGCATACACTGACAATACTTTTTTATTTTTCAGTCACTCAAACACTGGATTCTTCCAACATGCTGTTAGGAGTTTAGGAGTAGCAGTGGTAGGGGGAAGGAAAAACTATGCCATGCTGTCAGTTCACCACTAATACAAAAATTCTCCTGGGTAGCTGAGTTGGAGGAAGTGCCTATACAAAAGCTTGATAGCTCCCTTCAGGTCTTACACATTACTTTGCCAGCTCTACTAACACCTTCCAAACAGAAAGTAGAATATCACCAGAAGTAAAATTGTATCTTTGCTCCCTGTAGTCCTCAGTCTAAAACAGATGCAACATTTCCAGCAGAGAACTGGGCAAGATCTAGCTGCTATACCCAATTACCAATATGCTTAGCACAAAAGATTATTTTGATTGTAACCTTTCCTTTATCCTCCTATCAGGATGCAGCTAATAAAAATAATCACCAAACTAGTTTTGACATTAACATACTGGTAGTTGAACCAGCCAAGAGCACTGACTAGGCTTTGAGATGTTTGCTACCACCTTAGATCCAAATATGCAATATAGAGCTTGGGAACAATGTTTATGATTTCCTTCCACTGTTGAATTCTGCACAAATGAGGGCAGCTGGCTTACAGCAACTGCACCCAGAAACAATTGTTTCAAATCTTAGCAGCCTTAAGAGATCAGAAGAGTAGCTGTACCATTAGATGTAATCCAACAGATCAGACTAGCCAGTGAATTGCAACACTACTCCAAAATAAAGCTGACGAACATCTACAAAATAGCAATGAAGAACACTGGTTAAGTGTTGAGAACTGCATCATCAGTCAGATACTCAGTCTTTGAAATGCTGACCTTAGATCAGTATGGTAGCTGCACCTGCAAGTTCCCAACATCCTAATCTGCATTTCATACACCTGCAACCCCCCAGTAATTCCAGGGAGCAATTTTTTATTTAGATGGGAAATGGGTTTTAATCCTAAAAGTTAAAGATAACTGCAGGCTGAAGGTAGCCATGGAAAAGGGGTACATTCTGTTTGGTTTCTGTAACTGAACATTCTCCCATGTTTTCCTTCCCATTCTCTTCTCATTTTACAAAGGTGTAAACTGAGTCCAGACAAGCTGCTGGACTTTGTCTTCCTGTGTGTCACTGACAAGGTTAACTGCTACACATACAAAGGGAGCACCACCCCCAGCCTAGGTACAAATGTTTGTGCTGTTCATTTTCCTGACAGAAACTGGGTCAATACATGCAGGGTGGGGGTGAAGTGGTAGCAGAGTGTAAACAAAAGGAAAAAAAGAAACCACACCAAACCACAAACTGCTAGGATAATTAAGCTTGTAGTCTTCAACCACGAAGCATATAGCAGCTCCTTTAAATCGAGCTTCTGTTCAAATTTATTGGAGGACACATAGCTAGTAACATTGCACTGTCAAGGTCTGTAATACAGATCTTAAACATCAGGAAGAGACAGAAAGACTCAGTATACTTTACAAACTTTAGCATAACAGCAAGCTTCTGTAAGCCTCGCTATTTTTGAAGACCACCTGGTGCTTGGAAGTCAAGTCTGAATTTTGATGAACGTCACATTATACAGAAGTTCATATGGATGTACTGCCAGTAGTTATGAGACTGTTAATTTCCTAAGGTTTTAATGGAGATTGGGTTTTTTAAATTATGTATTAAATTCCTTATATTAAGAGCAATGCAAGACATTGTGCTAGACTGTATTGTGTACTGTCAGTCCCAACCTTGAATTTGAATTCTAAAAAACTGAGAAAAAACAGTTCTGCAAGTTCAGCAGGCTTATGAGCTAATAATTTCAAGTTACTACAAGACAATTCAAATTTTTTGGTTTTCAAAGGAATATTTTGATCATGAATAAACCTCAGGCATGAACTTTAGATTTTGAAGAATTAAGCACATGCCAAAGAAGTCAAGACTATAGCATTTCTCAAATCTGAAAAATAATTCTGAATAGCTTTGGTAAAACCTAGTTTGTTTTTTCTAAAACAGTTAAACTCCATCAGGACACAGAGCACAGTGAATTGTTTATTTCTCCCCTGTCATACAGACAACAAGAACTAAGAATAGCCTAGCTAGGGTACTGAGTATCAACCTGACTTTTACCTGCCTGGTATATGAAGACTACAGCACATTTGCACCTCTGCTACAGTTTATCTAGGATAAACCCATTATCACTGTCAGCTAAATCAGTTTGTTAGCCTCCAAACCAGCTCATATTTGCAGCTTACATTAAACAAAAATGTGTCGATCTTCTTTCAAGGTTACTACCTTAACCTTAATAGAATCCCTTCATTAAGATTGACTCATATTACACCCAACTTATCTGATAAGCAGATCCCCTCCCCTTTGTAAAGCAAGTCAAAGTCTGCAAGTCTTCCAGAAATCTTTTGCTTGAGAGCAGCATGTTATTAAACCCTGTATGAGAAATCAAGGCTGATACATCCAATCATTATGATCTATTTAAAGGGAACACGTCTACTGACCAAGTTTTCATACATTTGTCTTATCTAGGACAGGCCAAGCAACCGCATCTTTAAATTAACCATCAGTGCCAAATGAGACATTTTCTTACATAGATCAAGCAGATCTTAATCTTCTTGTGACAGTTACAGCAGTTAAAACCACATATATTCTACATGCAAGTGATGAGAAGTACATGTACTGGGGAATAAATTTTCTCCACGTGCTCCAAAGTTACTGCAACCATTACCAAGATGGTACTGGAAGCATTCTTTGGGTCTAGTTTTATAACTGGTCTTGTTTCAGGCAAATGCCTGCCAGTGATACTGCAGGTATATCTGCTTTACAAAGAGTCAGTAGCCAAAATACAGGCAACACCAGTTCCACAACTAATAACACCAGATAACTACAGCACTCCTATCTCTGTTCTTGGGTCATAGGAACAAGAACTTAATGTAGCAGAAGCTTCCTAATTAACCTCAGTTTTCAAGTGGAGGTTGTGGGAAATACTTTCAATTAGGGATTTTTAAATTTTAAAAAAATTCCTTTGATTGTACCTTGGAAGTTGTTACCCTCTTCTAGAAAAGGAAGCTCGTTTTACTAAGGCTGTAACACAACATTGGACAAACTGACTTTTTCAATCAAGCTTTACTTTCTATTAAATCCTTGCTTTTAGAAGCCATTGTGCATTGCAGTCCTTTCCATCAACATGTTTTACTTATTTCCCCCCTAGACACTTCAAAATGATCAGCCATGCAGACCAACATGAACATTCCCACGCATATCTGATTATACCTGAACAGAAAATACTGAACTAATAGCCAAGCAAATATGACATTTCTTTAGAACAACCCCAGAACGACAAGACACTCGATATGATTTTATACTGAACGGCTGAATTTAGAGAGACTTGAAGCCTTGCCTGAACATCTAAGTAGTCTCATTTTCAACAGTACCAGCCATTAGGAAATCGACACAGTGGCCACGTAACTGCAGCTGTCAGCACCTTTTTATTAAAAGTGCAAGATTAACATTAGGTTCCTGGACTGTCAGTTACTGAAATTCCCATTATAACTTGGCCCAATAAACACCACTAAGTGCTGTTTTAAAGCCGTGCAGCAGTAGCTTTTTATCATTCAGATGCAAAATC
>NW_020799095.1:4934847-4944209 GCF_003259725.1 Athene cunicularia
GGGTGCAGGGAGAGGCAATCATCTAAGTAAGACAATACCAATAATGGAAACTTTCAAGAAGCTTTCATGGTATAGAAGCTGTCAGGCTTGAGTGGCTGACCTGTCTCCTTAAGCAATTTTTGGCCTAACCTACCCCATAGCTATAAGCTCTCTTGCAACAGACAAAGCTACTTCTACTGCTTTTAGTCTTATGAAGCCATGATCTGAGATAGTCACTTTAATATTCATTAAGATTAGCACTAAACTGATCAACAGGAAGCCTAAAAGAAGCAGAGTTATTTTTCTTTCTTCAAAGGTGGAAGCTTAGAATCAGTTTATACCTGCCTACTAACCATTTGGGGTTTTTAATAGAAAAGTCAAGTCTTAGTCTAGCTGAAGAAAATGTGGCAGCTACAGTATGATAGAGAATGAAGTAAGGAGAAGTTACAGGTGACCTATAAGAACTGATTTACAAATTGCCTATCCATAGATGAAAACAAGGATGGTACTTGTGGAAAGTAACGATCCAGGGTATTCGCATTCAATTTCTAACTTAAACAATTCTAACTTTCGCATTACAAAGCAAGATAACTTGGGAAGTTAAAATGATTGTCATTTGCCTTGTAGGTCTCAATTTAGGAAACTTTCATTTTATATCTTCAAAGGTTAAACAAGTTTAAGCATTTTTACCAACAGAAATCTGCTGTATAACTTCTAATTATTCCTTATCCAAATGGGGATAAAGTCCTCTTCTCCCATATCCTCCCAGATATTCCAAAACTTAACTTTGAGGATTTTTATCTGGCTTCTACTGAGCTCTGGGGTAAACTGTAGGTCATTTTCAATGTCCTTCATGTATCAGATGATTCTGTAAGATTGGTAGGAAGTCCTGACAGTCCAGTTTGTGTTGTGTGTTTTAAGGGATTTTAAAAGCTTGTGGTAGGAATAACAGTTGGCATTTACATTTTTTTTTCTCTACACAATGAACAGAAGATACTTTATTTCAAAGTAGGAAAAGATAACACACTTGAGTTTCACTCTGAAGACTTGCATTTTAAAAAAATTTAATTCTTCCTGTTACAGAGGTATCACACAGAATTACATATCACAGTTTTCCTTAAATACATTCCATATCCACAAAGCAAGTACTGCACAGCATTCCCACATTCTGTCTAAAGTAACATGTGCAGTTCTGTCACCTTGCCCACTCTGAAAGGAATAGTTGTATGCAGTGAATGGAGATTATTTTGAAGTTCTATGCAAGCATTAGAGGGCCTTGAATATTGTCAAATTAGTCACTTACCAGCAGTGACTTCTGGATTAAGAAATTCAATTTTTCAAATCCCTCCTCACACCAGCAGTTTAAGGACCTGGATGGACAAAGACTACTATGAAACTCATTGAAAACTGGCTCCAAAATATTGCTTTAGGGCTGTAAGCGATCACATTAAACAAAGCAATGGGCCACTTGGATATTTTTAGAGACAGTGAAGTGAAGGTTCACCTTATTATCTATACCAGGAATCAGAAGGTAAACCTTCATGTTTTTCATACTAATGTCAGGCTTCCTTCTGCTTTCAGAAGGCTGATATTTAATGCTGGGTAAAAATAGCTTGTCTTAGGCCATCTGGAGATGTCCTAAGAAAATAGAAGTAACATACAGTACGTAACATCAAAAGGAAACAAGTCAAAAGCATACAGTCAATTCAAAAAGGAAAAAGACCCATGGGTTTCCACAGCTTAATCATTTCTATCTTCTTTTGGGTTAGATGATAGAAACACTCATCTGTAGCTTTCACTACCACCTCAAAAGAAAGGCCATGGCAAGAGACAGAGCAGCATTACTATATTTAAGTGTTGTTCCAAGATACAGTGAACCTCAACTATTAGTAGTCCTACTGAAAACAAAGAGCTACCAATAACCTGTACACCACAGCACAAACCCAAGCTGAAATTTAGCTTCTGATCCTAGACTGCAACAGAACAAATTAATTTGTAAACTTTTAACTCATGACAACTGCTCATTTCTTCAAGTGATATTTGCTTAACATCATTCCCTCCAACCAGTAAAGCAAGAATACTTCAGAGATAAACTCAATATCCATCCAGCTCAAATTTATCCAAGACCAAATACTTCAGACAAGGCATTCTACTGGTGCCTGCAGAAAGGTACAAGATGTCTTGCAAACAGCAATATGTTCTATTTTTAGATTTAGATAATCAGATCACAATAAACTTGACTCTGAACCCAGAATATACAACAGTCTTAAACAGTTCTGGAAAAATCTTTTAACAAGACCTGAAAGTCTAAGATCTGTTTCCCCTATCAAACACTAGGAAATTAAGAAGCCTGAACAGTATCTGCTTTACTGACCTCAAAGGTTAACTTCCAAGCTTTAAATAATACACCTTGAAAGAGGCAAACTAGCTCAGATAATCCACAAAATTAAAGCTGAAGAGGGGCATTTGACAGCACACACAGATCTGCCAATGCTCACTCCAAGCTACCTCTGCTTTTAGCCAGTTTTTTGCTGCTTCATTCCCATTTCATTATTTCTTTTATCCTTCAGGCATCCCAGTTTGTTATTACATCAATTGTTCTGCCTTCTCAGCCTTTGTCTTCTGCCTTAGAAGTTACCTAAAAATTCCTGTCCATTACCAAGACAGAAAAGCCTCCCTACACGAGCTTTTGTTAAGGTTTTTTGTAAGAGTTCATTTAATGCCACATCAGAAAATAAAGTGTTATGCCTGTCTATTTTCAGTCATCTCAGCAATCTAAGACCAATTATGAGCACAGAGCAGAGTTTCTATTCACATGCTCATTACCTAAAGCAAACAGCATGCAAATATTTCTGTTCTTGCTAGACTTCTCTAAGTTGATTACAACTGTTTAATGGAACCGAAGTGCAGGCAGCATCTGGTAGTCTTGACGAGACTTAAGCACTGGGTTAGCTGGATTAAAAGCAGATTTGTTCCTCAAAATAGTGAAGGAAAGACTCAGGTTATAAGGTCAGAAAACTCAAGGCTCATCTTTGAATCCATGCAGCCTTAAGCACACGTGGCAGAGGGGAGGGAAAGGGGCCACAAGAACTTTACAATGTAGCTGTAAAGATACATTCTACCACACTTCACTTGCATTAGCATTGGAGCACTACAGAGTGTCCTGATACTATACGACACCCACCTCTCCCCTTTCTCCCAAATGGGACAGCAGGCTAGTAAAGAATCATACATCCTAGCCAGCTTGTCAAATGATCAACTGTGACAACTCATTAATTTTCAAGTGCAGCTGAGACTGTACTGTAAATGTTGTAAGAGCTACATTTCGGTTTGCTCACGCTAAATTCAAAATGCCACCCAGAACATAAGTAGTTTTAATCGATCACTGAACAGCAACTTTAGCCACTGACCAAAAGTTCCGGTAACAAAATGTATCAGAAATAGACTTGGTGAGCTTTCACTGCCAGATAGGATATCTTTCCACTGCTGGCATCTAGCATCCCAAACACAGTGCTTTGAGCAACTAACACAGCATTTAGGCACCAACAGATTGTGCAATTAGTCAGGGTCTTCACAGATACTAAGGTTTAAGTACTCTTTTAAAAACAACCCATTAAAGATTTCAATAAAGCAACCGTTGACATCAGTCCAAGAGCCACTGTCAGCCATCAAATACTAGAGATAACTGATCTATAAAATGTTGCGAACATGCAGGGCAATTCAGAACAAGTGCATCAGGTGACTTAATAAAGTTCATCTAGGCACTAATCTGCATGATCATTCTAAGAGATGAGCATAAGAGATGAACAATTGAATCTGCCCGGAAGCCTCCCCAAAAATGAAGCTGGCAGTATAAAGGTTCTTTAATACCTTTGATGCACAGTAAGCCACTCTTTAGGACAGACATTTTAGAAAAACTTTGGTGGAAATTACATACTGATAGGACACCTAGAGAAGTCAAAAAGGCAAAAGGTACTTGGGAGCAGTTACCTACCACCATTATTTCTTACAGCTGTCAGTAGCGCCCTACAGAATTTTGTTTGATGCTGGCCAGAGCCTAAGGCCGCCAGAGTCACATGGCTGGACATACCGCAACTTTTCACATAGCCCCATACTTAAGAGCATACTTACACTATAGTAGCTGAAATCTCACAGCACTGGATCTTGTCACTTCAGAGAAGTTAAATTCTTCGGATCCACAGCACAATTATTTTGCCCTTGACCTTAGAGAAAACACTGAGGAGTTGCAGGAGGCCTGTCAACATAATCCTTTACATTCGAAGTCACGGGCAAGTAAACCAGCAGTTTCTAACAAGCTCCGCAAACAAAACAAAGGGATCTTCTCAAAGACAGCTACACTTTCTGCACAGCATATTTGTTTGTCCTCTACAGAAATCTCTGGTTATTTCCAAGAGCTATAAGCAGCAGCTGTCCTCAAGCTGACAAATTATCAGATCATGTTTGAGAGTAATGGCTTAAGAGAACTGGCAAGTGTACTGCCACACTTGTAAAATCTATCACTTTAGTCATCAAGACTGGCTCCAAGTACCTATGTATCCTTCTTCACTGCCCAAGAGAGGAAATTATGATAATCTTTACATTTAAGATGTGAGGAACTGTTTCAACCACTAATCAGGTGTTACACATCCAACTTGCAAACAAAAGTAATAATTGTCTCCACATAATGTACATATCAATCCTTTGACAGTAGTTTGCAGCTCAGTATTAAAGGACTGGTATGACAGTTTCAAGTTTATGAACTTGCATTAGGTTCATAAAGACATTATCAACTCAATTACTCTTATGTCTTAATTGTTTTGACCAACTAACCACCAACTCATGCAAGTAACCTCAAAACAGTTACTAACTCACTTCTGTTCAGAAATTAATTTACTCTGAGATCTTTTGAT
The DNA here is from genome assembly GCF_003259725.1 of Athene cunicularia. Lineage (NCBI taxonomy): Eukaryota > Metazoa > Chordata > Aves > Strigiformes > Strigidae > Athene > Athene cunicularia. Next base: position 4,939,737 of record NW_020799095.1, read on the forward strand.
TATAAGCATTTCTAGTTAGGGTTTCACCCAGCATTCATTATGTTTGAGTATCTTCATGGATGGGCAAAACATTAAGAGCAGTTTTATTACCATGACTTAGAAAGTTATCCCCTCGTATTTGCAGGACATAGTTAGGTATCTACATGATGCATACTCCTTCTGCTTTTCTCAGGGATGAGCTAGTGTTTCTATCTAAAGTTCAGTTTGCCAGCAGTACTGTCCTAAAACTTTGCACTGATTTGTAGCTTTTGGACATCTTTGAGTAAGATGTCTGTAGCAGAGATGACAGTAGCCAGGATCAAAACATCATTCTTTAGTCTTACCTAGCCACCCATATACAAAAAAGCTGCTATCATAACCATTTAGGGATAACCTATGAGAACGGATAGACAAATATTATGCATTTCATTTCACACTAAAGCTCAGCAACAAACTACCACCAGCCCTCAAGCTTCCTGCCCATTTAGTTTTGAGTTTCAGAAAAATACTTAATGGTTCTGCAATCATTTATCATGATGGCATACATCACTAACAATAAGGTTGACAGCCACTGTATTACAGAAGCATCTTTCCCACCTGCCTGGGTAGAATTTAAAACGTTCACTTCCACTCTAATACAGCAACATTTTTGCAAACAACCTCTCTTCCAAACCAAGAAGTATCTAACCATAATCTAGTTTCTTCTTAGTCTGCAACCATGTAGCCAACCCCGAACACGGATGCTAAACATTAATCTCCATGGTTTAAGAAACCAGAGTGATTAGTCATAATTGCACTGACACTAATGAAATATTTATGAATCTGAAAGTGGCTGCCTTTGCTTGTCTGTCAGAATAACTATGTATTTACAATAAGACATACCAACACTCCAAAAAGTACTGTTTAAGCAGCAAGCATGCTAATGAAGCCTGACACTATAAAATGTTTCTTCAACTCACTTTTAACTAAGGCAAACTGACAAGGCAACAGCATTTATCAGCACCTTTAGGATGTTAAGGTTTCTGGCCACTGGAGGGCACCTGAATTGTTGCCAAGACAATACAGAACTACGTGCTACAGTTGCTGCAGAGTTGGCAAACTTCTCCACTCCGATTTATACAAGTCTATTTAGCACAGTAAGTCAGCCTAGAAATGCTAGTTCCAGCAAATATACTTACAGTGCACACTGTGCATTTGCCAACTCCAATAAGATCCAGCTAGCTCGTACTACCTTTTTAAAAGCAACGACATAGAAGACTAGATTAACTTTTTCAACCTTTAAGGTAACTTACTCCTTAAACAAGGCTCCAGAGTTGATTTAGTATTAAGTAATACAGCAAGTACTGTACTTCTGCAGTATAATCCAACCAGTGTACCTCATTTCCTAAAGCAAATTGGAACATTAACAAAAATTCTGCAACAGTGTCTGCATCCATGCTTCCCAAAGCCAACAGAGGCATAGGACACATTTGTTTTCACATCAAATCAGAGTGAATAGGTTTGTGAGGGCAGGTTGAGCTACACATTTCACCCACTCACCTTATCAGGTGTTCCAGACAACAAAAATTCCAGAAAAAGACTTCCATTAGTTCTCCCCCTTGCACTTGAAGTTACAGTTAACTGCAAAAAATTTCCCTGGCTCCTTTCTTCTCAGGAGAGGCAACACAGGCCACACAACGCTAGCATATTAAGACATTACCCTCTTGGGCTAAACCCTGATCCCATACTACAGCAAGTTTTACCTTAGAATCAAGTGCCAGAAATGAATATTAAAAAGTTAACCACTGTCAGGCTACCCTGCGCTGGCAAGTCTAACCAATTCAGTTGGTGCATAACATCAAAGAACCCCAAAACAAGTTTTCCAATGCTGAACTAGAAAGTCAACAATATTGCCCTGCCCATCTGACCAGGATAATCATTTTATCTAAAGAGACAAGAAGAGTCACACGCAATACTGACTGCCACAGAGTTTGCAGAATTTTGCAAAGTTAATGCGGTGCCGTTTCTAAGTTACCACACAGTCGCCCAGCAAGGAGGAGGGCTCAGAGCTTGCAGACGTGTGCTGTGAGGACCCAAGAGCAAGTCCCAACTGCCTGCACAGTTCCTCAGAAAGTTATCAGGCTTTGTGAAGTATGATATTCAAGATAAGTAAGGTCAGTCCTGATTTTCCTGCCATGGTATGCAGTCTATCAGAGTCACAGAACACGTTTTGCTGCAGGCAACTGCATGATCACCACAACTCCTGTGTTACCAGCTTTAACTATGAATTAACATGAGTGAGTTTGATTACTGCTGTATTTGCACACGTCTGCCTACTAAACAGTATTTTGCAGAGACATCCTTACCCAGGAGTTTCAGACCGTACATTCAGACTTCAGTTTATAAGACTGAACCTTAGAATAGCCATGTTTCCTGACTCATTCTTGCTACTACCCCTCAAAATGGCACAAAATTAGTTTAGAAGGCCACCAGTACTGACTTGCCTTTACATCTGAACTAACTTTCTGAAATACTATGTTCTGCAGAGTTAAACGAGTTTTTGGTGATGTTAATCATGGAAGACCAACAGTTTCACAAAGAAACCTGAAGGGCAGCGAGGTTTCATGGCCAAGATTTGATAAGTCAGTTACTGACACACCAGGTAGTCACAGCAAAACGCCAGTGTTCACAGCAGACTATACATCAGGCAAGAAGCCCAGCCTATTTATTGCTCAGGCAAGAAAAAGGAAGCTCGTTTTACTAAGGCTGTAACACAACATTGGACAAACTGACTTTTTCAATCAAGCTTTACTTTCTATTAAATCCTTGCTTTTAGAAGCCATTGTGCATTGCAGTCCTTTCCATCAACATGTTTTACTTATTTCCCCCCTAGACACTTCAAAATGATCAGCCATGCAGACCAACATGAACATTCCCACGCATATCTGATTATACCTGAACAGAAAATACTGAACTAATAGCCAAGCAAATATGACATTTCTTTAGAACAACCCCAGAAGGACAAGACACTCGATATGATTTTATACTGAACGGCTGAATTTAGAGAGACTTGAAGCCTTGCCTGAACATCTAAGTAGTCTCATTTTCAACAGTACCAGCCATTAGGAAATCGACACAGTGGCCACGTAACTGCAGCTGTCAGCACCTTTTTATTAAAAGTGCAAGATTAACATTAGGTTCCTGGACTGTCAGTTACTGAAATTCCCATTATAACTTGGCCCAATAAACACCACTAAGTGCTGTTTTAAAGCCGTGCAGCAGTAGCTTTTTATCATTCAGATGCAAAATCATAACTGGTAAGTCACTCTCTAGTGTGTCTAAACTTGATTATCAAGAAAGCCCCAATACTCTTTCAGGTAGTTTTCTCATCTTTGCCTTTACCATCGTCTCAGCACATAAAGAACCCGTTTTACTAAAACCCCTCCTTGATTTCCGTCCATCGACCTCAGCATACCAGCCCAGCCTCTTTCCATTCACCACTTGCATACTTTGGGGGATGGGAGGACCACAGATGTCTGGAATATACAGTGTCAGAACAATGGCTGCTCCATGCGAAAGAGATCAAGAAGTAGCTGATTACAAAGATCAACACTGCTATTCCTAAAGTCACAAGTTGCCCATAGTACCTTCACAGCCTGTCCTTTCTTCCCAGAAGGGATAATCTTCAGCAGAGATTTTGGGGAAGAGATTCAAAAAGCAGCCGTCGAAGTCCTATATCAAGTTTTAGCTAGGGAAGAATTTAAGGTTTTGCTAGATTTAAGAAACCTCGCTGTTTCAGTAGCAACCATGCACCAAACAGAGGCGAACTAAGCTCTTCAGGAAAAAAAAAAAAAAAAACCAAAATAAAACACCACCACACAACAAAAAACCCAACTCGTCTGGAGCTTCCCGTTCCGCGGGAAATGAGAAACAAGTGCCCTGTATCCTACTGGGAGTAACAGCAAGTTGCTTCCCACACCTCAGAAGTGCGGTAGTTGGAGAGGCTGGAGCCGCCGCCGCCGCCCCGGTCGCCACGGAAAGCAGCAGGCGCTTCCCCTCGCAACACGCGAGCCTCACACTGCTCACGTCCCGAGTCAATCGCTACAACACTGGCAACGTGGGTGTTAAAAACTTCATTTGATTGCTCCCAGCTCCGGGGAGCTTCATTTCGGTGACACCAAGAAGCATAACCTCTCCAGCAAATACGCATACAACTAAGACCGAAAGGCAACAAATTACTTATCTCCCGCTGACTGCGGCGGCCGTGATTAGTTAATTATATTCGGCAGAAATAAACCCTCCCCTGCTCTCTTCCCCCTCCTATCACCAACGGTGGTCTGCAGCCCACCGGCGAGTCAGTACCTCCCCCCACCCTTAAGAAAAAAAAAAAAAAAGCAGCACGAAGTGCTCCGGCCTCGGCTGCAAACGCAGCCGGGAGCAGACCCAGGGAGAGCCGGGCGGCGGGGACTCGCCTTCTCCTGCAGCGCCGAGCAGCCACCCCCTCGCCCCAGGACC
>NW_020799095.1:4944259-5089243 GCF_003259725.1 Athene cunicularia
GAGCCCGGGGAGGTGGCGGCGGGCCCCGCTCACGTCGGCGGAAACGCGCTGCGCTCTGCCCTTGTAAATATTTGTCAGGAAGCAGTTGCCAAAGAAAGTATCTCGTTATGCAATTTATTTATTTTTTAGAGAAGAAGCGAGCTTCTCCCCCCAACACCTCCTCCTCGCCCGCCCCTCGCCTCTTCAGTGAGTCGTAAAAACAGGAAAATACTACGAATTGCACAAGGGTTTTCGCGGCGTGCGGAGCCTTGTGAAGGCACGTATGTGGCAGGCTCTTCCTCGGCGTGCACGGGCTTGCACAGCAAAATGTTTCACAGACTTTTTGCGTGTACCGTCTTGCGCTGGCGAAGTGCGTTTAACGTGCCGGGGAGGGGGCGGGAAATTACGCACACACCCCCACCTCTACATCAGACAAGGACCGTATATACTAACGTGTTTTACATAAATACCTACTGCTAATGAAAGATGATTTTTTTTTTTTCCTCCCCGTCTAAATTTACTTTGGCACTAGCGGTTGTCGGGGCTTGAATTCTTGGTCCTGCACTGGAGGGCTTCGTGCAGCCTCTCGTTCTCTACCAGCCTCCAGCTTCTGCTGTGGTGGTTCTTGGAGCAGGGAGATGTGCGGTCCATGGAAGGGCCACCTTTTTATACCTGTTCTTCTACTGATAATATTGTTATAAATGGTCTCTGAGTTTCTACTCAGGATGTTAAAGATTTTTTTTTCTTTTTTTGTCGTTGATTTATTGAGTAATATGTAGTGTTAGACTTAAGGAAGCTTTTCTACAGTGCTACTTGATTTTCTCATCAACTGCTTTTTTTTTGAATGGGCGCTTTTCAAAACGGGGGATTTCTTCCGGGGGGGTGAATACTGTAGGGCTTTCTGCCCACAAAAGGCGCCTCAACCCTCACAGGTGGACCTGGCATGGGCGACAGGGGGGCACAATCCAGTCGGGTTCTATATTGTCACTACTGTAATGGCTCTGGAAAGGCAGTGGTGATAAAAAAATTCCTCCCAGCTCCGCCCTGCCGTGGCAGGGCACATAGCAATCACCCACCCGCCAGCATTCCTGTGCAATGGGCAACCTCTGGTCCCTGCTAGTAAGGAAATTAAATGCCATCTGGACAGCACTGAAGTCGGAGGTTCAAGAAATACAGCTCTCCTTGTCGAGCTGTTCTCTCTTAGGACAGTTGCCCGTTTTAACAATGCTGGCCAAAAGGAGAGCGAGAACGAGGGCAACTGTCAGCAAGAGTTGGCAAAGCAAATCCTGCCAGATCAGGGCGAGCGGGCTCTGAATGTTCATCACCTTCCAGGGGAGTTACTTGGTACAGCTATGAGCAGAAGGACCTTGCAGTTCTCGACACCAGAAGTTTGATTCCAATTTGCGATAAGTCAGAGAAAGTATTCCTGGAGATTGGTTTGGGCATTAAAAAAAAAAAAAAAAGGGGGGGGGGAGTTAATTGTTTTGTCGATCTCCCTTTCTCAGCTGCCTTCCTCTATAACCTCGTGAAAATCTGCTCTGCCTCGGTTTCACCCTCTGTAAAATGGGAATAGTAATACTGACAGACCCTTCCTTTTAGATCGCTGGATCAAAGGTACTATATAAGTTCAAAGTGCTGTTTCCATAGGGCATTATTGCCAAATTCACTATAAGCAATTCCATTGGGTACTTGATAACAACAGTAGAATCAGTCAAACGCCCTTGATGCATTGCATGGTCCCAGATACCTTTCAGAGCCTCTTTGTGTGCCATCCCACCCCCCGAGGTCTGCAGGGATGGGGCTTTTGGAGCCTGGATTTTGCAAGAGCAGGAGGGGTACAGCCCATGTCTCTGCTTCTGGCCCCTGAACTATGGACTGCTTTTCTTTTTGACCTGATGAGGACAACTGGAACTAGCCCTTTTAAAAACAGGTTTAAAACATACAACTTATATATATATATATAACATTTTCATAAGACCTTTAGTATATAATGCTAAACTCTTGTTGATTTTTGGTTGCTTTACTCTTGCATGGTTTGTTGTCATTTTAATCTATATTTGTTTCACTGAAAAGTGATTAGGATGCTTTCAGATCTAGACACATTGCTAACAGAAATTTGGTTCATATGATCTTTGCAATTTTTAGCTATTAGGTAGCTAAACATTTTCTAAAATTTCACCTTTTTTAAAAAAACTACCCCAGAGTATCTTAATAACTGGAAGTGTTGTAATTATGATTAACTCTAACTTGTAATAGTGTTCTTTCAGTTGTAAAAATGCTTCTAAAATACATTTTGTGTTTCTAATTTTTCTAAAATACAACATGTTACAGTCCACTATCAAAACAAGGAGAATAAGTGTTTTATCAGATATTACAGTGCGGGGCTTCATGAGTAAATTCACAGTCTGGTTATTCTTCCTCCTCTTTTCTTTCCCCCCAAGAAGCACTGAGTTTGTATATGCAGCTTCAGAAGTTTCCTTAGAGCTCTTTCATACTTTAATAGGTTTGTTTTGGTTTCTGTTTGCTAGTCGAGTATGCTGCAGACATATTTTTTTCAAAAGGTCAAGCAGTCTCCTAACAGGTCCATTGTGTATCACTGCAGTAAGAAATCCTCAGTGTAAAGGAGAGCTTCATGGTTAAATTTTAAAAGATAATGATTTAAATCTTTTTGTTAGCCTCTTTTTTTGCATCCTTAGCACTGCTTTTGGAGAGTCAGCTTTTAACACGGTAGAAAGCAGGAAGCCCATTAATTAAAAATAACACACAGCTAAAGGTAAACTTAGTTGGTCACCTTTCCTTCTGAAATCCTGGCATTTAGCTATGTTTGTAAGCAACATAGTAACGAAGGAGTAGCCATGGCATTAATATATGGACAAAGCAAAATTATCAGTTATGGAAACATGTAGGGCTTCGGGCCTGAATCTTTGATTTCCCATATGGATCTTAAAAATGTATGCATAATTGGCTTCTAACCGTGCATACTCTAGGAACATAGTCAAGAGTAAACCACAGATATTTTTTCAGACACTGACTAAATATATATTCACTTGTCAGCAAAAACCCCTCATAATTCTGATCCTCTAAAAAAACAAAACAAAAAAAAAAGAAAAATATATCTTCTTCCAGCAAAATAAAATTGTAATGTATGGAAAAAGTTACATATTTTCACTTTCATACAGGAGTGAAGGGGAAAAGAGAGGAGATGCTTGCAATATTTAAGCACTCTTTGAGACAGAGGATTAATCAGTGTAACTTCTCCCTCATACTTGAGACCTACAGTTTATTAATGCACATCAGAATCTTTGCTATGTTAAAGCAAACAGCTGTGCGATTCAGGCTCAGTTTCAGCAAAAAATAATTGTTCTTCATGGAATAAAAGAAAGAGAATTAGCCAAACTCAAAATACTGGGTGAGATTTCACTCTTCCCGAAAATTATGCAAAAAAGTTATGCAAGTATGTAATTCTGGGTCCTTTTGAATGAGAGAGTCTAGAAATTATTAATAATCTAGTATAGAAGATACTGATCAAAACATCTTGTTAACTGATTGGAATGACATAAACTGAACATAGTCTATAAATGGTGCTTCAAGCATCGGAAATAGAATTGTCATTGGCCACCAATTTTATTTTATGTTTTAAAAGTTATTCTTTCCCTTGGTGTTTCTGGTTTGGATATATGCAATATGCCTTTATATTTCCATCATTAATTCAATACATGTGAATGCCTACAACAGTTTATTTATCAGGTATGTTTCATAAAAAGTCTCCAGCTGATTTAGCAGCTGAGGCATTACTCATCAGAATATCTGATTACTGGTACATTAAGCAGTGGAAACAGAATAAACATGAAACATTGCATCTCGCAATACATATAGTTTAATTACTACTAACCAAGAAAATATCAAGATGGCTTTATACTCAAAATTTATTGTATAATCATGTAAACAGAAATCCACAATATTGATCCTTTTCAAAATGTTGTCAAGTATACCGCAGCACTTAAAGTTTTCCTTTAAAACATCTCTGTGTGCCTGTCTTAATGATTATGGATCTCATACTCCTCATTTAAAACAATTGCAATGGTTGTGTTCAGGCACCCTGGCAGAAAAAACAGCCAGAAACACAGGCAAAAACAGTAACAGTTGCAAAGGTGTGACACCTACCTTCTTCATGCCTAATCAAACTCCAGTCCACATGAAACCTCTGATTTATCAGAGTTGTAACCCTTTAATTGTCAATACTCTAAATATATAGCTGTACTCATATAGAAATCTGTCCTTAAAAAGGTAGTTGATATATAAATTTTGCCTTTTTCTTTCAATAGCTTAAGGCCAGATTTCTTTATTCCGAGTAATTGATTCTAACATGTAATCTTAAAACATAAGGTAGTAAACTATTAAGACCTGATTTTTCTGTTCAGACTACTCTCTCTTAATTGCTGTGCAGTCTGAAAAATAAGGGAGCATCAGGGTAGGAGTTTGATTTGAACAAATCTCCAAACAGGCTGTGCATGGACTAGGGCTTTGGATTTTCCTTACACCGCAGAAAAATTTCCTCTTCCCTTTCCAGCTAAAACCTCCGAGCAGCTGTAAACACCTCTTGCTATCTAGAGGCTTGGCTCCCTGAATGCAGTCTGGTCATCTTAAGAATCCACTGGTCAAAGGAATTTCAATGACCAGTAATCGAAATTTTGCTTAAAGCCTGCTTCATGGAGGTAGTAGTTGTAGCATTTCTGCAGTTATGGCAAGGAAGCACAGTATTTCTTAACGTCTTGGTTCTCAGTTTCTCACCTGCATGAAATATGGGTAACACCATACTCCAGGCGTATTTACGGACATTGAAGAAAGGGTAGGAGCGATGGAGGCAACAGCTAGAAACTCCAACGCCACAATGCGATTACAGTATGTTTTCCTTTCATTGTTCTTTCAATTCACAGTAAATTTCATTCCAGCTCTTAGAAATCATCATTCTTTCCCCCTTTTTATTTCAAAATGGTTGCATATTTTTCATTCACGAAAAGGTTAAAGGCGTTTCCCCATCGCAGGAGGGATTATCTTACCAGAGGATTCTGGGACTGCAGATGTATACTGCGGCAAAATCCTAAATTCATCGGCAAAAAAAAATCATTTCCAGACCCCAGCTGCTAAAAATAATAGAATTATAGTAAATCATTGATAAGATTAGAACATAAAGCCATTTTTGCGTTCCAAAGTGCTCTAAAACATGAGTCTTTTCTCTTAATTCATTTCTTAAATAATGCAAATTTTAAAGTAGCTTTTCTATCCCAAGCACGCAGCGCCATGAAATCGATAATTTTTGATCTTTTGGTTAGTAGGCAACATGGTGAGCTATTGCAGTGACTGCAGGCAGCAGACATGTTCTTGTCAGCTAAAAATTTTCATATTGTTTTTGAGTCCATGGAGATTTGTGGATGGGATACAGCCAGTTATAGCTTCAGCTTGCACTTTGCTGGGGGGACGTAAACCAGCACCGTTTTAGATGTGTGTACAGATATAGATATATGTTTTAAAAACAAGAAGCATTACTGGATTTTAAACAAAAAATTATGTAAAAAGAATGGCTGGTGTGATTATAATCGCATCATGCAGGGTCCACGGTTTCCATTTAGTGAAATTTCGCAGAGGGCAACTTCTTAAGAACATCCCTGCTGTGCAGAGTGAAAAGCATGAACAAACCAAAGACAGAATTCATCTGTGTTTATATTTTACAGACAATGAAAAACCTACTCTTTGTATGCCTTTTTTTCCACCTTATTATTTCACGAAAACTGCAGCATTTTCCCCGCCCCCACCCGAACACTCACCACCCCAGCACTGCGGTGTTCGGTCTTTCTTTCTTTCTTTCTTTTTTTCTTTCTTTTTTTCCACCTCTTCTTCTTCTTTTTTGCTTTCACAAATTCTGCACGCGCCATCTTTGTCTATTGTTACTCTTTTCTAATTTCTCCTGCCCATTTCAAATCAGATAATAAACAGAAGGCTAAATGCCTCATCAATGCTTATGTGTTATATTCTCTCCATCTTTTTCTTTCTGAGAAATAAAATTTTAAAAACCCCAAACCAATGCCCCACACCCCAAAATTTCTGTATTACCATAACCTGTTGTATACAGTGGTGATAAAAAACATTATTAACATAATAGCAACAGCTGCAGCCTAAATAGAAGCTATGAGATAATAAATGTGCTACAACAAATTAATTTGCTGCAGGTGCTTGTGCTCTGAACTGCGTAACCCAAGCCATTTCAAGTCTGAATACAATTATTATTCCCCCCACACGCTAAAACAAAGTGCAGAGTGAAATGTCCTGTTATTATAAATATCTTGTCCTGTCCCCTGAACATTTTCACCAACAGCAAAGAGTAGAAGAAAGGATTTTAAAACCTTAGTAGAAAGCTGTGGCATTTAAAAATACTTAGAGAGGCTTCAAGTCATGTCCAGGCTTGAAGACATAATGTCTGTTTATACATTAATTTGCACCTATTGTCTCTTAACCAGAGCTCTATAGGCAACGACGCACTGAGGTATTACATACCTGCAATTGGCAAGGCAGGGGCTGTAAACATCTCATTAGTAACAGATGCATATTTGTATATGTTGGTGCTTCCATTTACTTTATTGCAGAGAAAAAAAAAATCTCTTTGCAATTTGGCTTGTATATTGTGCAGTGAACTAAGCAGGGATTTTTACTGTTTTTTCTGGTAAATATAGCGTTTATGGAAGCCAGTTACTAGTTACCTTACAGGCATGCACCAGCAGCATGTTGCAGCATTCTTCAGACTGCGAAGATGGGAAGTTAAATGAAGCCAAGTGATCTCTTTTCATTTGGGGACCATAATGTAAAAATTAACCATGTGCTTTTTTATTTTGCCTCCCCCCCCCCTTTTTTTTTTTTTTTTTTATTGCTCACAGACCTAATTGTCTGAAAACTGGTGAAAAGGCAAAATTAAGGGCTCAGTTCTGCTGACTTTACTAGCTTTTTCATTGCCACAGCATACACAGCTTTTTTTTTTTTTCCTTTGCAAATGTAATTAGAGAACTTGTGTGCTTTAAAAGATTGATTATTCTCATGCAGTAACCTTGAAATGTTCTAAAAAAAAAAAAAAAAAAAAAGTAGCATGTGTATCCTAAGAGAACTAATCAAACTAATTCCTTGCACAGGACACATTTCCTCTGTGTTTTGGTGTAGCTCTGTAGTAATCAGAGAGGCTTGACAAAACACTTAGGCTGAAGCAGGGTCGACACGGTGCTGCCTGGGAGGGTGGTGCAGGTAGAGAGGTGCACTGAAACCCCACCAATTGCGCAACCTTCGGTGGCGGTGATGAGCTCTTGCTCACATGGGTCGGCCAGGGGAGGTCAATTGGATTACTCATGAGCAAGTGTCAGGTTGCACAACTCGTCCCTAAACTAGAATTTGCGTGTCTCAAACCCCTTTTACCCGAAGAAGAAAACGTATAATCAATTAAGCAAAGATGTATACACTGTGCTAGTGAAAATGGTTTTGGTTTTAATGCTGATTTTGTGTCAAACTCTTGTTTTGTTTTCTGTGGCTTCCTCACTTCTGCTCCAAAGATTTGATTTTTAAGTTGTTAGTTGAGGTCAGCTTCCATCTATGTCCATAGCTGTTTTCTCAGAGTAACAACTAGGATGTGAATTCCTAAAATTGAGGCATTCATCTCCATAATAGTTCATGGTAATGTGTCTCCCAGTCATCATCCAAGTGAGTAAATAGTATAGCATTTCTGCATATGAAGCACAGGGTGAAAATGTGCTTTCGCAAACTTCTGTGCAGGTATTTCCACAGCCCAGTGTCTCCTTTCTCCTGAAGTAAAGCTGATTCTACAGATGAGTGGCACTTTAGGCTCTGCCCCTCAGACCCTCAGTATCATGCTCTTAAGAGGCAGGTTGCTCTTCATGTTCTCAAAGGATGTCCATGCTTTGCTGGCAGGTGATTTCAGTTGGGGAACTGGATCGACATTTCATAACTTGTTCATCCATCTAACTGGTTCCTGCTATTGAAGTACCCAAGAACCTGCCTGGCTCAGGTTATCAGGACCACATCACACAAGGTAGGAAAAGACAAGTCAAAACTGGAGGGCCAAAGCAGAACTGAAGGGCAGGTTTTCAGGTTAGTTAGACAGCTAGTGGAGAACTCCATACCATCCCTTGTTCCTGCTAGCAGGTGCTTTTGGAAATTTGTGTCTGCCAAGCAAAAACTAATTGCTTGGCATTCTGCAGGAAAACTGCGAGAGAAACCATGGTTGACCTAGGCCTATACAGGAGAAATACAGGAGTTGGAGAACAGTGACCTTACACAACAAAGGATTACATGGTGGGAGTCATGGGTGGCTTCATTAAGAAAACATATGCAAATACTTTTGGAGGTATTACACCTCATGATTAATTTAACGGGGGGGAGGGGAAAGTAGGTACAACAAGCTGTTAATTTTTTCATTATAAAACACTCTTCCCTCACCAAAGAACAAAAATGTAGAAGAGGAGAACTGATCGCCAGCTCTGGAGAAAAGCAGATAGTTAGGTGTAAAACAACCTGTACAATGCAGGTAGTGTGACTGGCAAATTTTTATTGCTGTGTGTATGAAAGAGTAGAGACTATTTTTTTTTTTCATGGGCTAATGTGACTCAAGATTAAGCTTTATTGTGAATGATGAATGTAGGTCTAATCCTGTCAGGTGTTAAGCACCCAATCCAGAAAGCATTTGTTGAGAGTTAAGGAAGACCAGCAGGACTACCCACATTAAAAAAATAACCAAAACCCAAACCCCAAAAAACAATAAAAACACGAAGCTGAGTGATTGTGTTAGCCCTTTATTATATCTGGTAATATCTATCCTGCATAATTCTAAATGACTTTATTTTACTTGCCTCATCTCAGTTACTACAACAGGTTCTGTGTCTGCAGATGTATTCTTTAGCACTGGAAATGTGAATGTGAATGCATGAGTCTGAAGCACTTTCCTGGGCTGTGCTCATCCACAGGCTCACCCGTTCATTTGTGTGGGTTTTACAATAATGTTTTATTATTGTTTTGTGTCAATATTTGCTACTGCGCTAGCTCTGCCTTTTTCCTTCCACCCACCTTTCTCCTTGTGTGTGCGCTGCCAGAGAAGTGTGGTTTGACTGAAACCATTCCGAGATATTGTCATTACAGCAGCATCACTGGTATAATTTGTCAGGCAATAGGGCTGGAGGGGACGCAGCATGTGGATGCACTGCTACGTGTACCCAGGGGGTCCCTGCAGCCCATCCCCAGCCAGCCCACTCCCCAGTCCAGAGAGAGCTCTGCCGTGTCTCATGGCATGGGTGTTGTATGGCTGGAGGTTTTTAGGCTTGGGGCATGGGTTCACAATTTCTGAGCTCTTCTTTTGCCCCTCTGGAGGACTGGACAAGTCAGGCTCACTCTCCTCACACCAGATTACCTCCAGCACAGAGGGAAGGCTTGCAAAATGTCTTTGGGTGAAGGACTTAACTCTGGGCACAGAAGCTTCTAGAAGCAGAAGTGGGGGAAGGGCTTTGCCAACAGGTTTACTTTATCCCTGTGCAGGGGTCTGCTGCATGTGAAACACTATGGGGCAGGGACGAAGCTACTATGGTTTCTGGGGAAGCCCTAGGTGAGAGGGCTGGGTTGGCAGCTATTTCCTTCTCATAAGCTTCTTCCTTTGCCCTCACAGTGTTTCTGTTTGTTGCCTTTCTTAACCATCGGGTTCCTGCTCCTATTTAAAAGTCATGCAACTTCTCATTATTTTTTTTGAAGCTGGTTAATACCACTGCACAATGAAGCCACTCTCCCACATAAACAACATAGTGAGGCCTCCTGATGTGGTACACAGTATGAAGGGACTCAAATATGGCTGAGCTTGTGCTGTGGAAGGAAGAAGGAGCTGATCAGGAGGTCTGCTGGGGGAGGGATCTGCAGTGTGAACGGGAAAAAGCCAACAGGAGAAGGGGGGACGTCAGCTGCCAGCACCATCTCCTTTGAAGATCTCCGCAACCGCAACCGGAGGGAGGATCAGGTTGCCAGCCAGCAAACTCTCTCTTCCCAAAACATCCTGCCCCTAAAAAAAGGAGTGTGGAGCACAGATTGCCAAGGGCCTTTTCTAGTCGCCCCCTCACCCTGCGAGTCTCCCATCCCGACACTGCCACCATGGAGAGTCCTGTAACAGGACAACAGTCCCACCGATGGCTCTGCTGTAGCTGGAGTGAGGGGCAGGGGCACATGCCCTAACTCACTAACCCACTGCTTTTACCCGCTGCATACAGGATGTAAAGCATTTTTCGGTTCTACTGGAAATAGTCAGCACCCAGGTTTTTATTTGCCTTCAAATCTATTGGTTTCTAACATATTGTCACATCTGGGCAACTAGCAAGTTTCACCCATTTATGTTTTGTAAACTCTTAGTCTGCATTGTTCAGTGACTGTACAAATTGCAGGGTCAAAGATGGGAGAAGGGGTGCTTTTCTGAACAGGTGAAAATGTGTGGGAAAATAAAAACAATATTTGGCATAGATTTTCAAATTAATGAAAGCTTGAGCAAGAAAAAAGAGGAAAAGCTTTTGGCATGGACACAGTTAAATATGAGTTTCACATTTATTAAAAGTACGGATGATCCAAATCTATTCATTATTCAAAATTCATATCTGGTCCTGTGCAAGAAGTGTAAAAACTCATACTGACTTTTAGGAATGTCCCTCAAGACCTTTCTACACCTACATTCTGTTGCTTTTCCTTTCATCCTCTTGTCAGTCAATACTTAACCCTTTTGGATTCTGACCTTTTGATAATGTGAGGGTTTGTTATAGAGCTGATCAGATAGTTAAAAGGATATTCTTGCATATTTTCATAAATCAAAGCACCCCTCATGGTTTACTGTGATTATTATTACAAGTGACTATTATTACAAGCACACAGGAGCTTGTTCATTGAGGCACTAAGTCTCTCTAAATCTACCCTAATTTGTTTCACAAGCCTTTATTTATTTGAAAATTCACCCCATACATTTATAATTTTTTATTCTTTCTTGCATATTAAATCGGATGTTTAAAAAACGCCCGATAGCAAATCAGCAAGTATAAAACTTTCCATATGATTTGTACAGTCGTTGAGCCCTCCCCAAACAGTCAGAGCAAAGAGTTGGAAAAAGAGCTTGTGAGGCTGATATAGTTGTAAAAAATCCTCTAACCCAAATTGTAGTAAATGTGTAAAATAATGACTAAACAAAAATATGCAACCATCTCTACACATCTAAAACATTTCTAAGTATGTACCAGTTTTAGGCTCATAGTAATATCCTTGACTGTCATCTAGTTTCAGGAGTATAAAGAAATTGCTACAGAAAAGGTGACAATAATATGTCTTGTTGGAACTCAGAACCAAAATGAAGCAGCTGTACATCAGAGAGAAAATCTGAACCAAGAGACTGATAATGAGTGTGGCAAGTATTTTTTCTTGCTTATGGGTGGAAAAGCCAGCGAAGTCTCCGTTTGAAAACAAAGCACATAGTAATGTGATCATAAAAATCTTCTAATGGGGACCATGTGATGTACAGTAAATGTATTCCTTTCAATATGTCTACACAGTCTTTCAAGGTTGCCTCAAACTACTAGGGATATGATAGCATCAGTGTAGCTGGATGTGGGCAGAGCTGAACCTCCAGTTTTGTTGTTATTATTATTATTTGTGCTGTTATTATTTAATATGTATAGTGCAGCAGCTCCTCCGAACCTCAGATAAAAAACATCACCCCGTTTTTGTAAGGCAGCATGCAGACATTGCCAAGGCACTCTCGGTGCTCTGAAAAGCCTGCAATTGATGGAAACAAGTGACATTCGGAGGGTGGGGAGACGAGTACCATAATTATAGGTGGGGCTGCTAGTATTACCTGTTATTAAGGATTTGCCTGACACTTCCCATTTTAAGACCTGGTTTTGGTGGTTTGTAACTACTTAGTAAACTTTAACCATTTGTCTTTCACTAGACTTCCATCCTTGGCTGCCAGTGCTGCTCAGTCGTTATTAACAAGCTGATTTATTTTATTGAGGCTTAGGGGGATGGCAGGGTTGGGGCTAACAGAAGGAGCAGCAGCTTTAAAAAAAATACGAAGATATTTTATCATTGTGCCTTTCACTGCTTATCTGAAATAGGGATTCAAATATTATAATGTCACCCTGTTTCCTTGTATTCCCCCAGCTGTCTGTCTGCATTAATCTGTGAGTTCTTGTCTTAGATTTGTCTTTCTGTTCTGCAATTCTATGGTACCTTACACAGCTGGGTGCTGGTCCATGACTGGTACACCTATAAGCTACAGCAGTATCAAAAAGTACTCTGATTTTGCACAGAACAAGTGCTTTTGGGAGGCAAAGCAACGGTCCTTGTCCAGAAATCCTTCACGGTCTCTTTTATTGATTGTGACTCCTGAATTGCTTACCTTTCCCCGCACACTTGGAGTGCTGGAAATGTTTCATATTCAAATATGAATGGCTTTTCTTGTCAACAACATCTCCTTTTAGTAAATGATGTTTCTAAAAATACAAAGGCTGTTTTTCAGGCTCTGTTTAAACAGAGACACAGTGCTGTTTGGAGATCGAGCTGAGCAAAAGCTTATTTCCTCTACCTGTGTGTTTGGAAGCAGCACAGGGAGGAAGGGAATGAGCCACTGAGTTCATGTTTCCACTGGAAATGCAAAACAGAGGGCCAAGATTCATTAAGATTGTTATACTAAGTCAATATGACCTTTCTCTTTGTATTTTGCTTCCTTCGATTGACTTGAAATTGGACTAAGCAGTGAGCACCGTGTTCAAGACTTCTGAATTTCTTCAGCAAAGGTCGATGTTTTCAAGTGTAAGGGGATCATTGTTTCAATAGTGATTTTTGTGTTACCCATAAAGCCTCACAGGCCATTTAATTCACCTCCTTTATAGTCAGTATTTTTCACCCCCATTAAACTTAAGAGTTGACAAAATCTTACATAATTTGGCCTTTTAGAATAAATGCAAAAAATCACTGGATTCACGTTACAACACAAAGTTGTTAACATGGTGCTTTCCATACTTGAAGCCAAATCTTGCAAAGTGTTTTGGGTTCTTTTGCTTCAGTTTTAATTTTAATTATGAGCATTTTTGTCTCTCAGTAGAGTGAACATCCCTGACATTTGCAGGATCTGTCTCTACATTTAACCAAGTCAAAAGTTTGAAGGCTGAATGTTTGAAGCTGTTCCTATTGGGATTAAAGATGATTTCCTAAATGCAGACCTGTGTTTTCTCCTTGTAACCTGGCTATGGACCGTGTAATCTATGGCACGCTTTTAGAGTGTAATCATATGGAAAAGTCCTTGGCCAAAAAAAGCAAGCAAACAACACTAGATCTCAGTAAACCACAAATGCACTTCAAGATCCAAGTGTGGGCAGACTCGGGAGCTGAAGACTGTGCCATGCATCATGCAGAGGGTAATTTTCTGCTGATTTAAAAAACCCCAAGAAACAAAAAAACCCACCACACCCTCTAACAAATCCAGTTTGACCTAAGATCTTCATGTGGCTGTGATTTGTGATTAATTTATTATTTCCTTCCTGGGTGGCCTCTACTAGCTGACAATGATGTAGCAAAACACATCCCCCTACCCTTCTACCCCCTTTTTTTAAAAATAGCCCACAGTCCTTGCTCACAGGTCTGCTACCTTGACAAGGCAAAACTGACTTTTACTTTTTGGACCACACTCTTTACATGCGCGTGCACAGAACTCCTACAGGGGTCAATGGGAGTATATTACGCAGGGATCGAGAAGAGAATACAACCCTGTCTTGCTGGTGTTTTTCCTAGGATCAGGTGGAAAGATGATGTTTGCAGGACACAGTTTGCTGGCACCACGCCAGGCTCATGCCAGCTGCAGCAAATGCATGGTAATAAGCCTATTTCTATGCGAAAGAGCTTATTGCTAATAATTTCTGTCAGCTTCTAACCGACTAGTGTTTTGTTTTTTTAAAATCAGATGTTTACAATAAGTATTTTATTTTATTGTTTTAATGCAGTGCTAATGGTTATCAGCTCCATCTGACTCATCCAGCCCAGAAACCAACTTATGTTTCTAATGATAAAAGCCAAAGTAAAAGTTTAAATAAAAAAATATTTCTCCAAACAACTTGATTTTGCCTCCTATCTGGAGATAATGTGAACAAATTTCACAGTAAGAAGCTGAATCTGCAAATAGCCAGGCTGTAACCACTTGGACTTTAGGTGCGTGCTGCTACCAAATGGTGGGTGAACCTACCAGGAATCAAGAAGTCACAAGTCAAATTCTTTAGAAACTGTCAACCCTGAAGTGATGATCTCACCATCCAATGCATAGGGGCACTGCTGAAGAGCCATGTCTTGCCAAAGTATCCATGTTGAGCTGTTCTAGTAAGAAACAATAACTAGAGGCATGGTGGGAGATCCTGCAAATGTCCCTGTGAGCAGTGGACAATCTCTGTTCATTTTCTTGTGGTGCTACATCTTGTTTGTTTTTGTTTTGGTGGTTTTGGGGTTTTTTTTGGTTTTGTTTGTTTGTTTGTTTGTTTTGTGTTTTGTTTTTTTGTTTTTTCCCTCTAAACAATAGGGAAGAAAATAAGTAAAAAGAAATAAGTGGCAAATACCAGTCTGGTTTCCAGGTAACATATATCTATATCACAAAGCAGGCATCAGAGTTGGCATAAGCCACCAAAAGGCCCTGGGGGCTAAGTTGTTCATAAAGACCAAAACTTACCAGGAGCTGGTATTTCTTCCATGGCAAGGTTGAGTGAGATGGAAGAACCTGAAATTCTTGCTGATCCTATATGTGGCTAGACAGGTCTTCACCAGCAATCTCATGTCTTTCATGAGCTTGAAATCCACATTAACATTTTAAAATAGCAAGCAATAACTGTGTGAGCTGTCAGGCTTTCCAAAAGCCTATTTATAGCCTCATATACTGACAACCAAATTCCTACATAGACTGCCATCCCCAGATGATTTTATTAGGTGAGCCTCTGCTGGACCCCCATCCCCAAATGACATTTCCTATTCTAGAAGGGCCCTCAGATAGTTGCATCTTTGCTTTCTGGCTCTCCTTCAAATAAAATTTGCAAGAGACAAATCTTTGTTCAAGTGGGAAGTGATAGATCTATTCATGGTCTGTACGACGGAAGAGAGCTGGCTTGACTTCTCCATTAAGTCCTTATCATGCCCTGCAATATAGTATCACATGGGAGGTGAAATTCCTTTGGCATCTCACCTAGCATAGCCTATGACTGTCCTCTGAAACATCCAGTTTGGAAGGAAAGTCAACAAAAGCATCTCTGATGCACCTGTTGAAGTGCCTCCACTTAATTAAATTTTCTGGAATGGGGGAAGAGAGAGGAAAGCTCAGAGTGGACTTCATGGAGATCTAGACTAGGAGGTCAGAGGTACTGCTGTGCTTAACTCATCTGATCCTCTTCTAGAAGGAACATAATCTCAATTTAAAAATTGCCAAGGCCAGGAAACCCAGCAAAACCTTTGGGAGGTTCTTCTAGTAGCCAAACATCAGCACTCCTAAAGTCTAGTCTGAACTTGTCCAGTTTCACCTTGCTGTTTCTGGTGTGTTACACCTCTGTCTTCTGTACCACACAGCCCAGTATGAAGCTCTGCTCTTACAGACGGATCAAATCCCATCCTTCATTTTCTCTGTGATACCATAAAAGACAAATTTTCTACTCTGCTTTACAGCTTAACACCCTTCTAGACCACAGATACCAGGATGGGACAAAGTGGCTGCATCTAGACTGTGCCTGAGATACATACACAGTGATGTAGTGGTCTAAAACTGGTGGGCTTGTTGACCAGCTCCACACATCCACATGGCAGCCTCTGGGACACCATGGCATGGAGCTCACCCACACAGATGTAAGTTAGATCCCCACCAAAGAGAAGATTTCTTCTCCCTGGCAGTTCCCCAGAAATGGAATCACACCAAATAGACAGGTTGGTTTCACAAAATGTGGCTGCAAGGTCGTTAGGATTCACAGATGGGCTTAGGCCTTCACTGGATGAACCAGTGCCAAAATACCAAATGCAGCCTCTGTATCCCAAGGTTCTCCCATCCTTGTCTTAGAGACTTCATCTTTTGGCCACTGCATCTCCTCGGGGATCAGTACTCACCTGGCTATTTGCCATGACCAGGCTGTTATTGCTTTCCAGGACAAAGTCCCTCGTTCTTTAATGACCTCATACAGTCATTGCTTCTTTACACCTTTATATCGTGGTGTATCAGAAAACACGCTGTTTGCTTACTAATAGCTCGCCCTACATCAGTGACCTCTCTTCTTTGTTCACCCCCAGTCTTTGTCTCATTTGCTACTTTATCAGCAAGGATTTTATATTTTCTTCCAGGTCACTGATAAAAATGCAAAGTAATTCAGCCAGTTTTGCTAGCAGAAAGGGCCTGTGGGACTGTCCCTTGCAACTTGTGGGTTCTTAAAAAATTTGGGTTGCTTATTATATCAATCACAAACTCCCCCCAAAGGTAAGCTGCCTAGGAAAAAACTCCTATCAATATCCCACTGGTATTCCAGAGCACAGCTCTACTGCACAGGGAGAAGAGATTTACGCGTATTGAATTCACTGTTACTACTTTGACAAATAGCATAATCCCTCGGAGCTAGTTCCTGCATAATCACTGCTGTATGTTTTTACTGACCTTAGAAACAGAACTAGAGATAAGAATAGTTGAGAAGATGGAAGACAGCTCACCAGACCCTCCTTTGCTCCAGACTGATACAGGCTGCCTGGAAACTGTTAAAAGATGTGCTCCAACTTCCAGTGTTTTCTTCAGCTTTGTAGTGACAAGGACACCCTTTTAATGGTTTGGGTTAAAAGAGGGATGTATTTCGAAGGAATGCAAAGGAAGAAAATGCATTTTTTATTTTGTGTAACAGCCCTAACAGATATCTCTGTGTATGTTTTAATCATGGTATGGACAGATCTGCCTCTGTGATGCTTTCATTCATCAGATGCTATTCAGAGGGAGTCAGGCAGGCTTGCAACCCCTAACAGATGGAATAAGTTTAATGATCAACTGAAATGGGAGCCAACATTATCTGGTTTGAGACATTTTAATGCCTTGTATTTAAGAGCTTGAATTAAAATTATGATGACTCCATGTTGCCTGCTCCTTCCTATTAAGCATTTTGCAGAACCGTGTTCATGTTGTGATTATATAGCTGGGAGTATCTATGACTTTTGCCCCCCAGCACATTCTCAAGAAGAATATGTCTTCTTGACATATCCAAGTGGTATCAAACCAAAGTTTGTAAAGTAACTTTTTTTTTTTTCCTTCTCCTTTCACCTCTCTCAAACATGGGATTTTTATTTGCCTGAGTTTCAGAACTCTCAGAAGAAGCAAAGTCAATCAGGTGAGATCTGCCTTTTCCTCTAAAACTAAATGTTGCCTGCTCTGTCACATACGGCTAACGCCAGTCAGGTTTTAGCTAATGAAACTATGATAGTGTCAAATGCATTTCATGTCTTTCTTTGAGAGGAATATAATGGAGCTGATTGAAGGCTCTGCAGACATTAAAGGCCATTCATGTGTTAGCAATATGGATTCTGTGTGGTGCTGTGTCTTCAGGCTTACTTTGTAAAAGCATTTGTAACATTTCCAAGGGTTACAGCATGAAGAAATCTGAGCAATTGCAGTTACCAGAGGCTGTCAACAAGTTATCTGAAAAACAAGAACTCGGTTCTCAGATCAGATTTATTTATTTATTACTGTAGCCTATTACATGCCCATATAATATACAGGGCACACATTCAAATCTTTTTCTGCTAAAAATGAGATTCACTAACAAGATATACTTTATATTTCACACTCCAGCAAGTGTTCACCAGCATGCAGTTTTATGACTTTGAGAGAGAAATGAAAGCCGGGTAACATGATTAACTTTATTTCAGTTTTCTGAATGCCTATATGTGCTTCTCCCCAGTACATACTATGTTTCAGGACCTAAACACTAGCAGGCATAGCAGAGCAAGGAGAAGCCATGAGCTCCCAGTAAAAAAGTTTATTAAATAACATACTGCTAATTTACATTCTTTAGAGACCACCCAGATATTTCCAGTGCTGTCATATACCTACAACTGTTATTTTTGTAACATAATGTGCAAATGCATTAAGACTAAGTAAAACTGAACTGTAATTTTTGAAGGCCATACAACAGAATACACTGTATTCTTTTGTTTATTAACTTGAAGAGATCCCAGACTGGCTAAACATTATTTCTTTTTTCCACTGGTTTGTCCATAATTACTGCCTCAGTGAGGTTCTACTATAATCTAATTTATTATAAGCAATGTCATTTTATCAGTAGTGTGCCACATGTATTGCCTGTGCATTTTCTTAAAGTCTAATTAACCTTCAATATCACATGGGTTAGTTAGTGTTGAAGGCTTGAGTGTTGGGGTTGTTTTAGCTTGTGTTTTCTTTTAACACCGACCTTTTCAAATTCCCTCCTAGATAATGGGATACGACTTTTAAATGGAAGATACAGCTTTCAAAATGATTCAACATAATAAGAGATAAAACAACTGAGGAACTGAAAAAGCAAACAGTGCCTCCGACTTAAAAGGAAAACAACCATCAGTGCCCCTAGCGATTGTCTAATTTGGAGACATTTGAAAAAGACAGGTCTTAAGAGGGAAAAAATAAAAAAAGCCCTAAACTAAACACCACCACTTCAGAGTTGTGAATTTCAGCTGGCATGAAGTAAGAAGGGTGCAGATAAACAGTATCTGATGTAAAGCTTCATGGTACGGAGTTAACCCACCAGTAAATTTGAGCAGGAGGAATGAGCTCAGGCTGGACCAGCACTCTGCTTCATGTGGCGGTGGCAGCTTTGGCCCCACATTACCAATGAACAGGAGGAATTGGCTTATACTGGGGGAAGAAGAGTTCTGATTGCAAAAGAAAGCTGGGGTGTGCCCTGCTCTAAATTGTGCTCTGGCCACATCAGCTGCTGTGTTCAAACAGCTCAGAAAGACCCGCGACTCCCGTGGTGTAGTCTGAGCTCTGCTCTGAGCTGTCATATGTTTAAAAAGGTCTGGAGGACCCAAACCAAGGTGGTGATGGACGTTTGCCAGCCTCAGAAGTCATCACTGGGAACTATTGCCGCTCTGAAAGTAAGATCTGCTTTTGGGGTGGGGAAATCATTTTATAGAGAGCTGTCTTCATCGTGTGCCAGAAATAGGTATGGTTTCTGCACTTCTCTGCCAACTCTCCAGACATTGTTTACAGTATGTAGCACTGTTGTTTAGTACCACTCCCCCTCCTGCTCCCCCTTATTTTTAAGGAAAGATGCCTGGATATTTTGGTGGTGAAAATACCTAGAAACCATGACTTTAGCATACTCCAAAGGTTCAGATAACAGATGGAGAATAGAAGAAACACATATTTATTTATTTGGGGGGGTTAATTTTATGCATTTAAAGCAATCCACTGATCATTTGAAACCTCAGTCCTGATCTGTGAAGGTTCAGGGCTGCCAATACTATTTGCATATGTGCTGAAGAGTTTCAGCTGATAAAGTTGTGAGTGGTGTGCTCTCTGGTATGCTCTCTCAAGGGACAGTCAGGCTCAGGAGATGAGGTTTGACTTCATTGACTCTATGTGACCTTAGACTGCTGCTTAAAACAGTCTGTTCTTTCTTTCTCCAACTGTCAAATGAAGATAATGATTCTTACCCTTTCTTAGGACAGCGCTTTGAAATTTATAAATGAAAATATTATTTATATTCAAGAGGTTCCCAGACAAGGAAAATGAATGATTTCCATAAATGCAATATATTTCTTCCTTGCAACCTTCCTGTCTGGAATGTCACGTCTAGTTTGTAGCACTCACACACTGAGGCTGGTTGTGAGAGACAAATACTTACAACCATTTCATATACATACAGTCACTCTCTATAGCAGGTCTTTGTATGTAATTTTCTGTATATACCTATATAAGTGTGTACATGTGTGTATATAGCAGATACACAGAATAACACCTGAAGTGAATGTGAACCTTTCCTATCTCACATTTGTGGGGCTGACTACCTTTGTAGCGCTCTCAAATAGCAAAAGTGATAAATGTTTTGTGTGACTTTAAAATGGCAAAAACTCTATCAGTCTGTTGCCTAGTGAAATACTTACATTGAAAACATTACTATTTAATAGGATGATGTAATGTTTGTCACAGGATGATTCCATTGCGCTTACCTTAATACAGTATTAAACTAAGGTCCAGTCTGCATAATTGTGGTTTCTGTCCAAATGGTAATGAAAATTCCCAGTGGTCCTCTCTGAAGGGGTGATCAGATGCCCAGGGAGCTCCAGGGAAAAACTCTTTTTCAAGAACAGCCCATTGCATTGGGCAACAGTGTCTGTATGAAAGAACCTAATATCCAAGATAACAATAGTTCTGTTGCTGCGGGCAGAATGGCAGCTGCACCTCCTTCCCCAGTCAATGGACCAGCTTGGAAGCTCATCTCTGCCTTCTGCTGTGAGTCTTCAAGCTCTGAAGATTGACTGTAAATCTAAATTTTAATCTTCCATCTCCCCCTGATTCTCTGTATTTCTTTATCTACAGAGATCTTCAGAGATGTCAGAATTTCTGCTGCAGATATTTTTGGCTGTCTTTGGCTTGGCTATGGTTGCTCTGAAAGGAAGATTTAGTTTTTTGAATGGAATCAGTACACTATGTTTATCTTACCACAGCCCTTACTTTATTAAATATCTCAGAAAAAAGTTCCTGGTGTTTTCTCTGTCTCTTGCTCATTCCTTTTCTCCATGTTTATTTTGGTTTCTCTCTGCACTGTTTGCTACCATCATGTGTTTGGTGAGTGAGGGTAAGAAGAATATGAGAAAGGAGAGTGGTAAAATTAATATGGCAGAAATATACACTGTTGAGAAAAAGTTTTCTTCACTGCTGTTTCTAAATTGTCCATTCTTGACTTTTTAAAAATAAATATTAAGAATATTTTCAATTGCAAAGATGGTAAAAGGGAGAGAAAATATGACAGAAACAGTTAAGGATGAATACTGGTAAAGTTGTTACAAACTCTCATACTAAATATATGTTTGGTAACAAGAAACAAATGTTTGCAGATGTCCCTGAAGGAGAAACAGGGCATGGAAATTCTTCTTGCCATCTGCTGCAGGTTCATTGACCCAAACTTGATCCAAAGTCATGTAGATCTCAGTTCAAGTCCCTCCATAAAGCTGATCTTTGCAGTAAGCCCTGAAGGATGCTGGCTGCTAGGCCTGACTCTGGCCAGGGCAAGTGCTTTACAAGCAGGTAAAAGGCTGCAGGGACAACACAATATTTGCTACAGAAAGGGCTGTGGAAAACAATAGAAAAAAAGCTCACTGCACTGTTTCCATTTCACAGAGAGGACCTTCTTCTTTAGGGAAGCAAAGTTTCACAGTATAGGTAATTTCACAGCTGAGAGACGCTATCATGTTGCCTTAAAGCAGTTAAAAAAATAAGTGAGAGGATCTATCACCTTTTTTTCCTAGCCTATTTTTGGAAGGTGGTAATTTAATATGGTTTTTTTTTCAGGGCGGAGGGAGAGAGGAGAGTAAATTTGCACTGAGAGGAGGGAGAATGAATAAATATGAAATGGCTTCTCCTCGGGAGCCCAGGCTAAGGAATTTGCCTATGCTCAGCTCTGGAGAAAAGCAGGACTGCTGCTGTCATTGTGGGGGGACCACAAGAAGAGCAATGGGAGAAATGTACACTCAAAACTTGCTGCTAAATACACCGGATGGGAAGCCAAACGAACTCACATCCCTTGTCAGTAATTTATAACAAAGTCTGCACAGTATGGAGAACCAATTGCTTGAAATCGATAGAGAATTAATGACCTATGAAGGGAAAATAAACCATTCTGCCAAAACGCAGAAGGTGCTAACAAAGCCTGCTTGAGTGCCAGTGAAGAGAGGACATCCTGGGCGAGGCGGTGGG
The DNA here is from genome assembly GCF_003259725.1 of Athene cunicularia. Lineage (NCBI taxonomy): Eukaryota > Metazoa > Chordata > Aves > Strigiformes > Strigidae > Athene > Athene cunicularia. The sequence continues at coordinate 4,966,266 of NW_020799095.1, forward strand.
CATCCCATGATGGGGTGCAGTGGGACTGCAGGGGGTCAGTGCAGGAGCCCTGCTTGGCCAATACCTACTGTCACTGCTGAATGTCTTGCAGTGTCAAAGGGTAGCAGATCCATCTGTCAGAGGATCTGAACTTCTTTCCCTGACTGAAGTGGTGAAGATCCACATCCTGATGGAAGCCCTGTGCCTGGCTAAGGAGGAAGGAGAAGGTGCTACTTGAAGAGGGCATGGCAGAGAAACTCTGTGAAAGCAACAGTGCCAGGGAGGCTTTAGTAGACTTAAACCCAGCACAAAGCTGTTCTAAACAGTATTTCTAGCAGATCCAGAGTCTCCCCAACATTACCATTAGAGACTGCAGCTCAGGATTACTGACTGACTTCTTGTTTACCCTGTGTAATGTTTCACTGCCCCAGCCAGGCAGAGGTGGGATGTAAGATATTTAGCACTGGAGTCAGTATGAGGCCCTGAGGTGTACTTCAGGAATTATCTGGGCTTAGGCCAAATAATACATTAGACAGCAGTGCATATTTATTACCAGGTTGTCTTGTAACTCCCTGTCTCTTGTTAAAGTTTCTAAGTCAGCGTAAGTAGAAAGAAGAGAAACCCACTAAGCCATCTAGTCCATCTTCTGTCCAGTGCAGGATTGCTCTCTTGAGTACAGTCACTTGTGCTTTGCTAGTTTTAAATGTATCAAGAGATGCATCACTTCATTTATGAGAGTAATCAATACCCTAACAGACCTGTCAATAAGTTTTCATTTTCTTTTACATTTTGCCTTTAAAAATACCATCCTGTTGCAAGTTATGCCCACTGGTGTTAATAACATTTCCGACATACATAGATGTCTATTGGAACTTCCCCTGTTCATTGCTTAGCCGATACATATATCTTTAGGGCCAGACTTTTACACACTTGCCCGTAATATTTTGCTCTGCAAGTAGGCCTGTTAAAATGTAGGGGAAAAGGATGGCATAAGAATTAAAGTGCTACTCCACAGGAACAAAAGGTGCCCCAATCCACCCCTAAACTATTTTAATCTTTCCTTAAAAGTCAGCCCAGACAACCCCTTAGACACTATTGTTGCTCTCCACTGAACCTGCCCTTTTAGATGCTAATAAGGTACCCAGGAGTGAATTTAGTATTCCTGGTGTGGTCACACCAAAGCCATATGGAGTGGAATCTTTTCTTCTCTTTTCCAGAAGGTGATGTCTTTGAATCTGCAGCCAAAAATTTCCCTTTCTCTTTTTTTGCTCAGTCACATGTAATGCACTCTCTACTATCACCCTCAGGCTTCTTTCAGCATTACTTTCCTCATTTTCCCTTCTGAGGGATAACTGAGTTTTGGATTATTTTCCCTAGATGTCTAGGCTTGAATTCTTCAAGTCGAGAGTCCTTCTGTTATTTTCTCCACATAGGTCATATCATGTCATCAGCTATTAAGCACAATTCTAAATGTGGATTATAAATTATGGGTTTCGTTTTCATTGATTTTCAAGGGGGAGGAAGGAATTGACAATTACCAACATGTCTGAATTTAAATTCCATCCCTCTGCCATCAGCATCGGAAATAATGGGAATTTTATTCATTACAGCTTAATGTACAATGTTATTTCGGATCAAATATTTTCATAAATATTTACTGTTTAGAAATTGAAAATCTGCTCCTTAATAATCCAGAAAAGAGATCCTTTAAACCTTTATTCATAGACAAATGAGAAGTAGAAGATGGCATATTTAGGATGTACAATAATTAAGTCTCAAGGAAAACAAGTATGGGAGTATGCTTTAGTATGGGCGTTGGATTGACTGGGAGAAAACTGTAGTCTAGTAATTGCAATTCATTCTCAATTCAGGATGCTATATTTGGCTATGCTATATGTAATGTATTTTAAACTAGATTTACCAATGATGTAAACTGAAAAATGAATCCAATTGAATTATACATTCTCTAATGGGTGAAGCAATTTTGTCCGTTTCTTGCAAAAGTTGAAATAAGGTACACAGATATTGGTGGTTACAAAAGTACTGCAGAAAAAGAAAGTGTCTGTCATGCAGGGAAAAATTCTCCACTCATTTGTACCTAGAGGGAAAATTCATTAAAGTTGCCCTTGTGAAGCTGCACAGAGTTTGCTGCTTTGCCCAGATATATTGGAACACAATTAATCCACATTTCAGCTCCATTTTACAAGATAGAGATGTTCCTGGCACCAAAATTTCTTCTACTTCAGATTAATTCATCAGATTGGATTGCCTTTTCTCATGTAATCAAACTGATACATGTCCTCAGTTCCTATGCAAAGGCATTTTATGAAGATGGAAGGATGTAAATTCACTTGAAGGAGACAACTGAATTAACTGTGTATCAGCAAGCAAACCACACCGTGACTGTTTATAATCTCTGTGCACACATTGGCCGGTGTGGAGCATTCCCCAGCATTAAGAATCAAATGGGGGGAGGGGTGGGGAAAGCTAGAATAGCTATGGGATATTTGAAATGATCAACTGATGTCAGTTCTGCTTGAGCATTTCGTGAAATAAACATTTATACTTTAGTGGATGGTGCTGTTAATTACTTGGCATTCCTACGCAGACATAAATAAAATCCAGAATTTACACGTAAATTGCATAGTTACACTTAGGTTATGCTAGACCTTGGTAAATTTTTGGTCAAGCTTATTCACTGAAAAGTGTGGTGTTGTGTGAAATGTTTTTAAATTGTCGGAGTTTGTGGGCCTTTTTTTCTACAGAAAGAAAAACTGATACAAAATCTGAATGCATCCAAAAGTGGCTCTTCAAAAAGTTGATTCAAGTCCAAATGTTCTTCAATAGCCATAGTGAGCAGCCAGAACTCAGCATAAATTTTCTCAAAACAACTCTGTGTAACTTTAACAACTGTAATGGGGGAATCTCAAGAGTGCTACTCTATCTCCATGACACAGAGGTACATCCCTTCCTTCTTCAGCTATATTTCCCAGATGGACAGGGAGATTTGACAGTAAGAGTTACCATTGTTCAAGACAAATCTACCTTTCTTCATTGATCCAGCTCATCTCACACTCTCTTTCTTCCACAAACTCAGTACCAAATATGTAAGGATACCCTAAGACTTAGTTTTCTTTGCCTCAAGCATCTTCAGCATTTCATGGGGCATCCCCATATCCTCAGCCAAGTGCTCTGCTGGGGTCCAGTCTACCATGACAGCATTGCATTTGCCTGGACCTAGTGTGACCATGGCACAACTGAACCCAACTCAAGTCCAACCCGGGCCGAAGCAGGGTGGTAAGAGGATTGCTGCTCCCTTGCCCCAGCTGCCCTGGGTGGGTGCCCTGTGCAACTCTGTTGGGGACCACCATCGAGGGGATGGAGGCACCTGCACACACATTGGCCATGGAGGGACACACACTTGGATGCTGCCTACAGCACTCTCAACACTCTCAGTTAACTTTCTTCTTGGGAGAGTTAAATGAGACTGTGCTGAAAAGAGTTGACCATCAACAGGTGTAAGATTCCCAACAAAGGGCTTCCTCTTTCTACAATTCTTTCTATAGAAGAGGACTTGCACAGATGTCTGGGTGAAGACTTAAACTAGACCCAGTTTCAAAGATTAATTATTTTTCCCTAAGTACAGCCAGAGTCTGAGATGCTGAAATACTGTGGGAATAATCTGTTATACCACTCAAAAAATTGCAGTTTCTAACTTAATTAGCTAACATGGCTTGAGATATGTAACACTGACCATTACAGAAAGCCTGATAATAAAGGGTAATGATATACACACTTTAAATTAACGCAAGCTATGCAGAAACAGACTCACTAGGATGCTGTGTCTCAGTTTTAAGGAAATTCTCCCAGCGATGGGAGGTACTAGAGTCTGCCCTTTAATTTGTCCTACTTTGTCTGATTCTTCCTCTTTCATATGCTAACTTCCATTCCTTTCCAGGAATATAAACAATTTTGCATATTCAAAACTCTTGGAAAAATATCCAAATCTTTTGATATTTATCAGACCAGATCTAACACAGAAGTTTCCAAGCAGTGATGAACCTAATAACCAATAGAACTAGGTAATAATTAGCAGCAATAATAAAAAAATATTGCAATATTCAAACTGAAATAATAAAATAAAAATCCAAGCCTGATCTGGGTAAATGGAAAGAACATTTAAATACAAATGTGTGTTTCATAATAAAAGTACTTTATGTCACTAGTACTACTATGCAGTAGTAATGGCTCCAAAAGGTATCACAGCATCCAAAAGCATGGAGCTCTTGGCCTGAGTTTGCATTTTTTAAAAGCAGTTGGCAAAAGTCTCCTTGAAGAGCAAGCCTGGTGTTTGGAATCACGGAGGAGTGCTACTGTGGACATTGAAGATGGGAGTGCATGGGAGAAGGGTCTGATAGAGGATGGGAACCAACACATCTGAACTGGAGTGATTGGGGTAAAACCACTGTGGAGGGTAGAACCTTGCTGAACAGGGACAGCAGCCTCTGGATGCAGTCTCCACCGCTGGGGGGGTTTGGCTGTGCCTTCAGCAGTTGGTGCTGGGGCTCATAGCAGAGCTTTACTGGGAGCCCATGGGAGCTTGTCCCACTGGTGTGGGCTGGGCTGGATACCCAGGAGGGATGAGAGGCTACCTGTTGAATGCTGCAGTAGAGCCCACATCACACTCACTTTTATTTGTCAATAAGTGGCAGTGGCTGGGTGTAAAATACTGTGAACTTTTACATTATTATTTTACATCTATTTTTTTTCCCTACATGAGCAGGGTACTTTGGTCTTAGACAATGACCTCTCTGGGACAGAAGTAATAGTGGGGAGCATGCACCTACACCTCAGCCACTCCAGATTGTACCTCATTGCATATTTAGTTCAAGCCACCAGGAAGGGAGGGTTCATGTTAAGGTGCTAGACTGTGCAGTGTCTAAATTATAATGGCTGAGGCTCAGACACCAGTTCTCTCCTGTCAACTTTGTTGTCAGGAGATCGTAGCCCAGCAGACGGGTGGTAACAAACAGCTGGGAGGCAATAACAACATTTACTCAATGAATGTGAATGAGAGCCCTACTTTAAATAAAGTTGCTGCCTGCTGACATCAGTACAGTGCCATAAGGCAATGACTCCTGAATAGGTTTCAGAGGTGATCTGGGTAAGTGGAGCTTGCACGGGTCTACCTTTCACCTCTTCCATGCTGACATGTTGTTGGGGTTTAACATCATGCTAGCAGAGGGCACCTTACAGGCTCAGGGCCCTGAATCTCATCAACTGTATTCTTCACCTTTTATCATCAGGATGGATAGATGGATGGATGGATGGATGGATGGATGGATGGATGGATGGATGGATGGATGGATGGATGGATGGAACCATGAGTTGTTTAAAATGACAGCTGATACAAAGGAGACCAATATTTGGTTCATCAGTTAAAACAAATCAGTGAAGGGCTTTGAGACCTACCAATATTTTTAGTGTAGTATATAAGACCCGTTAGATCAGTACTGCTCTCTGACCACTTCCCCCTTTAATACTTTGACCTCCAAGAATGCAGTAGTGCAAAGGATTTTAAGCACGTGCTTGAATTTCAAGACAATCCAAGAAAGCTAAGAAAAGGCTTAAGTGTTTCCACAAACATGTGGTTTGGCATCATCCTACAGCCTCAGTTTTATTCACATAGTGTGATGGGAGGCAGATTGATTTTGTCCTTGTGCAGTGTTCATGAGAAAAGACTTAATTTTGAAAATATGATGGCTGGCAATGTGGAAGGAGTCCTGAAGTTACCTGGACACACGTACATACATATGAAAGCATTAAAAATAATTTATGTGACAATCAGTTGTCTTTTAGAGTGGAAGACTTAATTATTAAAAGAGATGGAAGGTAGCACTAATGGAAAGCAATGATACATATATACATGTATATTATAGCACAGACATGAGCCACATAACTTATAGCCTGATGTTTGGAAAGATTGGGATGTTCAGCTGAGAAACTTTGGGCTGACTCCCTGGGACGTCAGTGGAGCCTGTTCCTTGATGTTGTACCAGTCCTGTTTGGCCATCTCTTGAGTTTGGGCTCAGAGATTACCTAGGGATAGACCATAATCTTACAGGGACAGGATAAGGCTTTCTGCACATGTAGAAGAGCCCGAGATATTTTATATCTGCAACCATAGCTTGCATGAAACCTTAGATTTCCTTTTGAGATGAATGAGAGAGAAAAAATTCAGCTAGTCACTTTGGTTTTAGAGAGGCCTTCTTTCCTAACTACACCAACCATTGCCTCCTTCAGCACCAGTGCTATACTACTGTAACCAAAGAAGCAGTTACTGAGTAAGTTTAGTGCTGTCTGCACTTTTCCAGCAAGCTGAATGTTTTTTCTGGCTGCATGGTAAATAAACAGCATAAGTATACGAGGTGGAGAAAAGTGTGTCCATCTCCAGAAAGACTATTTGTAAGTCTGTAACAGAGCTTCATTTTGACTGTTCTCTATAAATTTGTTTGTTAAGTACTGAAGTACTGAAATATTCTAGTTTCCCCTATAACACAAGTCAGTTAAAAAGATTCAATGAGTTTGTCTTCCTTTAACCAACTGCAGACTTCAAGAAAAAAAAACAATTGGAATTTCTCTGAAGGCAAAATCACATCATGTAATTTAGTGGCTAAATACAGATATATGCTTATTAGTTTAGGAACCTGTTTCTTGCAATTTCTTTCCCCCATAAGCTCTACAGTTATCCAAAGTCTTCCTTGACATTTCTCCATTTTGTGCAACTGCCTGAATTGGGCGGGGGTGAAGTTGCCCTATGCACATTTGTGTTGTATTGGCAAAAGTGCCCTAGGCAAGCACACTTTTTACTGGCTCATGTTTCATTACCTTCCTGAGCTGACCTTCTGGAGACGTCTGTTTAAGTGAACTTGAGCCAATGAAACACCAGGCAACAGACTGAAAATCTTGGTTTAATTGAGTCATCATGCCAAGTATGTGGGAAGCCTGGTGACAATGACAGAGTGCTGTGCAGTGATTTGAAGGGTTAGCTGTTTCACCAGCTCCAGGCATGCCAGGCCCAGATGAACTCACTGAACTTGTGGTACAGAGCCACCCCAGATGTGAGCAATAGGATGCAGAAGTTTTGCTGTGCAAGAGGCGTCCAGCCATCTGTCACATGCCTGATAGATCTGATGCATCCCACAGCTGTATGACTGCTCATAAGCAACTGTTGTGTGCCTACATAGCAGTAATTCTCCCAGGAAAAGTAGTTCTTCCTGCCTGAAACTGTGTGTGTGTGTGTGCAGCGGGGGTGTAGATTCCCATTAAATGGCAGCGTGTATCACCCAAAGGCAGAGTCTTGGCAGATCTCCAGATGCAGAACCTCAGACGTTACAAACCAAACTCTGCCAGAGCCCTGGGGGAGCCCTTTTTGAGAAAACAGTGAACAGTCAGACCCAGATCCCAAGAAGAGTGTTATCCCCTCTGGAGGCAAACCAAAGAAAATATTCACACCATCTCTTCTGCGTAAAACCAGGGTTTTGGTGTTATTCTACTGGCAGTGTAGTCAGTTGCCAGACTGGAAAAGTAGATGAAGAAGGAGCTCTGCATCTTTGTTTTGTTTCCAGAATTGCAGTGATAATAGGAACATCTTCAAAATCTCTGCTGAAACCAAGGACTCTATAGGTAGAAATTAAGCACAATTGCGTCTATTATACAATATTTAATAACAGCTCTATAAGACTCCATGAACTGGGATATTTTTATAAGTGATGCTGCAGCCATGTATGAGACTAATTTGGAGAACCAGATGCAGGACATGTGTGGCTGCTCAGCACTCATGATAGACATGGTAGATTTTGTAATCTGTATGTTCCTGATATTGCTTTTTCTTTTCTTTGAGTTCTTACCTTTGTTCACTGGATACTCACACACGCTATACTAGACTGAAGTGCCGTCTGCTGGTTAGGGGCAATTTTCCCAGTGACTTTTGTAGGACTGAGATTTAATACCTGGCATATGAAATACTTTCGTACTTGGTGTATAAAGTAATTTCATACTCTGTAGACTCTCTCACTTTGATACATTGGAAAATGAGCAACATTTACTGTCTCTGAGAATTAAGACTGTCACATTTTCTAAGTATGGTCTAGAGTTAGTATGCAGGCTATAATTAAAAAAACCCCGTGATGCACTGATCACCAAAGAAGCATTTGTTTATTTTGCCTACAGTGCAAGTTGGCCATTTCAATATTGGTCTATCTATAATTACATTAATATAAATAAAGCTGGAGTGTCTGTGCTTTACCCAACTGAGGGCTACGCTTGAGTTTTAGCAGAGCCAGAGTGATGAATCTAATTTACTTAACAGATTAGTCAGATTGCAACTGGCCTTGTAATACAAAGGTGATAACCAGAGATGCCAGAAAGAGCTAGCCACCCACAGACTCTGACCAAGTGGGACCTTCTACATGGTGCACCCTGCAGTGCACCAATGACACCCGCGCTTCAAAGGCGACCCACAGAAGAAAAATGAGCCTGTGACATTTGGTTCTTCACAATGAACAAAGAAGCCAAAGAGATGGCTATTGGGCTTTCTTAACTCCACCCGATATTATATTAGGAATATACAAGTCATTAGACCCTGTCCTGACTGGATTTGTGCTTCCCTGTTTTGTCTAGAAGGCCTCCCAGAAGATTTCTTCTGGATATAGACCTTTTTCACCTTTTCTGAAGGGCCAGGTGTACACGGGAAGGCCTGTGCTGGTAGGGCATACACTTTCAGCAGCAGTGTGCCTCTGGACCTGTGCATGAGTGAAACAAGTTGAGCCGGTAAAGCACAGCCCTGCCAGCGTGTCTGGCCCCAGCGCATCAGGCACAGACGGAGGTCAGCTCTCCGACCAGTTTCATGTCCCTGATGGACGTTGCTGAGTCAACAGAGCTCTTCCAGGTGGACCTGGCCAAAGTCGTTTTGCCATTCTCCTGCAAGGCATTTGAGTTACACAGGTAATGAATGACAAACCCAAAAGAAGCAGCAAACTATAAATGCTCTGACTAAGAAATCCCTGTTCTTATGTTTACTTGAACTTCTCTTCTTGTGTCCCTGTGACATTATAATCCTGCCAGTTCTCTGATGTCCACAGAGTGTTTTGGGGAATAGAAGTGATAAGACTCAAGTTTCTACTGCGAGTAAAAGAAAAAGGAAATCTGTAAATATGTCTACATTTAAAAATTATAAACTATAAATTTAAAAATAGGCTTATTGCATCTTTTCTACTCTGGCATCTTTATATTAGGGGAGAACAGCTTTAATGTATGCTGGGACTATCCACACTGTGGGCACCAATCCAGACCCCAACTGCACATCAATTTTGTTCTGACCTAAGTAAGGTCCCAGTTCTGCTTGTCTGCAGGAGAGGCTGTATTTCTTGCTGCTACCACAACCAGCGATGTTACTGGCTCTTTCAGCACCATTGTCATTTGTTCACCCACTGCTCCAGCTCCTGATCCTCCACCCTTCCTTCAGATTTGCAGCTACTGCGGTACCCCAACACTGAGCAGGGCTGACACTGGTGAACTTGCCCCACTAGCAGTAATACAGCAAGGAAAGGCAAGAACAAAAAAGGGTACTCACAACCCGAGTCAGCACATCTTTCTTGCTTACCATCCATCTGCACAAACCATTGCTGAAGGATGATGCAGGGGTGGGATCAAGTGCTCAGCAAGGGCCGGGGGGTAGAGCTGCCCAGGAAAGAAATCCTGAGGAAACTGCAGCCTCAGCTCTCTCAGAAAGGAGCATGTGAGGACATGCAGTCTTGCCAACCAGGAGCGCTGCTCGGTTCCACATAAGCAGCCAGTTTTGGGGTCAGTTTTCTCATAGTTTTCCCTATGGCAATATCAGTGAGTGCATCCTGAGTGCCGAGCAGCTGCAGCATTCGTCGCTGTCTCTTCCTTGACAAAAATACTAATGTGTGACCTGCATACTACAGAGGAATTGGCAATTTTAGATCATTACTGGGGAAAACCATGGCAAAGATTAACTTGTATCACCGTAGTGCTAGTGTCTCCTGCAGCAGTGAAGGAAAAAAAAGGCTTGACACTGCATAGAATCTACTTTTGTCTTAGCAGGGTACTGGCTGCATCTGTTTGAAAGGCTTGCATTGTATCACTGCTCTTTGTTATCAGGTTTCCCATGGTGGTCAGTGTTACATATCTTACATTGTTTGAGCTAATTAAGCCAGGGAATCAGGGAAAGCACATTTCCGGCGGGGATTTATTGCCAAAAGATATTTCAACTGAAGGGGAAAAAAAGGAAATCTCCCTTTATGTCCAGCATTCCTGAGCTGTTTCATAATATTCAGCTTTCAGCTTCGTGGAAATGAACTGACAATAATGTCAAGAAGTTTGAACGTGAGCAGTTCCCCTCTGTTTTGTTGAATTTAAGAGCACCATAAAGAGAGCAAGGAATCTGTGTAGTCACAAAAATAAAAATATTTGAATCATCTTGGTTGGAAACAGAGTTAGATGTTTTGCTTAATAATTTACACACAAATGATTGTTTGCTCCCAAGGTGCCTAGTGCCATTCTGTATCCATTGAGAAATGCAAATGGCAATGTTTTACATCTTCACCAGTATCTATGAGATATGATATAAGAGTCGGGTTGATTTAGAGCTTAAGGATATGCTGTAGGTGGGAACTGTGCTAGGCGAACAGTTGGACTAGATGATCTCCAGGGTCCTTACCAACCTAGATGATTCTGTTTCTGTTTCTGGTTCATATTTAGGATGCCATCAGAGGCAGTGGGGCATGGTTCACTACTGCCTGAACCCAGCATGGTTGTTCACCGCTGCACGAATGGGTGCCCTGCGAACAAGCCTGGCATGTCAGGGCCAGAGTGTGTTTTCCAGAACCTTCAGCTGCCTGGCAAGTGCTGCCTGTGGGGCAGAGCCTTGGCTGCAACATGGTTGTCGGCCCCTGAAGAGGGAAGCTCTGCTCTTACGTATGGGATGTCGTATACAGGTTCATTGTTAGGAAATCCTGTGTGTGAACAAAGCTTTGCTTTTCTTCCAGATAATATTAATAATCACTGTAGATGGGACTGGTGATGATGACAGTTTCTTCATTTTCACCAGTAGGTCTAAAAGGTTTTGCTGAAAGAAACGAGGATGATTATCCTCTGCCTGCCAAGCAACTGTTGATTATTAAAGGCATCCAGTGTTTTGGATGAAAAGGTCCTGTTTTCAGTTTTGTGTAACTTTTGTCAAGATTTGGCTGTGCAGTGTGAAATTGTCTTCAGATGTCTTCTGAAGCTTGGTTTGTTTTGTTTGGTTTTTTTTTTATTTCATAGGTAGTTTCAGCTGAAACATTTCAGTTCTCCCAAACATAATGAAAAAAAGGGGTTTTACCCATGGGAAAAGAAAAGACTGGAAACTGTATCTTTAGAAAGCGTTGGCAGTACCCCTCATTTGAAGCAGGGACCAAAAGTCTGATCTCACTATACTGTCAAAGAAAATATACATAATTTCTAGGCCTCTGAAAAGTTGCAGTTTGCACATGCTCACTACAGAGGAAAGTATTTTAGCCAAACTCCCCTCATATTTGGCATGCAGTGAGCAGGCTAGAGTGCAACCTATCATTGCTATCAGTTAATCCCTTAGGTCAAGGGAGAAGAGTCTTGGATAGCAGAGATTCCAGCTTTGCTGATGACACATACACGTGTCAGCACGAAGCTGAATGATAACACTTCAGTCTTTTTTTTTTTTTTTTAAATTATATGCCAAAGCTGTTAAAAAGATTGTGTTGAGATGGAAAAATCAGAGACTCAAAGTCAAACAGGAGGAATTCCACAATTAAGGTTCTCTTCATAATACCATGCCAGTTCCTTTGTGCAGATTTTATTATTATGATCCATCTTTAATTAAATGATGATGCTAATTTTTTCCCTAAATCCCCATCCTCATGTAGTGCACAGGATGATTCTGCTGTTAAAATTAATGAAGACTGTATTATGAAGAAAGCCCTTGGCTGTAGGATCCTCATCCCAAGTGCTCTTGTAGCTGGAAGACATGCAGCCCATGAAGCAGCAGGTTACAAGAAGGGAGAAGATTACATGGTGCCTTAGGAATTCAACTACAGGATGGCATACCTGTGCCTGCCACTTCATCCGTATATGATGCTGACCAAGTCACTTAAAGCAGTTTTTGCACTGGTGGATGCTAAATGCAAATCTGTCACTTCCAGTGCTCGTGCCTCGGCACTCAGAGGCTCTTGAACCTGCTGCTGTTTTTCCCAGCGGAGACATCAGGTAAGCAGCACTGTGAGAGAGGATCTTCATCAGCAGGCCAGAGCTCCCTGCTCAATTCTCTATGTTTTTTCCTGTAAGAAAATGAGCTAGACTAAAGTGCAGAGCAGATTGATACTGAATTTGCATTCAGATAAGTAAGAAATGTGTAAGAAGTGTTTGTGGGTAGAAACCTGCCCTGGTGCACGCAGTAAACCTTGGGAGGGAAGGAGGTGGGGAGAAAGGTGATGTGGAGCTTGCTGTAATGTTTCCTTCTATGGTCTGACTGAAAAACCAATCACATGGATAGGCTCTTCGAGTGACCTGCTGAACTGATAAAAATAAGAGGACAAGCCATCTGAAAGTGCCTCTAGAGATCGGAAGAAAAACGAGTGGTGAAATCAAATGATTAAAAAAACATCTCTGAGCTGGTCATCTTCTCTCACCTCCTTTCCACTATGAGAAAAGGCAAGGCAAGAAGTAGGAGAAGAGCACTGAATATTTTCTTTTATTCCACAGAAGCTCAGGTGCTGAACTTGTTACAAATTTTATTATGTGCAAAAAGGAGCTTCTAATGTTTTTGGACTGTTCCTCCCCTCACTCTCCAGTCCCCACTCCTATTGTATTGAAGCCCATTAAGACCCTAGTGACAAGTGCTGGATGCTTGGAGAACAAGCAGCAAAGGCAGTAATGCTGACTTCTCTCAGCAGCATGTGGATGAGCGAGAAAATAGTGTCCTTATCGCCTCCCCCGGCGCAGCAATCTGAATGCCGAGAGCAGAGCAACCTCCTGGGCTGAGAGCAAATGAGGAGCAGCAGCAGCGTGGCTTTTTCCTGAGGCCATGGTTTGAGACGGAGTTGCTGCAGCCTTAATAGAGGCTGCAACAGCCATGGCAAACGTGACCCGCTCCATTATTGAATTGTGTGGTGCTATTTTGCTTTTGCGTTTAATATTGGTAATTATGCAATTTCTAGACAACTTCCCTGTCATAACCAGGGCAGCAATGCTGACAAAACAGGCTTTAAATAAGCACTTGTCAAAGTAACAGCTATTTTTGTTTGCCCTATTTAGCACTGTGTTTAAGGTCTATGGTGAAAATCTCAGACAATTTAAAATACATGATGCATTTACTTTATCACTGCATCACAATATTTAAATCCCCGCAGCTTGGAAAATGGAAGTGTTTTAACAGAACCTTTTGGTTGTTCCTGCCTGCACGTAAAGGTCATAGCTTTTGCAAGACAAGAGCCAGGAAGCACAGACAAACTTAGGGTTCATGAGTCCTTCTTCAGCCTGTAAGGACTCTTGGGCAGAAAAGATTCGATATCCTGCTTCTTCCCATCTCTGAGACCTCCAGAGGGTTCTCCAGGGGAAAAGAAAGAACATAAACACCAACACAAGACTTAACAGTCCTGCTATTCCTCAGGTAAGAACCAAACAGAAAGCAGTCTCAAAGCCTCTTTATTTCATAAATAAATTAATATTTTCATAATTAAGAATATATGAGAAATCCGTCTTTCCTTCCTTCACGAGCCCTGTCTGAGGCGACGGTCTCCAGGCTCCTTAGGCACTGGGCTGCCTTGTTTGCCCAATGCTAGCAGCAGGTAGCACAGGTACAACTTCAGCACATGGCAAGCGTTTTCTTACCCAAGGTGCTGTGAAGGGGCAACTGCAAGGCCTAACAAAGTAGGGATGTGCACAACCCAAAATACGTGGAAGATCTCTCTTCAGGTAGGGAAAGGGAGGCTAGATGGCCAGTGACACGAGTGTGACTGTCATTGAGGGCTGCTTCCTTTAGGAAATAAAATCACCGACCAAGCACAAAAGGATTGCAGAGTAATGCACAGGAGCAACTGCATACTGGTTTATTTAGGCTACTCTTTTTTTTTTTTTTTCTTTCCTCTGTCTCCAGACTTCCTAGCCTGTCTATTCCCAGGAAGCTTGTGATATGTTTCCAGATCTGTCTGTTAGGACAGTAGCCTCAAACTATTACTTTTAAAAAGCTCTGGGGAGGAGGAAAGGGGTCCAGGAGGATCCTTGCTACCTTTATGCAGAAGACAACATGAGTAACAGCATTTGGGGGTCCTGCGTTTTGAACAACACCCTTGCTTTCCCCTCCTTCTCATCTCTACCAGCGGATGCCCGAGAGACAGCCAAAGCAAACATAACACATGGGAAATGGTCTGTAAATCCAAAACAAAAGAGATTTTCTTTTATCAGCTGTTTCCTGTTGTCAAAGAATAAATTATTGCTTTAACTGTGTATTTTTTAGCACACTGTGCATAGAAACGTGGTAAATTATTTAACTTTTTGAGCAGAATTGAATTTTATTACATGTATTAAAATAATCCTGGTGTTAAAATATCCTCTATGTCGATTTGTCCCTATTGCACTAAAAAAAAAAAAAAAAAAAAAAAAATCAGTAGCTTAGCAGGTTAGGCCAAAAAATGCTTTAAATTATCGTAATTTAATGGCACCTGCCTTATTCCACTGAGCCTGTTCTGCTCCGCTGCTGGAAGCATGTGGAGAGGCTGGTGCAGATGTAGGGTGACCCCAGGTTCCCGGAAATCCCTGTCTGCTTTGCTGCGGCTCCCGATCTCCTGACTCCTGCAGCATCGGTCACCCACCGCTCCAGAGGGTGAGCTAAGAAGCTGAAAATAACCTCTTTTCTGATAATGCAGGGCTCCGCTCATAAAGGCAGCATTCTGGCATCCCAGATAAGATGGACACAGCCTCCTCTGGTTATGTTTTCAGGCTCCCAAGCCTTTCTCTGCCAGGCAGAAGGGCTCATGCAGTGCTTTTCCTTATGTGCGGGTGCTGCTGAAAATGCCTTTTCCAGGAGGTGCTATTGGTGGGGACTGATGGGTCTGATAAAATTGGTCAGGGTTGGGGGTTACTTTGCTCAGTGCAGCACTGACAGGCATGACCAGGGCTATGTTATAGAGCACTTCAGAGATTCAGGGGGTGAGCAGTCCCCTGGTGAAGGCAGGGGTGTTTCCAAGCTGTGGCCCAAAGCCTGCTGTGGGTACAGAGCGATGGAAAGCATCTTCTGTTGCCCCAGCTGAAGGTGCAGGTTTTATGGCATTTGGGTGAGAATGGGGGTGAGCTGTGAGAAAATAGTCTCCTAAAAGTGTGGGAACCATGGGCTTGCTGGGTTGATAATCTCTAGCCTAGGGAGGCAAACGTGATCTCTGACATGTGATAATCATGCTAGCTGACAGGCATTAAGATATATTCAGCTTGGTTGAATTGCTGGCTGTAGACACATCATGAGTGGGCCCTGGCTTCTGGAGCACTCGCAGAGGTGTATTTTGTAGGCAGAGCACCGTGCTCCCCTTTGGCACCTGTATTTGTATTTATATGAAACGATGATACTTGTGCATAGATACCCCATCAAATATCACCAGCGGGGCAGGGGTGCTTCTCTGAGTCCTGGCTGGCTCATTTCTGAGTGAAAAGAAGTACAGAGCCTGGTTATATGGGCATATAATAAGTATGGGAATAAGTATAATGAGCAGGGAAAACAATGGGCAACCAAGGTTAGCCAATGCCTTCCTTCAGTAACCATGTCAGTCCTGCGCCCTGGGATTAGGTACTCTGCCTTCAGAAATAGTGTTAATTAGGAAACACTTGGGAAAGTGGAATTTCCTGCTACTTTGGCAGCTCCTCCTCTTGCTGTGAGAGCCTCCTCGCTTTGCCTGGCATGCCAAAAGTGGACACTAGCAAAGCCTGTCCCCTCCATTGTACCTTTATGGGGGAAAAACCCTGGAAGATGTGCTGTAGTGCTCTCTGGGGAAGCCTGCTGCAGCCAAGTGAAACATGTCTCACCTGTGCTGCTTCAGAACTCATCTCTCTCAGGTCGGAAACTGCCATGGCATCATCATACAGTCAAAGTGTTGCAGAATATTCTGGACAAGATGAAGGTGCTTTAATGTCTGCTGACACTTGGTTTTTAGCTGAGGGATTTAGCATGAGTTTGCATACATGATGTTAAATTCTAGTGTAAATAAGGCATAGATATGAGCTGATAACCACATTCTAGGATAAAATATGGCTAGAAACACTGGTTGCTTTAAGATTTGATAATCATGTAGTCTAGCAAGCATGAACTAGGACATAGTCAACCTGCTTGAAGTATTAGCAGCAGACATATCTTGAACAGACACATACTTTTGGAATATTTACAAGGCAGTAAACTATTTCTGTGGAGCAACATACTCTTGGTCATAAAAACAATCCGCCCAAATCTGATTCTTTAGGATGTGCTATCCTCTGATTTCCCTCAGAACAGCCTAAGAAAACAAGGTAAGCAGCAAGGTTATCTGAAATACAGGTGTCCCATTTTAACTCAAAATATGTTATCAGAGGTCTCACTTCATAGAGGAGAGGAGCTTACCACACAGCTGAACAGTCTGCCAGGACTCCCATTAACTGTGTGAGAAGCTTCCTTACCTCAAGCAATGGCCCATCCAAGGGTATTTGTTTGAAATTTCAGCAGGCCTGGAAGCTTCAAGCCCACCTAAAGCTGTGCTTGAGGTGAAAGGGTCTGTTTAATTCTGCTTTGTTGGTCACTGGAACACCAGTGTTCACAGTGCGTCGCCACTGTTTTGTGAAGATCAGGACAGGTACTTAGCAAGATGATGGACACCAATGCTGTGTTTATGTGGGCTGGAATAACAGTGTGCATGGCTCTGGTGTCATTAAATAAGCAGACCTAGAGAAGTTAAGCAGCATTTTACTTCTGAGTTTGTTCCACATGTTTTTGGCTCAGAAGGGCTCCTATTTCTTTCTACTTGTATCAATGTATGAGCACCAAGAGGAGATGAGTCTGAATGCTTTGCTGGGTCTGGGCCTGCAATACGTGTTAAATGTGTATCTTGGATATTTTTGCTTTTGTCTTTGATTTTCATTTCTTTCCCTTGGGATTTCCTTGGAAATGGGATCTCCTCAAATCCTGCGTGTCCTGTGCTTGGGAGGGAAGGTTTTTACAGATGCTGCCTTCAGTGGGAACAGCTGGGGAAGGACTCGGCAATTCCCCCCCACCTCCTTGCAACGAAGTTGATCTGACCAGCAAAAATGAATGAGAGTCCCCATGTCTTCAGGAAAATCACCATTATTTTTTTTTAACCAAAAGGTGAGTCTGTTGATTCCCATGACTCACATAGGCACCACCAGACTGCAAGCTTGTAATCCCAGTGCTTCTTGCAGTAGATGTATATACAGGAAGGCTCTTCGTAGGTACTGTGCATCAGTATGAAGGGGAACAGGTGTTTTTACTAGATCAGCTAAAGAAAAAATGTTTTTCTCCTTCTTCCCTAACTCAGCTATGACCCTTTGTTTCTTCTCCCACCTGTGCCTGAAATCCCCATGTCTTATCACAAGCCAAAAGGGAGTCCCTTTATAAACTTTGAAAACGTTATCTTAAGCTTTTTTCCAGGAGGCATGTCATCAAATGCATTGACCCATAAAAAGCTTCTGGGGGAGCAGAATGCCGAAGGTGGGACTGAGTCTTGACTTGAGATATTAGACACTTATTGTTCATATTTATCACTTCACAGCACAGAGAGAAAATGTTAAGTAAAATTTTTTATTTTTTAATAAGAAAATGTCCATTCTTTCTAGTCCTGAATCTAATAATATAACATCAGCTGCTTGTTCTTGGCAGTTCTTTCCTGAAACAACATATTTATAGCTCTGCAACCTCTTAAAAAATAGTGGGCCAAACAAGTTATTGAATCAGCCCGAGTGCTGTGTTTTATCTGGGGATACTTTTGGTTAAATGAGAACGCACCAGGATTTGTGGTTCCCCCAAGGACTGAGACACCAGGGAGGCAGTCTGCTCAGGACTGTGCAGACTGGGAGGGAGAGCTCAGGAGACTTGTAAAAACGGAAAACATGAGCTAGAATCTCTCTCCTTCCCTCTTGAGCCATGTTTTCATTTCAAAAATGGTACTATCCTTTCTCAACTGGGTGTTTTAGAGTCTGGTTTGAAACAATTATGATCATTCACATGAAGCACTTTATTTCATATTTAAGACTGTGTGGCAATAGCGATTGAGAATTCATGTCTCCCAGGCATGGGGTAAATGAGTGCAAATAAAACATCTCACCACTGCTGTTCAAAGATCTGGTCATTTATTTTATTTATTAGAGTGTCATGTTATTTTTTAGAGTGGCTTCATCTTGTGAGGTTACTGCGTGCAAAATTCAGGAAGGCTTTTGTTGCAGGGCTAGGATCAGCCCCAACACTGCAGTGAACTTGTGGATCAGCTGCCACAAAATACTTCTACTTAGCCCAAGTATATGTGCTATTGGCAGCACGTAAAGAATTGGTCTCTAGACTCCATTCTGAGCAAGGCTGACAAATGAACAGATTCTCCTTGAGTGTTAAATACTAATAAAAAAGAAGAGAAATAAATATTTCAGCCCATCTCAGGTATCATATGCAAAAATTGATACACCAGGAAAAACCCTAAAGTCTCAATTCCTGAGCTGTATTGGAGAGCTAACTGAAAAGCCTTGCAAGCTTGTTGTATTTTTTTCCTGCTAGGCTGGCTGTATGCCACAGGTGGTACAAGGCAGGGTGACCTGAATGCTTGGTCCAAAGAGCTGATGTTACCTGGTACTGAGGTGTGCAGGCTGGAGGGTCCCATCTCTGCAGCGTGGATGTGCTGCACACCTGCGGCCCTCTGCACTGAACACCTGCACAGGGAAAGGGCAGACCCCTGGCACTGCTCCTTTCCCCCTTTCCCTATCCACACCCCGGTACTCCTGGGAACATCGTCCCCAGCAGTGCTCCCTCCTTCCTGGGCTGTGACAGCTGGGAGCAAGCAAGGCAGGGACTCTGGCTCTCTCATAGAAAATGTTTTCCTTTGTTTCCTTCCCTTCTGTAAGGGGGGATCTTTTCAGCCTAATCCACCTCTGCAAAAGGTTGCTGTTGAAACCGTAGGGGTAAAACAAAAAGATGATGTGTTAGCTCTGGGGCCAAAAATAGGTATTTGGTAACAGCCGCTCCAAGGCGCAAAGAAATGCTCCACTGACAAACCTTCTCTTTCTCTCCACTGTATTTACTGACCAGCCAAAATTTCATGGCTATTAAACATGGACACTTGTAAAAAGAAAAGGTCAGCTCACCTAGTGCTTTCTACAAGCCAGCTTGATTTCTTGATGACATCAGAAGAGAAGGCTGCTAGATGGAAGCTTCTTTCAGCATAGAGACAACAGGACTGGAGGGGTGAGGTCTTTTCGGCCATTGGTGATTTTTGTCAGTAGATGTATTTCTTGTCTCTCAGTCCCTTGCTGTGGCTTTTTATTTTTAGTCTGGATGTTGGCTATTGGCAATCATGATTGCAGTCTCTCGGAGCACTGCTTCGGGTGACATTCATCTGGAGAATGTTGAAACATAGGGGAAATAATTATACTCAGCAGCTGCAAGACATTTTTCACCCCAAAGAACACAGAAAAAAGCCAGCACAACTTTGAACCATTAGAGTTCAGCTGAGGATAGGAGCCAATCCTTTCATCAAGCTAGCACAAATCCCACAAGCAGACAGATCTGTGCAGTGTGGCGAGTTCTGAGTAGAGTTAGTCTTGATCTGCTATCTCAACAGCGGATTTGGACTGGGATCAGCTCCCTGCTCCTGACAGCGGGCCAGGTGTGCCTCCCCTGCCAAACTGCCCTCTGCGGCTGGAGCAGCACCGTGGCCTCGCAAAGCCATGGTGGCTCTCCTGGCCTCCTAGACTGGACCCAGCACAGGTGGGAGCTCCGACATCCGCCTCAAGGAACAGGAGTAGTGAAGCTGCAGTTGTGCCTGAAATTTTCTTCACTCTGTTTCCATCAGTGTGGGCACTGATGGTAGGGAAGGGAGCTGGCTTGAGCTGCTCATGAGTCTCCTCACATCAGGAGTGTTCCTTCCTTGCAAATCGGATGTTATTCCTCTGCTCTTGCAGAGTCACAGATAGCCCACTGTGGTTCAAGATGAGCAGGGTAAGCTCTGTGTTGAGACTGAGGGATACCACCCAAATGTCCACTTAAACCAGGTTTTGAACTTAGCACTGGAAAAAAATTTAGTTCAGAAATGACCTTCTTGTCCAGTCCGCTGCTCAAAGCAGGGCTGACTTCAAAGTGAGAGCAGGTCTGAATGGTCTGTGTTGGGACAAAAAGGCTGCTGCACGCCTGCCTGTGAGCCATGGAGGGCAAGGCCTGGCTGGCCCACCTCTGCCACAAACAGACTGCTGAATGACAGAAATAGGATGTTCTCGGATTCACCTTTGGGAAATACTTATTAATTTGGATACCACAGAGACTAGAAATAGACTTTGCCAGGGCCTTTCCTGGCTCTTGCATTATCATGGTCCCCTTTGCCTGGCTACCATCCAAATCATACCCACCAAAGCTTTGTTGTTGCTATTCAGATTAAAGCCAGATAATGAAGGACCAAGCTACCCAA
Source organism: Athene cunicularia (assembly GCF_003259725.1). Taxonomy (NCBI): domain Eukaryota; kingdom Metazoa; phylum Chordata; class Aves; order Strigiformes; family Strigidae; genus Athene; species Athene cunicularia. The sequence continues at coordinate 4,986,977 of NW_020799095.1, forward strand.
TCGATCTACCATGTGTCCCTGTTCTGCTGGGAATGTTGAGACCTGCAGAGCTAGATCCGGGGCCACGCACTCCGTGAAAAGGAACCTTGATGGAACCTGAGATGGCTGCAGCCCTCTCAGCATACTTGGGGGTTTAGAAGTCAAGTCAGTATTAAAAGATGCACGTAACTTAAATGCTTCTCTCCCCACCCCTCCTTGCAGTTTAGGGATGTGTATAGCTAGCTAGTTAGTCAGCTATCCATCCAGCCATCCTAGGCTGTTATTTTTCACAAAGACCCAGACGTATGTATTTATACACAGACATACATACATGTGTCAGCATTTTTTGTAACCTAGCATTTATGGTATGCAAGACACCTCCCAAAGCTAAATCTGACATAATAAATCATCCGTACATTCATAAACATTCATGGTATATGTTAGAATATGCATAAAGGCTTTTGCTAATTCTGCTGTTGAAAGCAAAGTTCAGTCTAGATTAGTCTGTTCGCACTATTTTGCACTCACCTGTGGGTGATTGTGCTGCAAATGCTTTTCTCCGAACGGCTGTAGGAGTCTTTCTCAGCTGTAGGAGTCTTTCTCACTCTTTGGTATCACCTGCAGGAGAACTTGGACTGCTGGGGTGAATGGGGGGAATCGCAGACGAAGGCACGGAAGCTTTACTGGCACTCAGACAATCTCATCTCTGTCTCCCCTAAAGCAATCAGGTCCCAGTTTGAGCTAAAGCATAGCCATGCAAGCAAGCACAGGTTCAAAGTGCAAATAAATACGTGCTTGAGGGCTCCCTGTGGGGATGGAAGGTGAGCAAAAACAAAGGTAGAGACATGGTAAACATACCCAGACTGTCTGGAAGGAAGAACAGGTTTGCATAGGACGGGGAGCTGGGAGAACACATCACCATTCTGTTTTCTGAACTCTGGCACGTCATCTGAGTTTCCATCTTTGTTACAGACAAAAAGCACATACCAAATAGAGATGGGAGGGAGGTTTATGTATTTAATATTTGCTAAGTATCTGCACTTAGACATAGCCTAATTCAGTCATCTCCGAGGCTTTCACGGAGGTGCAGGAGGAAGATTGTGTTAATGTCAGTGAATGAGAAACTATCACTTTCGCATCAAATCTAGATTCTTCCTAATGTGTTGTTTGTATGTGTATACACACACACACACACACACACACACTCTAATGTATATATATCTGGTCTCCTAACAGCAGGCACATGGCATCAAAAGGACAATGAACAAACTGGAAAGGGGAATGTTGTTGCTGCAGATAAACTAAGGCTTCCATGGTGTGAGGGTGGATATTTTTGGTTTTCCCAGATGTAGGTCCATTCAAAAAAGCACAAAACAAGAATACTCATTTGACATGAACAAGTTTTTTTCTATAGAGACGGATGGGTCTTGTTATACAATTCCTCTTTGAAATAGAGGCTCCAGTGTGAGGACATTTTAGGACCCCAGGTCCTTTGAGAGGCAGAGAGAGAGTTCCTGATCAGACCAGCAAGGACTCCCTGTTGCATTCAAACTGTGAAAAGCAAAGTGAGTGAAGTTTTGCTTTGCTTGACTGAGCTTTATCATATCAGTTATTGTTTTGAAAAGTGACGAGATACCCACTACATCTCCTGGGAAAGTGAGAAGTGGCTTGCTTTGGAAGAGATGGTTATTATCGCAAAGTTTTCAACTAGCTCTCTATTTTTGGCTTTATGTATTCGTGTCTGCTTGAATTTCCCCTGCAATAACAGCTTTGTGATTAAATGACTAGAATAAATGATTTCAGAGCATCTGGGGATAGGCAGAACCGTAATTATTCATTTTTCGATAGGTAGTGAGGTAGGTATTGATTTATATAAGTTATTAAATGCTTTGGAGCAGGGGAATGAAATATCATTAGTATTTTAAAACGGGAATTATTGCCACCTTGTTTTCTACTTTTAAACACCTGTGAAGAGAATACTACTTTGCTAATGTTAGACCATTTGAATGCTTTGAATTATTTAGGGATCTTCAGTATAGGCTGATGCAAGTGTAAAAGCTTGCCTGTGATAAGTCAAATTTGTTAAAAAAACCTACATGTTCTTTCTTACGGTCCTTTATTGTTAGTCACCTATGGTACTTGCCTAAAGGAAATACAGCCAAGCAGAGAGTTCAATTAAGAAATCTATCTATCTGTCTACCTACCTATATATCTGTTTGCCTCTCTCTCTCCTACTCTGTGGATGATATTACAATTGCTAGACATTACATTTTTATAATCTTTATTTCAAGCTAGGCTCTCATAAGCATCCTATTTCAGGCGAAATATGTCATTATCCCTGTTACAGTAGAGCACTAGCTTTATAAAGGCAAGGACGAGAAAATTCAGTTAATACGTGAGTGAGTTCCTGTGGAGCAGAAGCAATGAAGCCCAGGGAGGGACTCAGCCATGTGGGTTTCTGATGCCTAATAACAGCCAAGCTCTTGTAGTCAGTTCTTCAGCAGAGAAGCGAAGAGGGTCTCTCTTCTCTACTTAGTCCTTTATTTTCACAAAACCCGTAGGGATGAGATATTTCTGAAACTTCACCCCTCTGTCAATGTGCCTGAAAACAAAAAGCTTCAAGACTTACCAGAAGAGACTAATGGATGGGTGCTCAGGCAGGCTGTGTGAGCCTAATTTTTATAGGAAAGTGGCCTAAAAATGAATCAATAATCCCTGAACCTTGTGTGCAAAAGCAACCATAACATACCCTAGAGGCAGAGGAGGAAGAGGGCTTATGTGGCATGCACTTACCCCTTCCCATGTTATCCCATCTCATCCCATCCCATCTCATCCCCAAAACACATCAGCACATGGCCTCTGGCGTCCCCAAGGACCCATAGGAGAGGCAGGAGGCAAAGCCATGGATCTCCCGCTTGTCTTTCTTTCATTGCAGAGTCCTCCCTGCTCACTCAATGGCCTCAGCAACCCCTTTCTCATCCTCCTCCAGCTGTTCCCCTCAGGATCATTTGATTCCAAAATTACCGGTAATTCCTCCTGGCAGGGGTTCTTCCCCTTTGCTTTCTTTTTTTAAGGTTTCCTTATCTTTTCCAGATCTTCCACAGAGTGGCTATGGTTCACCACAGAGTTTGCTTTGTTGGCAGCCTTTTGCAATGCTTTATCTTTTTTGCTGCTGCAAAACAAAATGCTTCTCATACTTGTGTCCTCTGGTGATGGGTATGTTTCAAATACATCGCTGACACCTTCGGAGGTGTAACAGGAGACATTTCTCTCCACATGGCATATTAGCGTTGACAGATAGGGGCTGTAACTGCCTAACAACATGAGCGTGCCAGAGCTTTCCTCCCGGACAGCATTAATGTTAAGTAAGGCTTCTTTTCATCCCTTTTAGCTTTCTCTTCAGGCCTCCAATTAGGATGGCTTAAAACTTTTTTTTTTTGGCAGAAAGCGGGCTATCTAATACACGCAAGTCTCAAAACCCCAAATGTTTGCTTTCTATACACTGCAAATATTCATTGTTTCTCAAGGGAGAAAGAAAACTAGGGTCAGAGCTAATAAGATGAAGTGAGTGCTTCCCAGTCAGGAATAAGAATATCTGCACAGCTTAAGTAACAGTTTTAAGGCCTGATCTGTGCTTCTATTCCCACCAGTTTTATCAAATCAGTGCTAACATATCTTGAGACAAACACTGCTGCTCATGTTGAAAGCTGGTGTATTTTCATATAGTGCAAGGTACTGCCCAAACAACCCGACCATCAGACTTGCAGCCCAAGTTATATTTTGCCAGCCCAGTTGCTGTAACCAACTCGGACCACAGTAAATGCCAGACAAAAAGCATATCCTTAAACCTCTTCCATTAACATGCTTTGTTTTGAGAGCAGCAGCCATGCCTCTGTGCCCTGGAGGAACTGAAGCATGAGAACCCCAACCATAAGTCAGGTCCCAACCATCCTAAACTAACCAGTGTAAGCTAAATAGGAAACATACAGCCCTTTGCACAATTTTAAATAAATCTGCTTAAAACCACACCCTTGGGGACTTTCTATGTGAGAAATCTGCTTTTGCAGCCCATGTGTGAAATGATGGGGTAGTTTTTCCTGAGCTAAATAGGGTCCAGCTGTAGTGGGGACAGAGAATAAAAACCACACAGCACTTTAGGCCACCTCTCACAGGTACATGGTTTAGAGTCAGACAAAGTAGCTGCTGGAGGTATCTCTCCCTGCTGAGGGAGCTTAGGTGATTTCTTCAAGTCTCTATTTCTTTGTCTAAAGATTGCATCACACAACCAGGGAGCCATACCCAGTGCTGCATGGGAATACAGGCACTAAATATTGAATGACCAAATACTCAAGATAACATGACTGTGAGCAACTCATGAAGAAAACATGAACTCACGAACGTTCATGAAAACTGAAGTTGGCAATTACAAACCAAGAAATTAAAGGCAATCATGTGTTGATCATAGATCAGTTCTAATGGTATTGTAGAGCTACAACAAGGCAGAAATTTGCTTGCTTCTTCAAACTCCTAAGTACAATCTTAATGTTATTTTTCCACCAATTCAGAAAGAGATACCATGACACCATCAGTTTCTCTAACGTGTTAGCATACCTTAGGATGTATGGGCCTAGATGACTCCTGAAAATTTTCAGAAGATTTGTCTCAATTTTATCTCAAGACCTAACACATACGCACCGAAAATTCTGGCAAAAAGTGAAAACAAATTGCAGTAAAAATATTCTCTCTAGGAATAAAGAGCAAAAGTATTTTGGAATTCTGTTCAAAATGCTCTTAGTGCTGCACATCAGCCTTTCAGAAGAAAGATGTCCATAAACATTTCCATGGAAGTTCATTTATTTCAAAACTCATGGTAGTATGTAATTCTCCTTCCAATTTAATGTGGGTGAATATAGAACTACTTTGAATCACTGTGTAATATTTGATATATAATCTCTCTATCTACCTAGTAAACACATTCTCTGGAAACATGAATAACTTCTATATCTACACTGCACACTACGTCTGTGTGTATGTTTCAGTTCAAACTTTTCCATCTTAATGTTACTTTTTGTTTGCAAGTCAGCAATATGGATGTTTTGCATTTTTTATCTTTTCCCTTATTTTAAAGATAAGTCAACAGAAAAAAAAGACAGCTCCCTTAACGTATAGTACAGCTCCATCTCTGATCCAAGTTCATTAATAAAAAATAAAGATTTGTGATTATTTCAGGTGAGTGCCTAACAATACCTCGTATGTGCTACTTTTGAACATAATTAAGAATACATTTCTCACATCTTGTTTCTTAAAGATGCAAATAGAGTTCACTTTCTCCCCTCCCCAAGATGTTCTAGAATATACCTTCTTTACATAGGCTTTCACATTTTTTCCACTGTCTTACATTCCTATGACCTATTTAGGTCACAGGAATAGGAATACTTTCTGGAGAGTATTTACTCTCCAGAAAGGCACTATGTCTAAGGTCAATGAAACAGGAAAATGAAACCCTGAGAGCAGCCACAGAAACTGCCTTTACACTCACCACCTCTTCCAGCAGCAATGGTTAAGTTTAGCAGCAATCTATTATTAAACAGACCAGGATACTTCAGTCTAGAGAGAGATGACTGGGGCCAAGGTGGTCTGCAGCACTGTGCTATAAAACCGCAAATGTCTGGAGAAGGTATAAACAGAAGGATTATTTACTATTCTTGACAGTGAAAATGGGATACTCAGTGAATTAATCAAGGAGTAGATTTAAAAGAAATCGAAAGAATTCACCAGCAGAGTCTTATATCAGGAAGTCATCACCACAGAATATTTAGATGGCAAAGGTATAAACGGGTTCAAAAGTTTATTGCATAAATTTGGGGTGTAAGATTGATTAAACATGATAAACATAAATACAATCATGAATGTCAGGGGGAAGATGAACAAAGAATGACTATTTACTATTTCTTAGAGTTTTACTTGATGCCCAGTAGCTCAGGGGTTTTTTTGGTTGGCTGGGCAGAAAATTTCTAACAAACTCTCATAGTTTAAACCCAGTAGTCAGCTAAACACCACACAGCCTCTTGCTCACTCACCCCCCACAGTAGGATGGGGAAAAGAATCAGAAAAAAAAAAAAAGTAGAATTCAAGGGTTAAGATAAAGACAGTTTAATATGAGAGAAAAGGAAGGGGCAACAATAATAGTGTAACAACAGCAACAACAACAACAACAACAAATTATGCACAATGCAATTGCTCACCATCCGCTGACAGATGCCCAGCCCATTCCTGAGCAGTGGCCACCAGCCAGCCTTCCCCCTGGTAGATATGCTGAGCGTGACGTCATGTGATATGGAATATCCCTTTGGCCAGTCGGGCTCAGCTGTCCCAGCTGTGTCTCCTCCCAGATTCCTGGGTACCCCCAGCCTACTCGCTGGTGGGGTGGGGTGAGAAGCTGAAAAGTCCTTGACTTAGTGTAAACACTGCTTGGCAACAACTAAAACATCAGTGTGTTACCAACGGTACTCTCACTCTAAATCCAAAACACAGCACAATACCAGCTACTAGGAAGAAAATTCACTCTATCCCAGCTAAAACCAGGACACAAACACATGTTTAAGTTGTGGAGCTGATTGCTAGAGGATGCCAGGAAGGCCAAAAGCAAAATGCTATCAAAAAGTGATTGGACAGATTGAGATCAGAAAAGACTCTTGAGAGATGTTAAATACAACAATACGAAGACATCCTTCAGCTCAGCTTGTCAGAATCTGGAAGCCTATGCCAGAGGAAGGATGAATCTGAATTTGCCCTTTCCTTGCTGGTTTCCTGAAGCATCTGCTCTTGCTGGCTGCCAGAGACAGGTTTCTGGGCGATTTGGTCTGACCCCGCTGGACGTTTTGTAGGTTTGTATCCAAATGATCAGTAGTAAAGTGGCATTTGGATCATCCTCAAAACTGAAGTGATGCTGAAGGGCAGGGAAACAACGGAGGTAGTTTACAATCCTCCTGCAGCCACGGCTTGTTTGCGGGCTCAGAGGGATGACAGCACATCTCTGTGTGTGTTAGAAGCATAATGGATCTGGTCACTGAACTCCACAGAAATCTGGTCACCTGGTTTTGGGTCTTTTAACTGAAAGTTTTAGCTGCAAGAATTATACAAAGGTGGTGATTGTTGCTACAGCTGGGTTAAACCTTTGTGGAAAAGAGAGTTTAGAAGCATCTTTCATTTAAAATGGCTGTAAGAGGCATTAAGCATGTGTCATCATCCTCCCCCCTGCTCCCCACAAAAGGCAGGCTGGGTGTTTTTTAGGAATTCAGCTGCTCTGCACTACAATGCCTGGGCTGAATGTTGTTTTAGAGGTGTGGTGAGCATGTTTGTTGCTGTAGGAAAAAAAAAAAAAAAAAAGCTAAAGTGTAGAGGGAATAACAGAGCTCACAGAAGCAGAATAAAGTTTGAACAGAGTCAGGATTATGTGGTTTTGGCAGAATACTGGCGTCAGTTTTGGGTTGGGGTGATGACCAGAGGACATTTGGAGTGAAGGGTAGGGGAACTGACCTCTTTTTTGTCATTGTTCCTCCTGTGCTTAAAGAAGCAGGATTTTGTACAGCCTTCCAAGTAAACAGAATTGCAGCAGAGATACCTGATTGCATCACCCATTTCTCCTTACTGGAATAAGCTAGAAGAGTTTGAATTTTCATTAACCACTCAGCCTAGAGGGATAATAAGGCATTTTACAGAAACCAGAGAGACAGGCAAGGTGGCCCAATTCTGTTTGCAGTGTGATGCACGGTGTTTCCGCTGATTGCGAGGAGATTTGACTTTTTTTTTTTTTTTTTTTTTTTTTTTTTTCTGCCTGAGTTTCCAGTGGTGAAAGGGAGATGTTCAGGATGGCATTGAGCTGCACTGAAAAATATTCCTTGATTTGCAAGTGGGCTCTGTGAAACGGCATCCATGCATTTTTCAAGAGGACCCTCACAACTGTAAATCAGCCTTGAGTCAGTTTTAAAGTGTGTCAGGCAAAGTCCTAATTTGTGTTATTTTATGTACTGTTCTGTCCCTGGATCTTCCAAATTCTGTGCTCCTGAGTCTGTCTGCAGAACGACTGTGTAGGTTCTGGCTGGGGATGAGGGGAGGAGAGAGGCGACAAGGCTGGTTACCCAGCACAGCAAATCAAATCTCCATACACCCAAGAGCATCTCACAGGGGTTAGAGAAGGGGTGCTTCAAAAAGGTAACCCCTGAAAAGCAGCAGTTCAGGAGCTCTGCTCTGTGAGTCATTTTATTTCTGCAAACAGAAAAGGAAAAAAGCCCTACCTAGCTTTGTAGCTGAGACAGAGTCACTGTCTCTCCCTACTTCTTGGCTTTTCTGTTTTTTTTTTCTTCTAGTATATAATGGGAAAGCATGTTAGGCCCAGAGCTCAGACGTGGGAGGCTGTGAGAGAATGGCAGCTCCAAGACGGTAAGTGGAGGTGACAAGTTCCCAGCAATATTAAACATTAACACCGAATATTTTGTTAGTATTTAACTCCAGGACGTTTCATGTTACTGAGCAGAAACAGAACATCCCCCCTCACCCCCACTATTTAGTTCTTTACTCCTCTGCGCTGTACATTCAGAAGGCAGGGATGTAAGATGCCAGCTCCTTCAGGGTTGAAATGGCTTTATATGAACTAACAGAGAGGGCGAGCTTATGAAGTGGAGACAGGCTCTAATTCTGTACTCTGCTGAGACTGTGACTTGAAGATGGGGAATACTTTGTGCATGAGGTGGGCATGTTTATGTGTGTATATATATATATATGAATGAAGCTGAACACAGGAGAAATCCCGCTCATTTAGAAATCGGACAGCAGCAAGCTGCTGAGGTGGAGAGCTGGAATTTAAAAGCGATCTTTTAAAACGCTTATGTATATTTTGTTGCTGCTGGAAATGTCTCTTTGCACCTCAGGGAGGTTCCTGAACTTCCATTGTTGGGGAGCAGCTGGCCCGGAGGGGCAGATTCATTTCTGCCGCAAGACAAGAGGAGTTTTATCAGGGAAGCAGCTGCCCTGAAGCACCCGCTGCTCTCCATCTCTGCAACCGGAGCGAATGCAATGTCAAGACTGCTCCTCACATCCACCTGGGTGCTCCTTGCATTCTCCAGCCTACCGCTCCGGTCCTGACACAGAGCAGTCATCAAGCCTGCCATGGCTTTCAGCACCCGCTGAACATGCAATTGCGATTGACCGATACATTTCGGGAGTACCCATTACAGTGGCATAATTGCCGCCCTGACTGGGAGCCAGGTTAGACCACAGGGAGAAGCGGTTTCCATCAGCGGCCCTGGAGCGGGGCAAGGGTGTGGTGGGAGCGCTGGGAGCGTGGTACGGGAGCACATCCTGCCTCCGCTCCCGCGGCGAGCATCCCACGCCGCACAGGGCCATGAGAAGCCAGGAGAGGAAACGTTCCCCTTATGTAACAGGAAATGTAAACAAGGGTATATTTACCAACAGCACTGTCTCCAGACACCCAGGCTGTGCTATTCATCTGAGAGAGGCGTCCTGAAGGACCAGCTTGGCTGCTGGTGGGAGCTGCCACGCTTCTGCTGAGCTCAGGCGCTGTTACGCGATAGCATCTGAGGAGCTGGTTCTCACATGTCAAAAGAGAGAGACAGATGCAAATGAACACACCCCTGCAGATCTCCACCCACCGGCCCCCAGACAGCAAGTGGGAAATCAGGATTGCCTGGGGAGGATGGCTTTGCTCACATACCCAAACGCCCCGAGGACCCCTCCCTTGTCCACTCCCCAATCCTGCAAGAGACTACTCTCTCTTCTGTCCACTGATATTTTTCCTCCAGGACCTGCCATCCACTGTCCCCAAGCCCTTTGTATGAGACATATTTCTGCCTGACCAGCAACATTTACAAGGTGCCAACATTGGTGGTCTCTGCTCAGGTTCTGGGGGCAGGAACGTGAGAATCATGAACCAGAGCAAGGTCCAGTTTGATGGACAAGGCTGATTTCTGTTTGACTTTCCATCACATGTAAAAATAGATGCACCTGAGTTTGCACCAGCCTTTAAGTCAAGAGGTTTCTGAATGCCCACCTCAAAAAGTCAGCTCATTTCCAACTCACAGGCTTCTGTGCATGCAATACATGCCCCTAGGACTTTGTGTGCATTACCTTTAGGCAAAGGGAAGAGCAAAATATCTCCAGCATGCACATCACGAAGACCCCCATGGGTTCAGGCTGTGCAAGAGAAATGCTGCTTATGCCCCTGGGACACACGAGGTGAGGGTGGGGTGAGGGAAATGAAACAGAACCTGCTGGCACGTTGTGCTGTGCAAGATGTGCACATTCCCTGGAAACAAAGGACAGCAGGGCCCGAATTTCCATTTCCTCTGCCCTGACAACTGTGCAGCTCTTAGCTTGGTGAAGCTACCCCCACCCCATTTAGGGGTGTGTTACTGCAATCAGGATCCAGCCTGCTGCAAATCACGTCCTCTCCAACTTGCCTTCTGTGGTCTTTAATTCACCTTTCCTTTTACACTGCTGTAAATCAAGATTAACCCCATTAAGTCAATGGGCATGTACTAGCATAAAAGCAGTGTAAGTGAGAGGTGAACCAGATCCAGTCCCTTTACAGGGATGTTATCTGATTATTTACTACACTGTTAAGTAACAAGTGCTATCTATAGCAAACTTAATAGCAAACAGTAATGTGGTGCTGGTGAGATACGCAGCAATTTACTGTTATTATTTGTACATTTTACAACATTTTAGGAGAACAATTTGTGGGGGTTTTTTAAGTAAGCATGTTTGTTCTCTCTCTTGAATACAAAAGACAATTGTTACCCTGGTTTTTTTTCCTCACAGATTTTGTTTGTCTTTTGGTTCCTTTTGGGGGACGAGAGCTCTGTTCTGAGAGTGAGTTTGTGAGAAGCTGCAGCACAAAAACACTTATGCCTTGAGGGAGTGCTAAGGAGTAGTGATGCCAGGTGATGCCTGTGGCACACTGGGGACAGCAGATACCTTTCCTAGCATACTGTTATTGCAGAGCATCAGTCTCATTCTGCAGTGGCCACAGCCTGAATGAAAAGGGGTGGCCTTGGGGATATTTGGAAAAGATGTAAGGACACAGTAAATGGAGATATACAGCTCAGGTTTCCTTCTTCCTCACACTTACCATGGCCTGTAGCTTCGTGTCTTGCTATGCTTGCAGCAACATGTCTTGGTTCACTGATGGGCAGGGGACAGCATGCCCCAGTCTATGAGAAACAAGAACCAGTGTGTCCCCAAAATGCTCGTGGGAGGTCACCCCATGGTGGGGCAATAGGACAGCCCTGGATAGGTTGAGCCACCATCCTCATTGCCTACAGGGTAAAAGCACTGGCAGAGACTGAGAAGCTGGCCCTGGGGATGGGGTCAGAGCATGGCAGAGCTGAGACTCAGGGCTTGTCCACACAGGACACAGCTGTAAATAAACAGTGGTGGTTAACCTGACAGTGGTTAGTGTGATCATTAGTTCACGCTCGAAGTGCAGAGCATCACCAGCAAAGGGTTGAATCACTCAAATGCTTTTAAAATTAAATGCTTTCTAAAAACACATCTTTTCTTTCCTTTTTAACCTAGCAGTTTAGAGGGCAGCTTCTGAAATATCAGTACTGGTCCCCTGAGACCTTAACCACAGAATCACTGGGCATTCCCCTCCCAGGCACCCCTGCTGTTACCCAGCTACGTGCTGAGCTGAATGGAGGAACTGGTTTTGGTTAATGATTAATCCAGATAACCGCAATGATTAGTTTCCAGCTGCATCAGTCTCCTGCATGGAAGAACTGATGCCAGGCCCCTCAGAGCCTGGAGCAGACCTGTGCTGCTCCTCACCCATCTTGCTGCTCCTCAGGTGCCTGTACCTTTGCAAGTGAAATGTCTTCCTTTGCATGCAGTGGACCCTCACATCTCCTTGACAGTGACTCTCTCAGAAAGCACACCTTCAAATTAATGCAGTTTTCCTGTTTATTCACTGCCTTCCTGCATGTTTGCCTATAGAGTGGCTCATTCACCAGACCGGCAGTCTGGTGTTCTCTCTCTGCAATCAAGAGGGAAGAAGAAATGGCACAGGCCACTGTGTTGCCACTCATTCTCTGCCTCCTCAGACTCATTGCATGAAGCTAACTGGGTCATTTGCTTTCAGTAGCAAGGTTGTTTTTCTTCCCCCTCAAGTAAAACTGGCTTTTATGTAAATAATTTTTGGACCAGCTGCACTGAACTAATTATCTGGGTCATTCAAATTTCTGCTTCTGGAAGTAATTATGGCCTTTGGGAGTATACTGTATAATACCGATTTATGATTGGAGACTGAGAGTCTTCCTTATCTGCATGAATAGTATAAAGCAAAGTTAGCAAATCTTCCTTACATCCTCAGGGCCGCAAAGCGCTCCTCTTCTGTGTACAGAACTCCCATTCGATCTAATAGCATCTTCCTTCTCCCCTTCCTCCATAGGCACATACTGAGGACTCTCATTCTGGATATACAGCAGCAGGCTCTAGTCTGCCATTTGGGACAGTGCTCCATCCTTATCTACTTTTTTTCTGCCCGAAGCTTTATATACCATTAGCTCTTAACTGGGGCATCAGTGAAAAACAAGGAAGAAACTTTGTAGAGAGGGGCAGGCATATGCAAGGTGATGAGCAATGGGGATGGGTCTGCTGTCATCCATTGAGGAAGGAATGAGTTTACACAAAGATATAGGCATCCCAGATTCTGTTTTCAAGAGTCCCTGAGACTGCAAGTTTGTAAGTTGCCCTACCTGTGTAGAAGGGCTGTTCTGCACTGCTGGCAGAAAGGAGAACAAGAAGAGGAGGGTGAGAGGTGGTAGCAGTTCATGCCACATCTCAACTTGAAGGGGCTCAGGGCCATTATCTGTTCCATAGAGGGAAGAGCGGCCTTGGGGTTGCTGATTTCTTGGTCCCATGGCCAACTCCCATGCTGAGGGAAACTCATTTAGCTCTGAGCGTTAGGGTTACACTAAGAACAAGGACCAAAAGCTCTGAGCTAAAACAAAGCTGTGTAACACCAGGGCAGGAGAGGACATTAGCCTAGAGACACAGTCAAAACCAATTCATGGAATGGACAGAAAGTGAACGTTATGATCAGCCTTATGGGTTTTTTTAAAAATTATAATTAAATGATTCATATAAAATCTAAAATCAGTATTCATATAGCATGTTTGTGTATCACTGGACATAAAGACAAAAATGACACAGACTCAGAGTACTTAAAAGTTTTTGAGCTCATCTTCAATTCATACCTGCTTTTTCAGCAACTCTCCCCTGACATAGACCCCTTAACCATGCTTTATTTCTTTTAAATCCCAGTTTATCCCATTCTAACTCAATACAAATAAACCATAAAGCAGTAAAATGGAGGCGGGCACCAAACACGAGAGCTGATCCTATCCCAGTGCTCAACTTTTTGTGTGTTGCAGCCTGCATTAGTCAGTGTCCAGCTTCACTCTTTCGGCAGAAGGATCTGCCCACTCTCCTGTGCTCCTTCACAGCCACAAGGTCCTGGCCACAGTTAAGTACTTTTAGGCATTGCTACAATAAATATAATTAATTACAACAGCAAGTAATAACGCTTTCTAACTCAGAAAAATCACTGTAATTCGATATCCTATTTACATGCCACAAATATTAAAAATTAAATTAAATGAAAAAATAAATGAAAACCTGGTGTAAGATGATCGGAAATGGGTAACATTTTTTCCACTAGAATTTTCTTTTCTAGTGTGCTGTAGTTAAAGGAAGGGATGAAAAATGTGGATTTGCCAATTACAAACTTACACTTTGTAAGTACTGACTGAGTTTTCCTAAATTGTTTAGTCTTGAAAAAGTAACCACCCTAAATATTCCAACATCCCACTGGATGATTTGGGAAGCAGCCTTTGTATTTTCTCATTCCAAACTATTTTTAATTTTGAATTTTTCCTTTAATGTGCAGCTAAGCAAGTTTTAAAACACTTCACCGTGTTTTAAACAAAACTGAAACTACTATGTCAAGTAAGGAAAAGCCCCATTTGATCCAAACAGAATATATGTAATTTTATGATTCACCAGAAAGTGTTGAATTTTTTTCTCTTTCAGAATGACTGAAAACAACTCCTCTCTTGCTTTCTCCTGATTTTTGGGACTGGCAAGAAGCCAAAACCTCATTTACCTAGGTGTAGAAAGCATCATTAGTCATCAACATGGTTAGAAGGGAATAGCTGGAAAGTTAGGTGCTCCAAATATTAGACCTGATCTTATTTAACATTCTTACTAATGATCTGAGAGTGCATGTGTACTCTATATTAATTGTATTCGTTGATGTCACTCAGATTCAGAGGGGTTGTGAACCCCAGTGGGGGGAATGGGAGATTGAATAAATGGACAGAAAATTAATATCCTTTCAAATTGATCTAATTAAGGATGTTCATTTCAAACAATGATAGTCAATAGAGCTGGGGAAAATAGCCCAAAATGCAGATGTTAGCTAAAGAGAGATACTCAGCAATGGTGTTCAGAAAAATATTGGATACTGGCTGGCCACAGGCTGGAAACAAGCCTGGTGTACAATGTAAAGGCAAAATGCATCTCACCTGTTCAGGCTGAACAGTTATTATAAATTACTTCAAAAAGTAAGACAAACTCATGAGAAAAAGGTCCATCAAAAGCTTTCACACTCAAAGTTCCTGACATGAGCACCAGCTCAGGAGGTGTCTAGAGACTGCCAGATGCCTTCTTCACTTACCCTTTAAGGTGCTTCCTCAATTCATCTGCTGCTGGCCAACATTAGGGACACCATCATAAGACCCTTTTGGTTTAGTCCAATATGAATGCTCGTATTTCCCTGTGGACATCCCTGTTTCCTGCAAGCTGAAGGTCCCTCCATGATAGGGGATCAGTAAAATGATGCCCAGCTGGGCAGCCCAACACAAGAGAGGAGCAGCACTGGAGATCAGCAGGAGCACATGGCCAACACGCCAAATTACAGAAGAAAATTCCTGACACTGGGAGCTGCTAGGCCTGCAGGAAGAAACTGTCCCTACATGTTCAGACCATTGCTGGAATCATATACAAGTGGAAGTGACATTTTGGTGGTTGTTGTACAGGAAAAGTATCTTCTACTATAGCAGGTAACTGGCAAATGGATCTAGTAGGTCTTCTCCATATTTAACCTCTCCACTGGTTGTCTTCTACCTTTGATCTTGCTAGAAATCAATGAACTCACCTAATCAATGAAGAACAGTGCATACAGATTGAAGGCAGCTCTATGTGACTCTTTGAAGCTCCCAAATGTCAACTAAAACATCGTAAAAACTTTTCAAGAGTATTTATTGGCTCATCATTTATAATGAGACCAGTACAGAGAGTCAAAGACACAGATCATAATGTCTGCTAACAGACATGTTTGAAGCACTTATGCAAGTCCTGCAGTAGGGTGGGAGTCAATATTTATTATGGATACATAAATGATAACTGAGAACAAGGATCAATTTTCCAGTGAGCATGGGAGGAGTGCTCACTCACCTTTTCTTGGTTTTCATGCCTCCAGGACTGCCTGAGCAGCTTTAAACAATTATCAGATGAGGATTCTTTCTTCTTAGTTATTTCAAAATATCTTCTTCATTCTCTAGCATTTAAACCAAACTGAAACCTCTCCATCTCAGGTAAGTTGATCTGATTTTTCCCCTGAGCTCTGACTCACTGAATAACTTTATATGCCTCTAATGCTCACCCCTCCATTTCCTTCCCAGGAGCTGACTGCAACGCCACTGTTAGCACTGGCTGCTAGAAAACTCTGTAAAAGATGTCCCTAAAACAGTGCCAACATCCCCACATGGTGGCATGGCAGATGCACCCTGGGCAGCGGTCACTGTAGTGCTCTCCAGGGCACAGCCACATCTGCCATCCTCACAGTGGGGCCAAGGTTTGCTGGGACAACCTATTCATACCTGGGGCAGGTAAACAGGAATAAAGAAGAAAATTAAAATACTGAAAAGATGGGAACATGTCAGCCCAAATCCTCACACCATTTTTGCACTGACCCATTTAATTTAGAATTTAGATGGTTGTGGTCTAATCAATGCCAATACTTCTGGTATGCCCTTTGATGCCAAGCCCCATTACAGTTCAGTAGGTTTCAAGCCAATGCAGTAAATGTGATACAAAACCCTCATATAGGGCACATGGAAGAGCTAGAGAGAGCACATCACTTACAGTTTGATGTGAACAGAGAGGGTCCTCACAGGCTGCACCACCCGTGAGACTGGGCAGCCAGCGCCTGATTTACAGATCACAGACTTTGCATGCCAGCTTGTCCTCCTGCATTTGGCCCTTTTCTAAAAACTAAGAGTGGGCCATGCCCCAGAAAACGTAAGCAGCCCTGTCTGAATACAAACCTTCTGCAAGAGCCAAATTCAGCAGAAGGAAGAGTGCATGAGGTTTTGGACTCGCATTCGTTGATCAGACAGTTTGGATAGCAATGTCTGCAACCCTGCAGCTTGTGCCTGTCCTTCTGCCAGCATTACTGCCCTAAGACCGTTGGCACCAGTCCCACCAGTGCTCTCGCTCTCGACTTGGTGTTTTAGTGCGAACATACCCTCCTCAGGAGCCTGCACTTACATGCTAGGGCTGAACCTGGGCGGCTGCAATGCAGGTGCAGGAGCTGATGTGCAGATGATGTTGGGGGGTTGGCACCTCCTTGCAGAGGGGTGAGGACAGCTGGGGACTGGGGCATCTCACACCTCTGCAGCCCAATCTGCTAAAGCCCATCCACCAGAGCCCTGCTGATGTTCTTCTTCAGGAAAATCCTCCTGTCTTTTTCCACTGTAGACTCTGCACTGCATGTGCCAAGCTTCCATTCCTATAGAGAGAGGTTCTTAGCATGGGAAGGGTGCCAGAGATCTATGAGGATGAAGAGGAGAGGAGAGGTTTGCCTGAAAGGCTACATCCTCCCTGTGCCCTGCCTCCACCACTCTGGCTTCTTCTGTTCTGCAGCAATCACTGGGGATAGTTCCTAAATTGCAAGAGATCCCCAGATTGCTTAGAACTAACAGTAGGTCTTTATCATCATTAATCTTTCATAAAACTTAAGCTTAAAATAAATGGTGTGACAGCTCTGAATGTCAGGAATCATGGTCTGTGGCAGTTTTGTTCACAGATGTATATGTACATTTAGGAATGTGGTTGGCAAACCTATTATTTGTTCTGGCTGCACATTGTTTATACTTTCTTCCTGTTTATGAAAACAGAAATTATTGTCTCAGTGGCTAGATAAAATATTTCTCTTACAGAAGAAAGCGTTGGTTGAAGAGAAGCACTTTCGTAATTTTTTTTTTTTTTTTTACAGCAAAAGAGAAGGAGAGAGATTTCTTGGACCTCTTACATTAATATTTTATGAACTACCTGAGAAAAGCTTTAAAGAACAAATGGCTGAAAATGGGAGATAATGTGGTGTGGTGGACTAAATGCACTCTGGGAGTTAGTTCAGGCTGTCTTCTTCCACCCATCCATTACAAACCAGGTGGGGCCAGCTCTTAATAGCCAGAGTCTCTGCAGCCAGTACTTGGCGTTAATGAAACCACCCACAAAACAAAGCAACTGGCTCAGTCATTGTCCCTCTGGAATTGGAGTCAACTTGGTGAGGAGGCTAAATCCTTACAAAGTGAGCTGGTTACTCATGGGAGTGAGCACACCAAGGCTGGTGAGACTCCTGGCATGAGTGAGGTGCCACAGACCCAGGACCTGCAGTGCAGCGCAGGCACCAGATTTCCCCAGAAAAGCTTGCCTGAGCTGTTAGGGCAAATCAAAAGCCAGGGTGCATGCAACCTGAGCTGCCAGTCCAGTAAGGGTGGGGAGGTGACATGAGTTACCAAAGTCACTCTGTGGATCCATTGCTAAATCAGCAATATAGAGGAATTAAAAAATACAGATGATATATAGAGTAAAAATGCAGAGGACTATGTTGATTGATCTGTGCTTGTTTTTACTGTAATACCCTGTGTTACCAAGAGGTCCTGTTTCACACACTATGAGGGCAGAGCAGGGCAGGTGAAAATTCTCCAGCTCCTAGAGCAGTCAAGGGAGGAGCTGAGTGAAATTATCTGTCTTTTTTTTTTTTTTTTCCCCCTAAAATATTTCACTCATCTATTAAAACCTTAGCTTATGCACTTAACTAATGACTTACCTTAAAGCTGTCTTAATCACAAATTTCTATGGACACAGCTTATTGCCATCATTACTGTCCATTGCATTGATTGTCACCTATCATGATATTGTGATATATCACCTACCATGATATACCAACCACTTTCTCAGGGAAGCTGAAGTGCCCAGAACACTGCCTTCTCACTGAGATCTGTGCACAGCAGTTGGCACCAGAATGGCAGCTGAATGCCACAAACATTGATAGAGGTCTTTTGTTGTTGCTGTTGTTAAATAAAAGACTGAAGCATTTAAAGGTAATGTGAAAGCAAAGAGTGTAGGTTGTGGCACCAATACACAAGCTTAAATCATCAGTTTAATAAGCCAAGCAATACCCATTTGTAGAACATAATTTTCCTGTACATAATCCCTCTCTGTTTTCCTGATGTCAGAGATGAAGTGCACGGACATCCCCTTCTTTAGCTTGTGCCCAGATGGTGAGGCATGGCAGCTCATCTGCAACAGCCATTAAAAGAAGCTCTTTCACCCGCTATGTCAGGGGATCAGCTCTGGCTAAAAGATGAGCCAAGCTCAATCACTGTCTTCAGCTGATGTGAACTCTCGCCACTTCACTGGAGCCAAAGGATGAGGCAGCTTTGCATGAGCTGAGAATTCACCTCCCTCCACCTTCAAATTTATTACAATGATTTTGGATAACAGCAAAGGGAAATTCCTGTAGTCAGAAGGGAAATACTTACTTCTGTACCTCTTCCAGTGCCCAGTGGGCACTAGAAGCTCTTCATCAAGCCAGAAAAAAAAGGTAGTCATTTAAAAAAAATGATAATGATGTGCTTTTTCAGCTTGCAGACTTTGCTCTCCAGTGGTGACAGAGGGACTGTATATTTCATCGTCAAACACTGGGCAAAACCCAGGACCACCTGCACTGACTTTTGCTGGTGATTCCCTGGTGGTTCCCCCAGAGAAGAAGCTCTGGGGAGGCAGTTCAGCTTGCAGTGGGAACGCACCCCAGATGTGCGATGCTCCTGCAGTTCACATGGGTCTTCCTTCTCACTCCCTCTTCACCATGTGCTCCAGCTGCACAGAAATGTTGGGTGAGGAGCACCCAACAGTCCCTAAAAGGCTGATGCATCTCTTTAGGCAAGAGCGAGAAAAAATTTGAAATCTCTCCCCTCTTGTGTTGCTGGAGATGGAAGACAGCAGTCACTGTAGTTACCAGGTGAATTATGATTTCCAAAGGAAATGCATGGGAAGGTCACAGAGCAAAATCAGACATTATTTCCATCACAGAGAGAGATGAAGAGGAGCCAGCATTTCCTTCCTCAGTTTATCCCTTCTTCACAAATGCAGGAGCTGTTTTGCCTTCTTTTTTTTTTTTTTTTTTTTTTTTTTTGGTGGTTGTTACAGTAAATCCCTAAATCCAAAATTTTGGAAAATAAACACCCTGCCTCTTGGGAAATTTTCATGCCAAGCATTCCTTCAGTTTCATTGTGATGTTGGTTGTGATTTGAGGTGACATCCATCCTGGTGGCAGTGGTGTGGCCCTCCTGTTCTCCAGCTTAGTTCTGATTGCAGTGCCACATCAAGCAAATCCAAAGACCAGCAGCTTCCATGAAAGTACTCCCACTGATGTCAAGGACTTTGGATCCAGCTCACACAGTGGTCAAACACTAGAGATACTGAGGCAACCAAAGGAACTATTGCTCACAGCTGCAGCTGCAGGCACACGGAAAGACAGCAGAGACACGTGCCTAATGCATTTGGGCTCGGGTTGCCGCCAAAAATGCAATGGCTCTTCTTGAATGTTTTAGTCCTTCAGAGCATCCCCTTATCTGAACCTGTTCTACTGGGGCCTGTTTACCAAAAGGTTTATTCCAGGGTCAAACTGGGAAAAATAACCAACGGGAGCCTCCTTGCCTCCAGAGGCAAATGGAAGCTGTCTGCTCATTTGTACTGCTGTGAACTCATCAAATGAGGAGAGATCCAAACAGCAAAACACAGTGTCAGTGGGTTCCCGATATCCTGATATGATGATGAGTCTGTGCACCAACAAACAAGAGTTACCTGTGTGGGTGATATGTTGTACCTTCAGATACACATATGCACAGAAATAGACATACATACAGACACGTAGGCCTTGGGGCATCTAAAATAATCTACTATGTGAATCATATGGTTTGTGTCTTATTACCAAAGTATAGATCTAAAGCAGTTATTATGCCTTGTGAAGGATCTTCATGATAATGTCTTCACAGTGGCATCCCTCACAGAAGCTGGTGGAATGACAACCTGATGCAGAGACGGTGAGAAGCATCACAGTAAGTTAGCCACTCAAAAGCAGACCCTGCCCCTGTGCAAGAAGCACAGAAAGCCATGGACTTGCACCACTATACACCAGCTGGTGTCACAGTCCCTGCTGTCCAGCAAAGGGGCTGACATGGGGCCCTTCCTTCTCGATTCAGCTGTAACTCAGCCTGGAGGGTGTATCCCTTGTAGGAAAGCTACTGTGTGACAGTGAAGGGCGTTGCATTCTACAGATGCTGCAAGCCGCTTTGCACAAGGTGAAAAATAATATGTATTCATCAGCTACATAACACATTTGTGATTTTGAGTGGTCCAAAAAGGAAGAATTACAGTAAACTTTGAAATGGGTTCATTCTGACTCTGTTACAGAAGGGCTGTCAGTACCTCCGTAGCAGGTTTTAGACACTGAGGAATTTGGCTTAGCATCCTGGTAGAGAAAAAATGCAATAGATTCATTCATTTATTTATCTATTTATTTACTTTCAGGATAGAAAGTCCTCTTTGAGCTTTCAGGGAACTTTGGAGGGCATTTTGGTCACTAGCAAGTAGAAACAGAAACAAATGTTAAAAACCAGTCACCCTTTCACTCAGTCTGACACAAAACCATGGTATATCAAAACACTTGTCTGGTATATAGCCACGCACCAGGGAACTTTATGCAGAGTTGTTCTCCTCAGGGGAAAATACGAGGCTGGGGTTTAGGTCTGCGTTACAGAGCAATCTTAGGGAATGAGATACATGTATTGCATCATCATCATTTTGGAAGTTATAAAGAGAGGGAAAAAGAAGACAGTAAACATGATGTGCAGACTAGGAGACAGTAAACATGATGTGCAGACTAGGAGACAGTAAACATGATGTGCAGACTAGGGTATGTTAAATGTTTTAATGATTTATTTTTTCATTGTGGTGTACTGTCTAATAACAGTTTCCAGTGTGCAGGTGCTACCAGATATTAATGATAAAGTTTCAAAGCACTTTCTCTTTTCCTGTTTTGCTGTCAAAGGGAATAGTTTTCTCTATTTCTTTCCCATTAAGTTTTCTTAAGTTTTCCATTCTGTGTCTCCCAAGATTTGCTGGTTTTGATTGTTTCTAAGTATTGGCAAAATTACTTTAGCCTTCAAATTTAACATAAGAGGACTGAACAGAACATTTTTCTTACTGGCTTGTAACAACTCTTCATAAGACTGGCTTGTGTCTCAGGAAATAGAGTGTGCTGACAGGTATCTCCACTAATGTGTTTAAACTTCAGTACAGAAAGGTTGGTTCTTTTCAGATGCATCAGCAGATAGGGGATCTCAAAGAATTAGCTTGGGGAAGAGTGAGTTTTACTCTGATTTTAGATCCAGATTATTTTCCTAGTCTATTCTTCTTGGGAGAAGTGGTGAATGCCATCCTGAGCATGAAGTCCAGACTCAGGAGTTGGGAGACTTTTGCTGTCTTCCCGGCTGCCACAACACACTGTGTGAACCTGGCAAAGCCAATTAACCTCCCTATTAATTTTTTTTGTCTGTAAAAATGCAGATGCTTTTAAAAATGAGTGACTGAGCCGAACTCCAGGCATATTCATGGAAAGACAACTGTTGACTTCAAGATCAGGCTTATACGTCTCACAGGTGTGGTGAGACGTGATTCAGTAACGTTTGTAAATATCTCTGAGGTTCTAAAATGGTGGATGATCTGAGCAGGTAAAGAATTTCACTGACAACTCCTAATGGACGTATACTTATTAAACACACCCCCCACCCCCCACCCCCCCTTTTCATTTCAAAGTAGCAATAAGAATAAGACAAAGTATTTATTGAGTGGTTGAGAAAGCCAACCTTTGACTCTGTGCCTTAGAGCAGTGCCTGGGGCAGGCAGTAATTGTGCAGAAAGGCACTGATATCATGTCTTCTTATTGCTTAAGAAAGGTGCTTTTCCAATTTGCTTTGTTCACTGGGTTGCTGTACCAGACTTGAGATTCACAGCTATAAATACAGTGAGCTATATATAAGTACACATACATACGTACACGCACAGAGGCTGTGACTCAAACACATTACCAGCACACTATAGTCTAAGTCAGTATAAATAAAAAAAAAAGAAGGAAAAAAAGAGAGTTCAATATTTTTAATAAATAAAGCCTGATCCAAAAATCACTTTAACAGGCTTTGTTCATATGAGTAGTCAGACCTACTGAGAGTAGAGTGGCTCATATACACAGAAATTTGCACTAGACCTGTAAATTGAACTGTATAGTCAGAGGGATTTGGAGTTGCATATCATATTGATTTTTCAAGATAAGAAAAGGGACTGAGATTGCAGAAATTGTATTCAAATTTTCAGACCTTAAAAGTTTTGTTATATATTGATTGGGGGTGGAATTTCCCAGTGTGTAGAGTGATTGCATTTGGACCATACACCCATTCAATCCATCTACTGTCCTTCAACTGAGAATGTATAATAATAATAATAACAAGAACGATAAACCAATTAACAATATGAATGCACTTCTGAAGCTATATTCTAGATCTTGCAGTTAAACTGCCACACAAAACAGAGTGGCCCACATCCACCATTTGATAATGTTTCTGAATACAGTTTTACATTTTTACATACAAACCTACTGTAACTTTTCTTTCAGAAGGAGCAAATGGAGTTGCTGGTTTGGCCCTCAAAAGACTATTCAGGAGACGCAGAATTTATCAAACGTGATGAACAGGAGGAAAATCAATCAATAACACTTTTCTGCTGTCCAGTTTGAGAGCCCTCAGATATGTGTTGTCAATTGAAGTTCCAACTAGATGTTTCTGAGGGCAAAAAGTCTGGCTTTAAAGTGCAGCAAAGAGGTCCAAATTCTGTTCTCAGTTATACCATAGTGAATCAAAAATTACTTCACTGACTATACATAGCATCAAGACATTAAGGTCAATGGATCTTTTTCTAGTTTTTCCTTATTGCTTGTACAAAACTATTTACAGTACAGCTCTGGGAGAGCAAGAGAACTACTAACTATGGGGCAAATACTGGTTCTCCTTTCTGAAGACAGATGGACACAAAACCTGCAGTGTAATAGGGAACCACCCAGCAAAGAATTGTTTTGCCAAAGAACAAAGAAAAGAACAAAATCCATAAAATTTGGCAGCCACTGTCTCAGGGGGGGTGTTAGAAGTTAAAATGGAATACATGTTATTTTAAATACACTTGCTGACCACATGCAGGCTTCTGACAGACCTTTTAAGCATCATTGCTATGAAACCATAGTCTGCCTACATTGAATATATAGGCTACATTGCATTACCGTGGTAATCACCACTGCATTGCCCTCTTTGATTGATCATGTTATTGCAGTGGCCCACAAGCCATAAATGCAATGTCTGTAAGGCCCAAATGGTAATATTCAGGCTGTACTGGCTGCCTAGAATGACTTGACTTTTCTAAAGACCTCAGAGAGCTCCAGTCTGAAGACAGCCGAGGCCTCGTTCTCCGACCCTTTTCTCCCCATGAGAACAACCTAAGCATTTGGCGTGATCGGCCACCGTCCATTTATCATTTATGAGCAGATTTACGAACCATTAGCCAAGGGTGGACTCATGGATGAAAGGCATCATCCAACGGTGCCTTATCAATGAGAGCAAAAAATGAGACCTTCATTGGTTTTGAACTTAGACTCTAGAATCAGCTATAGCACTGAGGAAGTGAATAATATATCAATAGCATAATTTTAGGTGAGACTGAAATAAGTGATACTCTGTGTCTTGATAGATATATTAGAGAAGGTGAATCTTTTTCTATTTCTTCCCAATTTTTGATGTCTTGACAAATGCATGGTGAGAGAGAATCCATGTTGCTTAGCAACTCCTTAGGATGCAGAAAGAAATCAGTCAATACAACTCTGAATTAAAGCTGCAATGACCCACAGAAATTTTTCTAGAGAAAACCAAGAATAGCTATATATTCACTGTCTTTTTCCTGAAGTCACATTAGCTCATGAGTCAAGCTCTTTAAAATGAAGACTCATGGAAATAGGTCTTTCTGAGGTGGGAGAAGGGGGTAATTTATTGCAGGAGTGTGAAAAGCAGAAACTCTTTTTGAATTTTAGCAATGCTGGTTATTCTAGTTAAGGTTAGGTGTGAATTTAGCTGTTTTGGCACATGAATCATTTGTGAGCCCGTTAGGATTTCAGTCATGAGTTATGCTGAATTACTCCCTCCACTTGTTTGAGTTGTCATTGATTACATTGATGTTGCACCCATAGCAGCTGAGGCAACAGACATTGCACCAATAACAAACGAAGACATAGCTTGCTTGCACATAATGCCCTCAGCAGAGCACTTGCATCAAACCCTCAACAGCTGAGCTAAAGTATGGTACTCTTAGTCTTAGCCCAGGAGTGAGCATATAAGTCACCGAGTCCCGTTTTTGGTACTAGATGGTTGACATCGCTTTAAGAATGTGTTTATTCACAGAACACAACAGGCATTTCTGCGAAAATCAACAAGATGATCAGGATTTGTGAACATTCCCATCAGTGCTAACAGGTTTCTGAGTATTCAAAAACAGTGATAAACATGACTTCCTAGAAGTTCAAGAGAGATAAATTTAGTTCCTTTCCTCACAGTAGTATTTATATAGCCATTTATTTGTTTTTACTATTTGACCAGAACCCATCTGAATTTTTAGTAATGAAGGATTTGGTCAAAGTGGTAAAATAACAGAGGAAAATGAGTAAGTGCAGAAACCAGTGTCGTTTTTTCACAAGTTGCAAAGCACACCTCTGACTTTGCAATCACTCTTTGGAAACTGCAACATTCACGGGATAAGACAAACCACCCTCATCATCACTTTTTGGACCAGCTATCGCTTCCTGTTCAGTGAAAGAAACGGACAGCAGCAAGATTTCTCTCTCCTTTTCCTTTTTCTCTTTGGGACACTATTAATTATTACAGTCACTGCTACTACAGTAATGCTTGTGGCTCTGGTTGGTTACAATATATAACTCTTCTAGTTTCTTGTGCATTCCCTAGACAGACACAATGTCAGAGCTGCTGTATGTATGTAACCCCCATCGGCTTCAAGGAGTGGCAAGGCCACCTTGGCAGGATCAGCAGAGAGCCAGGACCTGAATATGGTTCCAATGCTGCAGCTGGGTCACAGGTGTGGACTCTGTGCACTTTGCAAAGTCCTTTTGAAATTCATAGAAGAATCTTCAAAGGTATATGTCTATGTAGACCAGATTCTGCCCAGCAAAAGGTCCCCCAAATCCACTGTTTATAAACACCCTTGCCCATGCCTTGCCCTTGATGCAATACGTAAGGAACACCCTGTAAGGGTAAACGTCCTGAATGTCCTATGTCCATACTACTGAATGTATTGACTCTTTATTCCCATTTTCTTTCCCGAAACCTTTACTTGTGTGAACTGTGAAAGATTACATCTTGCTATATCTGACAATAAAACATAAGCTATACATGGTGTTAAACTGATACACAGTGTACTACAGAACAATATGCAGAATATTTTGTACTGTTTTATAGTACATCTGTCATGTTTATATCACACGTAGGGTTGTGTTATATAGAGCTATATGTGCATGTTATGCATGTATCTATATATAATGCATAAATATATTATGACATTAATAGAAATATGGTGTGATCTAAACTTAAGAGAAATAATTTCTCCTTGGTATCTATCCATGTTAAAACAGTTCTATAAGTGTGGCAGAAGAGGAGTGAGATATTTCAGTCTGTTTCCTTTGCAGGCCTGTGAATACAAAAAAGGTGCCTTTCCCATCAGTTCTTGAGACAGATCCACAAGGGGCAGAATCTTTGGCATTAATGTAAGGGATCCCAGGTGAAAAAGTTGAGCTTTTGCAGCAATTGTTTCTGTTTTTGCTAAAACCAATGATTCATTCTGTTCTGTTCTCTTGTCTCCATGTTATATAAATAATACTGTCTCATTTTTAATGAAGCAAACCTATTAGGATTGTGGACAAAACCAAAACTTTAAGACTTTTCTGCCTTTTAGCATTTTGAAGCAATTTGCTGTTCACAGTGACTGTGGTGTGTAAACCTCTTTCCCAGGTGTGTTCAGCGTAAAGCAATTCATCTTACAGTACTCCACGGCATTCAGCTTGCTGCCCTCCAGGTGACTCGCATGCTGCACACCAGGCAATGGCAGCACTGCCAGTCAAACCTATGTGCTTTTGGGGTGCAATAATGGTCAGACAAAGGAGGAGAGCCTTGGGGCTACACACTGCTGTCAACATGTGCAGCATGCCAGCAGTGCCGTGTCTGACATGCATGAGGTAATCTGATGGAGGATGCATGCCATTAATGAGTCACTTCATGGTGCTAGTGGGTTTGGAGATGATTCTCACTCATGTATATAGAAACTGGCAGGGGAGTCAGGGCCAAACAAGCACATCAGGGATTCACCTCTAATACACTGAAAATGTGTGGTGTAGTCATACCCTGAAGAGAACAAGAGCCATAATCCAGCCTTCTGCTTGTGTGGAGGAAATAGACCCAAGTGTTGGCAAACTATCTGCAGCAGAGTGAAGAGGCAGCAGGCTTCCCCTTGCACAACTTTAGCAGTTTGAAAGGATCATAGAATAGAATCATAGAATGTCTTGGGTTGGAAAGGACCTTTAAAGGTCATCTAGTGCGACCCCCTGCAATGGGCCGGGACATCTTCAACTCGATCAGGTTGCTCAGAGCCCCATCCAATCTGACCTTGAATGTTTCCAGGGATGGGGCATCTACCACCCCTCTGGGCACCTGTTCCAGTGTTTTGCCATCTCACTGATTAGCTATTCTACATTACTTCTGTAACCTCCCTTTATAATCAACAGAGGGAGAGGAGGACGTCTCCTGGGGTCAATCCATCTTGCTACAAGGCAGGTGATTAAAAGGATGGCAGGGAAGCTAAACTGTCCCCTGAAGTTGTCACTTCCAACCACTGGATATGGAAGGAGCTGAAACTTGGTACCTGGCAGCTTTTGTGTCACTGACACAAAATGGGGGAGGAGTATTACTGTGGGGACAGATGAAGTCAGTCTAGTGGTCATCCCACGCATGCCTGTCACAGACCATCCTCTTCTTGGGAGACCAAGGCTGCCTTTGCTGTGACAGAGGAAACGTAAGAGAGTTGCAAAGCACTGCAGTCATTGAGTAATCCCGGACGAGTTACAGTCTCAATCCCATGGGATCCACGTGCTAACCTACACACACACCCCCACGCACACACAGTGCTCCACAGCAGGGACAGGGTGTTCACACCACTTTTGGTTCCCAGCCAAGAAGGTGTTCTGCAATCCTTCTGAGGATGGGCCGGCGTGGGCAGACTGATCACTCTAGGATTTTCCAAGGGATGCATGGAGAGATATTTCCTTCCTTGAAACTATTTCACAGCTCCTCCAAGGCTGCATGGAGTTAAGCTGAGGGAGGCACTGGCAGCTGGGGGAACACCATACCAGCTTCTCTGTCTGTGCTTCCTCACCTTTCCCTTCACAGTTAGGGCAGAAGGCGTAAGGGAAGGGAGATCAGAGGCTGCTAATCAGCCAGTGAGCGATGTTGATATTCCTTTCTTGATGCTGAAATGAATGATGCTTAGTCTTTTAGTTAATTTGAAGGGACCACATCTGGAAGTGCTTTACACAGCCTCAGTCTCTGTGGCAATTTGCCTGAGTAAGCACCTTAAGATTTAGCCAACAGAGAATGTGCACTGCATAGCTCATTAAGAGCCTAATCACTCTCCTCTGGGTCGAATTCAAGTGGCTATTAAAATCAATGTATTTATTTGCCAGGAAGAGTGCTAAAGAGGTTATAAGATGTATATGAAATGTGTCCTGGAAAAATGACACTGGTAACAGTATGAGAAAGAGCCCAAGCGGGCTTAGACACATCCTAACCCTTCACTGCTATTAGATGTGGGGATTTCTGCACTAGGGAAGAGGGAACGTGAAGGATGTCAGCTAGAGGAATGATGAAAATATCTCACAGACAAGTGACAAGAAACCCGTGGCACATCAAATAGCAGAGGAGGACTATGCAGATAACAGCTGGCTGACGGGAACCATTTCCTCTGATTGGAGGCTGTCTCCAAGGAACATGGACTGACTCTTTGCTTACTGACCTTGAAAATGGAAATAATTTCAGAGGCAGCCTTCTCCCATTTGTGGAAGTTTAAGCACATTTGTTTCTAGCAAATTAATTGGAATGCATGTTGCCGTGACATCACGGAGAAAGGATCATTCCTCATTTATCAGCGTGTCTGTTTTAGTATAAATGACAGAGCCTCTTAATAAAAGTGTTTTTAATGTGTGACTTTGCTTTGCATAAAATATGATGAAAGGGTCTGAGGACAGAGCTGAAACTCCAAGGAACTAGGGGAGGAACCATCCTCTGGGCAAACGTCATCCAGTGCCCGATGGCTGGGGACATGCTGGGAGGTGGGAGAGAAAGATCTGTTTCACGAGGAAAAGATTCAGTTGCAGGAGAATAAGAGGACATCCTTGCTTGGCACTCTGCCTGTGCATGTAAACAGATGTGGTACAAAAGCAAGTATACGTGTCCCTAAACGGCCATCTTCAACCTCCCTTCCCCCTTACTAACAAATCTTTTTGAAGCAAACTCTTCCCAGAACGAATCACTCTTTTTCTGAGCAGTGAACTTTTCTGTTGCAAAGTCAACAAAGTCCTGCAGGAATTCTTGGAGAATCTCCAGAGATGTGCAAAAAAAAAAGCCAGCAATTTGTTGTCTATCATGGCATGCTTTCAGGACCCACAGAGGCTACTGGGAGCTGAGGGCGGTCTGTATCTCAGCAAGTCAGAGCTCCTCTGCAGATTTTCTCAACATCATAGAGCTGTGTCATTTTAATTTACTGGCTTATTCTTTATACTCTCATTTTAGTGCCAGCTATCACTGCAAGAAGAAGGTAGCATGATTGAAACATCCAGTTTGGTTTATTAAACTGAACTGCTCTCCTCCACTGGTGGGGAGGGTCACCTTGCAAGTAACAGAGGGTAGGAACAGGCACATACTGCTGACTAGCTGCTGGGTCTGCAGGTTTACACTCCAATTTCCCCCATGGTAATTTCCTTGGTTGCTATATCAAGCAGGATTTTCAGATCTACGAGCTAGGTCCAGATTCTGGACTAGCTGCAATGCAGAGGCTGAACCATCTTTGTTCTGAAGTCTTAGAGAAGCTGAGCACGGGCCACACAGCTGATATGGTGGTCTGGCTTCATTTCTTGACGGATGTCTTCACTGCAGTTGCTGGACACAAAGAACCTCTAAGTCTGGCTTATGTTAACATCAGGAAAGTAGATATAGTGGTACAGGTAAATTAGATTTTACTTCCACTTGGCCAGTTTATTTTGCAGGGAGAAATGAAGCTGACTGTATCTATGTATTTACTTCTCTTCTGCTCCTATCCCACAGTCCACTTTTAGCTGTATTTCCAGGTCTAACACTCTCTTTTTCTTGAATGGATTTACCTGCTCCATTTTTGCTGCACAGCATTGAAATCAGCATAACACACACACACACACACACCCCCAAACATCCTCATCTGGAGAGGTTTACCTTTACTATAAGTCACCTGAGGGTGCAGGTGCCATGGGCTGGGGAGGACCCCCCAGGACCAGGGAGCTAAGGGGAAGAGGAGCTTTGGTAGAGCAAGAAGGGAGCACCCACAAAACATGTCCCCTCCCATGCTCCCAGGGCAGCTGAGAGAGGGGAAGAAAGAGGCACCTTAGCAACATCAGCCACATCTGTGCACCAAGCAGAGCTGGAGGAGAAAGGGCAAAATCAGTGCTGAGAGATCATGGGTTGGCTGGTAGTGAGATGGCAGAAGAAAGGGGCCTCTCTGGGGCCAGCCACTGCCTGCACCAGACAACATCGGGGTCTCTGCTCCACCGTGCCCTGGCAGGCCGCCAGCAGACAGGGTGGGGGAAGAAGGGGGAGAGGATCACACCGCTGTGGGGAAGGAGGTGTATAAATAGTGCCTGTTTGGAAGGCCAGGTGTGTCCGTTTGATCCGAGCCAAGCATAACAGGAGGGAGCAAGGAGTGCGTCTTCGTCTCCAGACCCGGTTCCTGAAATTCATTTCCTCCTATGTGTTTCTGTTATTATGGGTAGGCAGACAGGGAGGAAGGAAGGAAGAAAAGAAAGCAAAAATCTTTGTTTTATTCTTGGATCTCACACCCCTGAATCTCTATTTGTTTACTTTGTACCTGCTCACTTGTGCATTGTTTGTCCTGAATACGTGTTATGGCAGAGCCACTCTGAGCCCTTGCTTCTGCTGGAGGGGAAATTTTGCTTCACTGTCTCCCACTTCTCTCCCTCACTCTGTCTATCCCCGCTGCCAGGTGCATTAGCTCCTCCATCACCCCTGTCCGAGCATCATCGGACCTCTCACCAAACCGAATCATCTCACTTACTTGGCAGAGACCTTCTTTGGCTAGTGAATTGAACTGGTACAGAGCTAATTCAAACGGGCAAGGGAGAGAGAGGCAGTCAGTAGACACTTGTAGCAAGAAAGGGGGAAGGCGTTGGAGGACAAAGGGGTTTTTTGTTTGACTTTGGTGACCTGCTATATTGGTTCCCACTCTTGTGTGTAACTTGATCACCAGCTGGTATCTTGGCACAGGGTTGTTTTCCAAGCTCTCAGGATGTATCTTCATTCCAAATATCACCCCAGCAGCCTGGAATAAATCTTCAGCTCCCATGTACTTCCAGCTTTCTACGGTAGAGCTGGCCTCAGATTGAACTCTCTGACAGAGTGTATCTGGCCAACGCTGTGGTCACATTTATGGTCATTCCTTCTGCCAACATTTTTTACAGCGTGCTAGGCTTTTATGATGAACCCCTTGGAAAATAAGGACATGGCAACAGAAGGTTTCCCTTGTTATCCTGGAGGCAGACCCAGATATTGCAGGTGCTCTGTCTGGCTGCCTGGTCCTTCAGCGAAAAGCCAGTGCTGGTATCCACTCACTCCTGGGAAAACGCTGATGGCATCAGAGAGCTTGGCAGCTAAACAACCTGGTGGGAGCATCATTTTGCTTACAATGCCCAGGCAGCTGGCTTCTTGCAAGCATGGAGCAGGTGAGCCACCCTGTTCCTGCCATCATTTGCCCATGGACACAGAGGACGTGTTCCTGTGACCTCTGGGGACCGGAGGGGTGGGATGGAGGGATGTGTTACCAGCAGGGCTGTGGCTTTGCTGCCCAGGATGTGCACTGCTCACACAACCACCTTTCCGGCTGTGGGGTTCCCCGGTGCCTGGTTCACCCTAGATACATCACTCCGCTGCATGGGGTAGCACAAGCCCAGACCCACATTTCTCCGACTGGGTGGCTGGGTCCAGCCACAGCTAATCACCATCGGCTGATCATGGTCTCCTCTACCCCATGCACCTCTGCATTTGGGTGATGGGGGTTGTCCACACTCATCAAAACCCTGTCTCCCTGCCAGCCGAAGGCACTTTTGCAGGCTCGCTGCCACTTGATTTGTTCTCCTTTTTCTGCTCTCTCTTTCCTCCAACTTTCAGAAATGGGAACATTATTTGAAAAACGGGAGACACAGAAGGAGGCCGCATGGCCCCGCGAATGCAGTGTCAGGCAGAACAAAATAAACGCCTGAGGAGGTGCTTCCGAGAGACTTTGAAAGAAACTGGAGCACACATGTTCCTCTTCTCCCCCTGTTTTTGTCACGTCTCTGTAATACGATGGACATTTTCCTGGCTGCTCGGCAGGGCTGACAGCGTGTTATCAGTACGGGGCTGTGTCCTAAATAGAAACTCTGCGGGTTCGGAAAGTTCCCTTCTTCTAATTGGAACTGACTCGCGGAGGTGAAGAAAAGCTGCAAAATTGTTTTAAGCTATGAGCAATTATAACAACCCTTACAGTGCCAGTGACACTAAGAGGATTTGTACTGGATTATACCTAGAGTTAACATGATCTAATGCTGCATGAATATCGCAGCCCGCAGCAGGCCCAGCTCTTGGAGTCGGGTTCCTTGTTCTTCAAAGTCATCTGGGGTTTGGGGAAGGAGGAGAACAAAGCTGTGCGGGAAGAGTTTTGGTGCAATGTCTTATCTCATTTAAACATCACAAATAGGCACTGTTAAAGTAACAGTGGAAGGCAAAACAGATTTTAATGAGAGCCAGCCAGCCTCCTGCTATTTGGCACTTGTCCTGCTGGGCAGAGGTACCGCAAAGGTCTTGCAGTGAGGTGACATGATGGTGCCATGCTGTCCGCGATGCCGTGGCACGCCAGGTGACCAAACTGTGAATCTTCCTCTTATCTCCAGGCTGTATTGGATTGTCTGAGGCAGCTTTAAAAATTCTGTTAAAATAATCCTTCTTTTTATAATGGCATGGAGAGACTTCTGCTGGTACAGGCAGAGGAAAAAGGGAATTAGTTGGGGTATGTCCTCATATGCAGAGATTTCAGCAACACAAAGCTCTGGTGAAGCAGGCTGGTAGAGCTGTATGCACCTAGTGATCATGAGAACAGGTCTACAGGAAAGGAGGGAGGAAGGGACAGCACAGGAGCTGAGGCTGGAGGCTGGGGCCTTGGAGAATACCTGCTCTACTACTGGCTTATTATAGGGCTTGCAGGGAGTTGTTTAATCTCTCTGTAGATCAGTTCCTCAACAAACAGAATTAAAGCAATAGCATTTGGCTTGGTGGAACGGGATGAAGAGAAACCTGCATCAGTGCAAGGTACTCAAACTCTAGAGTGATTGGGGATGGCAAAGATGGAAAACAGGTAGAAAGGAAAGGAAGTCACTGAGTGAAAAGAGACACATACTGGCCATGAAGGTTTTCTCTCTCATCTTGGATTTTGTTAGTGAAATCAGCAGAGCCAACAAAAGTTCTCTGGGGACTTAAACTCCCAAGTATGCTGAAAGACACAGAGTAGAGATTGTGCTTGGGAACTACCCAAGATTTGCCTTGGAACAGCAAGGGAGCACCTGATCAAATGGATGCAAATTTTTTTCTCAGCGTAGATTTAGTGTGTGATGGGGGAATTAATGGGGGTGAAAATAGCTTTATAGCCAAAATGGGAAGCCCCTCCCTGCTAGTGCTAGTGAGCTGTGCAGTGCTGAGCTCTGCAGCAAAGGTGAGGAATGAGGCCAAGAGGTCTAAATTACATTATTGTTTACACTGCTTTGTATTTGTGCCTGACAGTAGGCTAGGTCGGCCACACTTCTTACTAGTAGCATCATTTGACTGATGAATGGAAAAGTTTCATGTCAGGCCCCTAGGAGATTTTATATCACTAATAAATTATATTTATTTTGCAGAGGCATGTCAAATAGAAGTATACCTATGTAATGTTGAACTGTAATCTGTCCCACTGAAATCCATTCAGGGAGTAAGTTCAGACCCCAAAATAGGATATAACAAATACTGGACAACTAACACAAAGGAGTGCGGCTCACATTGTCTGTTACGTCCCATTTCTCCTACAGCTCATCTCACTATCAGCCCCATGCACTACATCAATCCCCATTAAGCACTCTTCTGAAAGTTTAGGCATGGTGTTGTTACACTAATGTGTCAAAAAACTACGAGCTAAAATAAGCACCCGCAGGAAGATTAATTTATCTTAAAAAGGTATGTATTAGAGAGAAGAAGCAGCATAAATCAGAATGAAGGTAGGAGATTTGGGTCTTTGAGCCCTCCAGTTGTGAAGGATAACAATGTATTTTTTTCCCATGATTGGGCGCTTTTAGAAGAATAACAGCTAGTATTGTGGGGGACAGTGTAACATCATGAGAACACCTGTATTTTAAGGTTATATTACATAGAAAAGATTAACAAAGACTCACAGGCAATTCTACACTTCTCACAATTTAACACACACACCCCCCAATAACCCAGTCTGAAATATTTTGGTCAAAAGAGGCAAACAACTTATACTGATTCCCAAAAGTCTTTGGGGAGTTATAGGTTGGGTGCTTCATGCTTTCATTCTGCTCCATCATTAGCCTCCCAGCTAGAATTTCATCTTCCACAATGCAACCTGGACCATTCTGGGAGGAGACAAAGAAGGGAGGGGAGTTGTGGGGTTTAGGAAAAGTGTGAGAGATGAAATCTGTTGGAAGATGTGCCACCAGCTCCTCGGCATAGGGATGAATTTGACCCACTGTGAAGTTTGTCTGAACTAGTGCTAATATCCTGGGCTTGCAGTACTTAGGCAGCAATTATCACCTATAAAATAGGTGCTAATGTAGATTTTCACATTCAGAGGGCCAGCTGCTAAGCTGGTAGAAATGGGTGTACCTTTGTAGACTCCACTAGAGATAAGACTGGTTCATGCCAGAAAAAAATGTTTCCCAGAATTTTTAAGACACCGATTAATCTTAAAATCAAAATAAAGAGAAGAAAGAGTGCGCATTGATCCCTTCAGTTTAACAGGAAATTTCCATCTGGAGATGTCTGAAGTTCCACCTGCTGAATGAACTGTGAGAGGCCAGCAGCATGCAGCATCCCACACTGGTCATTTTATAATAATTGCAAGGGATGTATTTCTGGAAAGGAACAGATAGAAAATTGTGGTGACCTGGCAGAATATAGCAGCTACTTTTCAGCCCGTGCCCTTCCACCTTGGCAGGATGTTGTTTTCCTTCATTTCGTAAAATACTCAGATCGGTACAATGCAGCTTTTGAAAATGGAGTCCTAAAGAGAAGATCTACTAATGTCTAAAGAAAAAAAAAATAATACCAGTTTATGATTTTAAAGTGTCAGGGACTTTTTTGTATAGGTACACAGAGCTGCCAGGTCAAAGTGCTACCTTCCTGTAACTATAGTGCAGCATAAATTTCCCCAGTAACACAGCGGCTGTTAGTTGAACCTCAGAGCAAAGAATCAATAAAGTCAAGGCAATTTCCTTAACATGCCATCTGTAAGAGATTATGGAAGGGAGGTGGGAGAAGGGTTTTCCTTAGTGGCTAATGCTTTACTAAAGTTCAAATGAGGCAATATATAGTAAAATAAATTCAATCTATATTTTCTCTTCTTTCAATTTTAGTGGGGACTAAATGAAATGGAACTGTGTTGATTCTACCCAGTTCAATATATCTTCGCTTTCTAATAACCAAGGTCATTTTTACCTTCATGGAAAAAGAAGCCTAATATAAAATACTCACCCTGACTGAACAAACACATATGCGCACTTTTTCAAAAGCCAGGTAGATGACTGATATATTATGTAATTCATTTCATGGCACACTGCTGAATGTTTTTTTATAGATAGTGTTTAACCTTGCCAATTTTGCTCTGAGATAATCACTCCTTTGAGGATAAAATCTCACATTTAACATTAGAAGAAAAAAGAACCCCCACGTGCCAAAATCTGCAGTATACAACAAATAACGGGGAAGTTACTTAGCCAGAAAGATAACGATTAGAGCAGTTTTCACTGCTGACTCTGTGATTAGCCGGTGGTTGTTATAATATTAATCAGAAATACAGAAACTGCTTAGACTACGTTTTGATACAGCCAGTGAGCAATGACAAAATGCTTAGACATCTTACAATAATGTATTTCTGCCCTGACTAATGGAAGTGGCAAATAGATCCATAAAAATCCCCTATATTTAGCACTGGAGCTATTCTCAGAGTGCAGGAGCTTTTCTTGTGGTTCTCTGGAGTTTATGATCAGGAATACTAATAGTGCTGGCATCTCGTGGAAAGAATGCAAACCCTGGAAGACAACTCTGAAACACCCAAGGGAAGGACATTGATGGTGTAAGTCTGCAGGGTCAACACAGTGCCCATTTGCTCTGTGAGCCTGATGCTCCCCTGGAGACTGCTTTTGAGAGAGGAACAGTACAGAAGGTCAATGCAAGGTGAAATTTTACCTGGAGGGAGGAAAAAATATGTATAAGCCCAGATTCATCGTATCATGCTGTAAGCACGTAGTCAAAGTGGCTAAGTTTGGAGTGCTGTCAGCCCTTGGTTCCCATTATAGTCAAGGCAGACAGGCACCTCCTGAGGGCAAGTCAGCCCACCTATGATGTGAATCACCCTCAGGAGAGCCTGTGTTTCACTCCAGCTGTTGGAAACCAGCTGCCTGATGTGCCATGAGATGAATCCGGGCCTTGACATATGAGTATGGGACAAGCTGGTTCTGATTGAAAGCCTCCAGCCAGGAAAGAACCAAACATAAATCAAACACCCATCTCAATTACTGAAATTAAAGATTTCATTAACTTTTAAAAACATTCTGCTCATGCCTCTACCCTCCCTTTTTGGGCACACACTTGGGACCATTACTGGAAGCATCATTCACTAGGGTAAGACCCTGCCCTTATGGCATTTTCATTTCAACCAGAAGCAAGCAGTACTGGGATTCCTGGAGGAGCTTGACAGTTCTGTATGTTTTCTCCTCAAATTTTGCAGACTACAAGAGATTCTGGAAAACATCCAACCAGGACCAGACTTGGAGGTCTTGATCTAAACAGTCAAAGAGGAATTTTAACCCACTTGTTCAGCTAAGATTTTTCACTACCAGGATTGCCAGGTTGGGCCAGAGGTGACCAGATGCAATGGGGGAGTATAAAAGCATCATATGCCTTAAAGACCACTTTAAATAAGCCCTATTTTAGGGCCATAATATGCAGCATAAGACTTTGGAGAGGCTTTATGCATGGGGACAAATTGTGCTTGGATGGCAGAAGCAATATTCAGAAAATAATGTGAGGACTCTGCAATTTGGTTTTTATTCACTTATGCTTATTCCTTATTGAAGCTCCATCTCAAATCTATCCAGAAGTAGCAACTAACTTTCAAAAATACACTGTTGTGGTGGGTTGACCCTGGCTGGATTCCAGATGCCCACTCAGCTGCTCTATTACTCCCATCCTCAGCTGGATAGGGGAGAGAAAATATAACAAGAAGTTCCTGGGTCAAAATAAGGACAGGGAGAGATCACTCACCAATTACCAACCCAGGCAAAACAGACTCAGCTTGAGGATTTGATTTATTACCAATCAAATCAGAGTAGAATAATGAGAAATAAAACCAAATCTTCAAAAACACCTTTCCCCCATCCCTCCATTTTTCTCAGACTCAGCTTTACTCCCAATTTCTCTACCTCCTCCCCCTGGGTGGCACAGGGGAACAGGGAATTGAGGTTGTGGTCAGTTCATCACACATTGTCTCTGCCGCTCCTTCCTCCTCACACTCTTTCCCTGCTCCAGCGTGGGGTCCCTCCCACAGGAGACACTCCTCCCTGAACTTCCCCTACGTGAGTCCTTCCCACGGGCTGCAGTTCTTCACCAGCTGCTCCATCTTTGTTCCCTCCCATGGGGTGCAGTCCTTCAGGAGCAGACTGCTCCAGCGTGGGTCCCCCACAGGGTCACAAGTCCTGCCAGCAAACCTGACCCAGTGTGGGCTCCTTTCTCCACGGGGCCACAGGTCCTGCCAGGAGCCTGCTCCTGCACAGGCTCTCCACGGGGTCACAGCCTCCTTCAGGTGCATCCCCCTGCTCCGGCGTGGGGTCCTCCACAGGCTGCAGGTGGAGATCTGCTCCCACGTTAACCTCCATGGGCTGCAGGGGAATCTCTGCTCCAGCTTCTGGAGCACCTCCTGCCCCTCCTTCTCCACTGACCTTGGTCTGCAGAGTTGATTGTCTCACATATTCTCATTCATCTCTCCAGCTGCAGTGGCGCAGGTTTTTTTCCCTCTCCTTAAATACGTTATCGCAGAGGTGTTACCACTGTTGCTGATTGGCTTGGCCTTGGTTCATCTTGGAACAGGCTGGCGTTGTCTCTGTTGGACACGGGGGAATCTTCTAGCAGCCTCTCACAGAAGCCACCCCTGTAGCCCCCCTGCTACCAAAATCTTGCCATACAAACCCAATACAATTGCAAATAAACACCCCTCCCCCCCCCAAAAAAAAGACAAGTCTTGTCTTAAGACATCACTTTAAAGCGTCCATAAAATCTCTGGCAAGATTTCTTTGTCTATGGAAGATTTTTATTTTTTTTTAGGAAATCTATCTCTGCTTTTTTATTCTAATCTGTTTGACATAGGTTTAATCGTACAAAAAGGTTTTTAAGAGCACTCACCTCTTCAAAGTATGCTTCATTTTGCCACTACATAAATCAGAAGCTTAGGCTATTCTTCTTAAATTTACTAACCCAAACAGAAAAGACCTGAGTTCCTCTGGAACTACTCACGTAGAGTAAATAATTAGACCTTGATCTGATGAAGGTACTTAACAGCAGGCTTATTTTTAACTCCATGAGTGCAGCCACTGAATTCAAAGGGATTGTTCGGATGTTTAAGTTGAGTGCATATTTAAGAGCATTGCTGATCAGAGCATTCTAATCCTTAAACTGTGCCATTGATTTCGGCAGGGTCACCAGCACAGAGTAATGTCAGGGGGGCAAGGGCAGCAGGACTACAACCATGACTTGTTGAAATCACGGGAAGTGATTTTTTACCCCTTGGACACCAGGACCCTCTCCAGACCCACAGAGGCTGTTTGGTTTTGTTTTGGGGGGGTTGGGTTTTTGCTAGAGTTTTTTCCCTTCTAATTTAGGTTAATCCATATCTTCCCCATTCCAGGGAAACACTACCTTAGCCATGTGAAATGGAGAATACTCATCCTACCCTGATAAAATTCCTGGAAAACATGACCAGGGAACGATCAGTAAATAAACTGCCAAGCCCTGCAATTCTTCACTCTTGTACCTAATCTCAAAAGGAGGCTAATTAAGACCAACAGCACACTCCTCACTGAGCAAAGATTACTTATCAGCTTAATTTGATACTTTTACAGACAGCTGACATATGATTTCCTCCTCTTCCCCCTGCCTCTTCCTGCACTCGAGTTTAAATAGGGCTAAAGTGGTGGATAGGACTGCTGCTTCTCCTCGCTGCTGAGCTGGGTTTCATCTCATGTGGAAAAGAATTGGTGCTATCGGGCTCAAGGGCCTGATCTTACCAAGAGGAGCTTGCTTTTCCTCAGAGCAGACCCATATGCCTAACAGATGTACTACCAGAAAAACAGATTGGTGAAATGGAACTTGTTCCTTAAAGGTGAACTGAAACGCTAATGTATCGTGCGTAAAAAACAAAGTCTGCTTCTTTGAAC
This sequence comes from Athene cunicularia, assembly GCF_003259725.1. NCBI lineage: Eukaryota > Metazoa > Chordata > Aves > Strigiformes > Strigidae > Athene > Athene cunicularia. Next base: position 5,026,530 of record NW_020799095.1, read on the forward strand.
CACACACTTTCTAGGGTGCATATTCAATGCAGCCATACCATGATCATCCTTGGAAATGCGACAAGTTGAAATGAGAAAGAGATTTATGGGCACAATTTTTTGGAGAGACAGTAGCTCAGAGTTATTGAGTTTCCCCATTCAGGCCAATGTGAGAGGCCACCCTAAGTCTGATGCAATTTAAACCACTCCATAGATCATGCTGGACGTCCTTTAATATGTATCATTCCAGCCTTAACTGAACCTGATAGATGTTAGCCAGGCAGGAGAACGAGGTGTACTCTATTACATATGCTATAAGCCTATCCTCTTTCACTGCACCATGTCCTCAGCTGATGCAGATCAGCCGAGCTCTGGTTCAGTTAATGAGGTTTGTGCCAGTTTTCACCATGTGAAGATCTGGACAATCAAGTTTATTGCGGCAGCTCAGAAGGTTTAGTAATTTGTTTTTAACAATGCCTATGGGGTTTGATTCTCTGCTCTGACTACGTGAGGTACAAGCAAGTCCCCTGTGACTCGGGCTCCTCTTCTTACATGGGGTCAGGTCTGCATCCCGACCTCGCATGATACAGCCCTGGCTGTAGGCTGCTCCCTGTCCTCAGGCGCGAACAGCAGGGAAACCCTCAGCAAAGTAGCACCAAATCCTGAAAATCAGACTGCATGAGAGACTATGTTACATCTATGCCACTCAGTAATGGGCACTGTGTGAGACCTGAAGTTATCACAAATGGGTGGATGTGGTACCAGTCCCAAGTAGGTTGGTCTCATTATACATGTCAGAGAGAAACAAGGTTTTCCCTATGTTTCCTAACACACTTTCGAACTAACACAGGTGATCCAGGCAAAACACAGGTACCAAAACCAAACTCATCGTGGACTCCAAATAGGGTGCACTCTGTTGCTCCTTCCACAGCACTTTCCTTCTGTTTCTTCTGATGCTGAGGTCTTAGGTTTTAAATGTGATGAGAACTTTGCAAGAATTTTGTATTCCTCATTATAAAATAATTTTTCAGCCTTTGGCTTACATGAGATGCATTTGCCATGTTCAGCTTCAGGTACTTCTGGGCAAGTCAGAGTTTCTCATAGCTGTATAAATAAATATCTTTTGTAGTACACCCATGACTGATCATCATCTCCATTTGTGTATTTCTGACTGTGACAGTTACAGAGCTTGCACAAGAGGATACATTTTTTAATGATGTTTACACTCATTTCAGCAATCATAGTTATATATAGCTACATATTTGAAAGTCCTAAATAAACAGGTTGCAGCTCACATAAGTAAAATGAAATGAAAATATAAACTAGAATCAAATGCATCATCTGAAGATTTAGCCCTTAAATACCTGGCATGTTTTGTACATCTGATAGGTACATATAAATTTTAAAGACATTATATATTTGAGTCTAGATGTGTAAAACAAATATAAATATAAATATAAATATGTGTGTATCTATTGGATATAAAAATATATAATGCAACATACAACAATACACACCTGTCTATACACACATGTGCAAGCACAGGCATGTACGTCCACACATTTGGTACCATAACACTTTTGAATCCTTGCATCTGGAAGGTCTGTGTTAAAATAACACTTGGGAGCTTAAAATAACATAGCTGCCATGCTAGTTCATGCCAGAGGAGCTGTTAGCACTGCAAGTCGTCTCAGAAAAGGGAGCTGTGAGGGCAGCAGAGAAACCTGTGGGCTGTGCTGAGGGGTGAGGGGCTGGAGGTTGCCATTCATCATGTGATGCACGGGAGTGCTGAGGGGACATGGTGACACACTGAGAACCCATAGGTTTAGCTGGTGTGCAAACACTGCACACACACACAGAGTCAGAATGACCACAATTTGATAGTGTGGCCTGTACGTGTGCTTGAAATGCAGACCCCAGGTGGGACAAACAGCCTGCATGCTGCTTTTTGCACCACAAGGCTCCCAAGGGAGAAAAGGTATGGAGCTGTTCGGGGAGCTGGGCAAGGGTGCCCACAATCATCGGGTCCTGTGGAGGGGGCTGCGTGCTGGTGAAGAGGGGCTCTCTGGAAAAGTTGCAAGCAGGTTATATGAAGTGAAGCAAGAAGGGAGATGGCTGGTGTGGCATCACACCAGGTTCTCTGTTTAATTTCTAAACCATGAGGCAGAAGGTGTTAGCTAAGGACAGGACCCAACTGAGTGCTGACTCTGGGCATGCAAGACATCTGGCTCTTTGTCTGCATTTGGTAGCCAGGACCATGTTCAGAAATCATTCAATTAACACCCATGAAGGCTGTAGCTCTTCACCTCTCAGTTACCTTGAGGAAAGCTCGAGCTCCACTGAAGCTGATGGGAGTCTCCCATGGCTGCCACTGAGGAAAGGCAGCCCTCGTGTCTCCTCCCTCCTGGCTTCCCCTGCCTCACACCTACACCCAGCAGCACGTAGGATCTGCATGCGGCTTGCTGCCTTGCCTCTGCCAAGCTCCTGCTGCCAGCTTCTGCTCTGACAATTGCTAGCACAGCACCACACAGCATGGCAAGGCATGGCACAGCACGGCACAGCATAGTACTGGGCAATAGTTGCTGCTCCTTGCAGAGCTTCCCACCCCACTCCCTTCCCTCCTCCCCTGCCAACAGTTGCAGCCAGCACCTCCCTTCCTGAGTCTAAAGGAAAACTATTTTTGCAGCCGTACTTAGCTGTACTTACTACAAATATTCCCAGGGATACTAAGTTTTTTCTTGGCTGTTCTCCGATTATCTGGAGGGCTGTTGCAGCTATTATATTACCCCTCAATGCCACGGACCTCGTGCCGGCAGTGGTGGAGACCATTCCCCTCAGCAGCAGGGCTGCAGGTGCTGATCTTCAACCGCAAATGCAGTCTGTGGTATCTCCCCAGACACCCTGCTCTGCAAGGTTAGTTGCTCACACTGCCTGGAAACCAAAGCCCATGGTCTTTACTCTTTCCCCCACAACTGTGGCGTGTATACAGTGCAGTATAAATGACTCAGGTAAGAGTCTGGGAGAAGCTGGATCCCAAAAAACAGGTTTACAGTATCTCCTGTGGAAGTTATTTTCAGCACTCAGCAAGCTCCACCTGTAGCCTGGGTGGTGTCCAGGCCTGGTGGGAAAACAGCTGCTGATACTGATGCTGATGCTGATGCTGATGCTGATGCTGATGCTGAAGCAGGAGCTGAGCTCTGCCAAAAAGCCAGGCCCAGCTGAGAGCTGTTGAATGGCATCAAAATGTAACTCAAGGCTCACAAGTGAGATTGAACGTTCTAGACCCAATTCTTTTCACCTTATTCAAGCAAGAAGACCCATTAAAATGAAAAGAACTAGCTGTACGTGCACATGCATTTTCCTTTTTTGATCAACTGCCTCTTTGCTGATATGCCTAGTAGAGTGTTTGAAATCCCTATAAATGTTAGATGTCCATGATAAAAGACAGTGCCCTTATTTGGCCCGTGGCCATTTTCCATGTTTATTTGCCTATTTATTTCAGTTAAGTGCAACACACCAGTTGATGCACAACACCCATGTGCCGCAATACGGCTCCAGGTTGCCTTGGTAACGGGTGGAAAGGGTTTTGAAGAGCCAGAGAGGCCCATGCTAATGAAAACAAGCATTCAGGGGGCCTCTTCTCCAGGTGTGCGAGAAGAGGCTCCCCGCTGGGCTCCCTCACCCAGCCTGCTTTCAAATAGTCTGGCGCTTTAAACAAAAACTACAAAAAACAACAACAACAAAAAAGCCCACCACCCAGGCCCCTCTGCTTTTTTTTTTCCATGCTAAAACGCAACTACTGATTAAAAGTTCTGAGACAATTCTTTGAAGCCTTTCATTAATAGGTTTCCTTTATGAATCCAAATTAGATAGTCCACACATTTTCCTTAAAAAAAAAAAAAAAAGGAAAGTGGACTATTATGGAAATGTTTGTTGCTATTATTGCTGCTGCTTGCTTTTACATGTTTAATCTCCCACATGTGCATCTGTGCCAGATGGCACTGCCCGTAAAACGGGAGATAATCTTTGCACACCATCTTCAGGTTGACGCTGGTCCCCGGGCTGCTGTAAGCTCTGGCTCTTGTTTGGACATGGTGGAAACCATGGGCTTTGTCATGAGCTCTCTGGGATAGGGCTGACCCTGCCTGGGCTCAGCACCCACAGTTTCCACTGAAAGTCTCATGTGAGGATGAGGAGAGGGTGAGTTACTCATAGAGTTGTTGTGGGAGTGAGGCTGTGATACTAAATGCATGGGGACATCTCCCCACCTGAGAAAGTGGGTCTTCTGGGCATCTATGCTCCGGAAATTGAAGAGTTATGAGGGATATCTGACCCTATTCAATTGTCTCTTTTGGAAACATGAGGAAAAGGGTAATGACTGACACAAGGACCTGGGTAGGAGTATAGGCACCATCTTCAGTGAGATTCACATGTGTCCCCTTACAGCTGTCCAACACCTGGGGATTATTCCCAAGGGCCAAACTGCTGACTTGCTCAATGAGGTGATGTCCATGGAATGTAAATATATGAATAAGTATGTAAATATAGGAATGACATGAAAGGGGAAGCATCCAGTGAATTCCTGAACATAGGGTGAAGGTTGCTTTAGACTGATGATGATGGATAAGGGAGTGAAGACCTTCTGGACACCAAGGCCAGCAGAAGGGCACTGTATGATAATCTGGGGTGACAGATTTCTGTTTCTATTTCTGTTTCCATGTGAGCTTTTCTTGTGCAGGGCACAACACATTCATTCTGTGGACAATGATAACCAATACTTTTTAATGCACAGTTGAGCACAAAATTATAGGAAGGGGGGAAGTGGCAGCCAGGAGTGAAGCAGACCTCTGTAACAATGACACTGAAGCAAGATACAGTGTCGAGCAGGCCAGCAAGGAGGTAGGCACAGAAAGCCATGGAGGGAGATGTCCAACTTCCCCACCATGGGTGGTATCATTTTCACACAGCTTGCAGTGATGGGCAGGCACCTCCTCCAGCAGAAGGTCTCTTCCACCTCCTCAGAAGCAACCAGAGGTGATTGCCTGTTTGGACGGGTGAAATGTCACAAGCTCCAAATAAAAGAAATTGGGGTAACTATCCCTTTCAAAAAATCTGAAACCAACCCATATCATGTGAGACTGAGAACAAAATCCCAAGAGTCGATGGCATAGCTTCTACTGTTAAGCAAAATATATGTATATTTTTTGGTAGGACTCTTCACCACTTGTTGGTGACTCAGTGCCAGAAACTGACTCATGTAGAAACAGCATTACAGCGAGACAAAGAAACTGTGTAATACACCGCCAGGCTTTTGGTCTGATAATACTCTCATGGAAGGAGTGTTTAACTCTGCCCTGAACTGCAGTGAAGCTTATCACCGAGAGCAGTGACGTACTGGTCAGTTCGTTAATCTAAGCAAAGGGGAGTGAAGCTGGAAATGTTTATGAGTGATTTCCCTCTGCTGAGGAAGGAGATAAGAATAACTATGACAACGCTCCTAAAAAATTTGTTGAATGTTTCATTCTAAAATGAAGCATACCAAAAAAGAAGGCAGTGCCTGAATGGGGGGGTCTAGAGAAAACACTTCTCCTTGTAGATGTGTCCCCAGGAAAAGCAACACTGCGGCTAAAATGTCTACAAGTAGTTTTAGGATGCCTGAAGTCTTTGGATTGCCAAGCTGCAGCAGGGCTCCTTTCTGGAGGGAGGACATGCAAAACTCTGGAAAACAGGTGTCTTTCAGGAACACAAGAACATGAGGATCCTCAAAACATGAATTTACATTTGAGATTACAGGCAACTGTGATTTCAGTGGCAGTGAGTTAAAGCCCACGAAAAAACTGTCTCCAAATTGGGACATTTCTGGAAATTTTTGTAATCCCCATCTGAGTTGTCTCTGAAATAGGCCAAGAAACAAATTCGTCAAACCACATGGGGTGCCTGCAAGAAAGCAGGGAAGGTTGACTGAAGCAAGGACATCTGCAGTGTGTCATATGTCTCATTTTGCAGGTGTCACTGTTTTATCTCTGCAAAATTCTTCTGTCCTCAGTGCGATCCCAGGAGCGGTGTTCCTGTGTTCTGCACCAGCATGGGGGTTTGCACCACTCCAGCCAAGCACAGAGCCCTCTGTCAGGCTGGGAAATGAGGCCATGAGCAGTGCTGCTGCTCCTGATGTTGGGAGGGCGTGGAGCGGGGCTGACCCATCTACTGCCCTGCCAAATCTGAGCGAGACCCTGAATTGTTCCTGGCTTGGCTTATGCTCCAGGACTGCCCCACATGAATAACCCCATGCTGTGAAGGCTTGCTCATGGGCTTAGGTGAACAGCCAAGATCTGTGTTTACTTTTTTTGGGTATAGCAAAGACATCTAATTGCACCCACAGTGTATTTCAGTGTAGAACATTTTAACACTTATGTTACAGAATCTACAGCATGATTTGCTCCTTGTGGCTCCTAAAATCTGCAATATAGCCCTGCCAAGGAAAACATAGAGACTAGGCTATGCAAGGAAACAGCTAGCTCAGCAAAAACAGTGGTCTGTTGTTGTATTTGCAATGAAAAAGCAGAAAAACATCCACTACCCACAGAAATGCTGCTCCATTTTGTTCTTGAAAGTAGCAATTTAGATTTAAAGACATTTGAATTACATGGGCAACATGGGAAGAATTTGTTTTATGTGGGAGCTGCTATACATACATAACTTTGCCATAAGACTTCTATATTGATTGTGGTAACCTGCCCGGGTCACCTTGCTCTAACCAGTTATGGGGATAATCTGACAGTCTTGTAGCATACTCTTTTTTATCTGCAGTGCTCTGCACAAGTACTCATAAACCATCCACCACTATAAAGCAGCTGTTCTAATGCCCTTATTCATTGCTGTAGACTATGTCCCTAGATTGCACTGGCATGTAAAATAGAGACAAAGAACATAAAGACCTGGATATGTCTCATTTGTACTCACCGTGGAAATGATTTGTAACTATTGCCCTCACTGCCCTCACTGTTTGGTTTTGGGTTTTGGTTTTGTTTTTTTTTTTTGAAAGTGCCACAGACTTAATGGCATGCAGCTTTGCTGGTGAGAAAATCCTAGGTGTCTACTTCATGATATATAAATGGCAAGGTATTTGACTTGTGTCACCTGTAATGTGTTTCGTCTAGGTAGCTTAACACTGATGTTGTTGTATGTACAATAAGACGGGACAGGATCCCCATTTGATATTAATGTCGGGAAGTTTGCTGGAAACAGGCTGGGTCAGATGCATCCCTGCACAGAGACACATAAATTAACAGTAATAGTCCTCGAACTGAAGGAGAAATATCTTCTAAAGTCAGCATGTTAGGAAGGGTGCAAAGTGTATGATAGCTGTGGAAATGTTCATGTAAGAGTCTAGCGCAGAACAGAAATTGCTATTTTCTTCTTGTTGGGGACTCACTCTGGCAGTACCCTCCACCTGCAGAGGGTCTTGGAGGTAGCCTTTGACTGAATGGGAGGTCATTGTGTTCATACACTTCTCTTTACTATGATTTCGCTGTACCTACATATCACCAGGGGAGAGCTACAGCCACTTTACATGGTAAATCTCTTTTACAACACGGGCAGTAGTACGGTACAACACTACTTATAAATAAGACCTCACAGCACTGATTTGAATTAGGTAAATTTATGCAAACTGTGGCTTACATCTTATTCCCTTTCACACAGTTGGCTGTCCCTGCAGGAAAGAACAAGCTTTGTCCTCAGTAAGTCTGGGATGGAAACTGGTCATTGCAGAAGATGGATGATAATGGGTGGATGGGATATGGTTTTATTCTTCCCAGGTCTTGCTTCTTCCTCACAGCTTCCAGACACTTGCTTGTACTCTTTTGGAAGTGATATCAGCATTGTCCAGCCCAAGGATTAAAAAAATAGAGAATGAGACAAATCAAAACATGGGCAGTAAAGTAGATTAAATGAAATAAATGGAAGGTTTGTTTCCCCTCAGTACTGAAGGAATGACATGTCCAGGTTTGAGCACTGGACTTCAAGAAAGATGTGAAAAAAATGGAGAGAGAACAGTCTTAATAGTCAAAGGTCTTGAAAACATGATTTGTGAGGAAAAGTTGGAAAAAACACTTGTACTCCACCACAGTGGCAGGTAGGACAAGAAGAAATTGATTTAAATTGCAGCAAGGACAGTTTGGGCTAGATATTAGAAAGCATTTTGTAATAGCGGGCTGCTGTAAGTGCCAGAGTAGATTGTATGGGCAGGTGGTGCAGTCCTCAGTGTGGAAGATGCTTATGAGCAGCTTGGATAAACATGGATCGGAAATGACACCGACACAGCTAACCCAGCCTTGAAGAAGTCATATTGATTGCAAATGAAGTTGACTATTCAACTGGGAAAGAACTGAGCAATTTGTAATAAAAAGGGTATTTCAGCAAGAAGCAAGCTTCCAAGGGGTGAACCTGGGTTGCATATACCCATTGCAACCATCCAGGATGGCCTGGTCTCTGCGTCTCCCCAGTCCTGCATGTGATTTCTGTGTCAGCAGAAAGCCAGCTCGGTTTGCGGGACGCACCTCTTCCTATTGAGGGAGGGCATGGAAGCCGGTGTTTTCCTGACTGATATTTCCTTTGGCACATCACAGATTTTTCTGCAAGCTAATTGCATGCAATAACTTGTGCTACGGTATGCAAGGCTCACTGTCCATGGAAAGTATCTTCATTTAAACTAGTAACGTGGAGCCTTGGTGTGAGCTGACACTCACTTTTAATTATTGTTGGCCAGTACTCCCCCTCCCCCTGTGCTGAAGCAAGTCTAACCTGCTCTGCACCGCAGGAGTCAGCAAGAGGGTAAGAGAATGGGATGCCATTTGATGAATCGACTGAGGGACTGCCTTTCCGGGAATAACCCCAGGTGGCCTGAGATGGGACAGAGAGCCCTTTTCCTTCCTCACCATCCTCTCATCCCTGAGGCATGGGGGGGAAGACCAATGTGGACAAAATCAAACCTATGGAGGGTGCAGAAGCCTCCCCTGACCCTCAGCTCCTTTGGTGCTGCCTTCCCATGCGAGCTCTGGGGTCACCAGGGAATACGGGACATAAAACTTCTGGGATAGGACAGGCATGAAAAACCCGCAGGGATAAACTCGGCTAACTGCATTTCGATTGTTTCCTCCATGAAGTCCCCCTCAAGCACCAGGCAAACTCCGAGCAAGGTGACAAATGAGAAGAGCAGAGTGACCTGTGGCGTCCTGCACCCACTTCTGAGTCTGGTCACGCAGTCTGTGCTTAAATTTTCTCCTCGCCACCCTGCAGGGTGTAGCTAAACTTAGCTCTCAGCCACAGCAGATCTCAGGTAGGCCACAGCAGCACTTAATTCAAAAGAAACACTGTTTCCTGTACAGGCTGGTGCTCAAAATATCATCAGAGGAAGATGAAATAAATTACTCATTAATTTCTGGTCACCATATTATAAGGAAATTACTATGGTACCAGAAAGATTCAGAAAAGAATTGGGAAGGTTAATTCGAAAACTAAAACATACTGCTTGTGAGGGTAAAAAGAACTGGTTATATACGGACCAGAATTTGTTGGGTTTTTTTTTTAAAAAAAAAAAAAAAGAGAGAAATGGGTTTTCTTAAAAGAATAATAATTGAAGTATGTAAAAATCCTAATGGCTAATTTCAGCTGTGGTTCATACTTTCATTCCATCAGAGATAAGCACAAATGGAAATAAAGTAAAAAGAAATTGAGGGCAGTGTCAAGAAGCACTTCCTTACACAAGCAGTAATTGGAGAGCGGGGTGACCTGTGAAGCAATGTCATGAGACAAAAACATTAGTGTAATTAAAAAATCACTTAGATGCAATATGAGGAGAAAGGATGAATGAACTCTGGCCATAATGCCTTTCCCAGCCCCTAGCCCAGCCCACCAGACCATGTGCTTGGACTCCGACAGTCACGTTGGTTTGAACCACTCTAAGTCCTACCACAAAACCCAGGAAAGTGGAAATTATTCTTCTGGTCTGTGGCTTCCGATTGCACTGCTAACATCGATGTAATGGGACTGAGGTCAATCATTTCTCATCATGGATGAGAAATGGATGGTTTTCTGAAACGCAAACCCATGCAGTGTGTGGGTAGAGGACATCTCGAGCTGTCTTGCGAGAGAGAGGTCAATGTCAGCCCCATCCTTGACCCTGCCACCGGTGGGGTGGAGCGCACAGAGGAGAAGTGATGAAGCCACGCCACTCCTTACTGCTGAGTCACTGGTGATGGGAAAGCCACTGGCTTTAGGTGCAGACTAATAGTATGTTTGTGTTCCTCCTGAGTCATGCAAGCAGCCAATTAAACTCTTCCCCCAAGCAAAGGGGACCTGCCCTGCAGCGGGGCACTGCACTCCCTGCCTGGGGGCTCTGGGGGAAGTGAGGGGTGTCCCTCCTGCCCCTACACACGCATACATGCCCACACCTGGTGCACAAAGGGCTTTTGGAAAGCACAGCTTAGTTCCCAGCCGGTCTCTCTGCACTGTTACCGAGAACACTGCTCCTGGCCCAGTTTTGCCACCTTTACTCCCACTGAAGCTATTACAACATGTTGCACTTTTGCTGTACACAGCTGCTTTCCTGAGAGCTCTTCAAATCGTGAGGATTAAATCGCACCAGTACAGAAACCAAGGGAACATTTATCACTGACGAAAGACAGCAAGGATTTTTCTAAATCAGAGATTTTCTTACAGTAGAACTTTTGTTACTGGAACAGATCTATAATAATATCACTACTGTTTCAGTATTTTTGTAACAGTGCTGCTGGGAAGAGCAGCTCTTTTAATACAAATGCTGTCATTTAGAATTGCTGCTATGGTAGAAATCTTAAATTAAGCACTGTCCTTTATACAAAATACAGCACCACCTGCTTGAACACAGAGCTGATAAAACACTATATTTTTTTTCCATGCGTCACATTAAATTATCCAGCAATATAAAAGAAATGGAAGTACACAAAAGTCAGGGCTTTTTTCTGAAATGTCCTCACCCGTATCTTCTCCTTCCAAACACAGTGTGCTGGGTGGGGGGCAGAGGTAGACTGAACAGACCTTTCAGACAGAATTCCTTCAAAATGACCAATTTTTATGTCAAAACTGCATGCAGAACCACAGTTCTGGTGTCCTTTCAATTCAGATCCTTAACATGTCCCCAGCTGCACAAAATGTCTGTGTATCACAGGTCTGAGAAAAGGACTTTTAGTATACCTGTACAATGAATTCTCCCACTGAAGCCAAAAGGTTATTAGCAATATGGCTTATAACAGTTTCTCTGGTGAATAGGTTACTGACTGGTATAGCTAAATCAATCTGTTGGGGGGTTTTTAACTTGTTTTGTTTCATTTTTCTGTGTGGTAGAGAAGTGCCATCATTTCAGCATTAGACAGGGAATTGGGGGATATCTCATCGACTGGCCAGGGGTCCCAGATGAAAGCCCCCTGGAAAGGCAGCACATCTGCCCAGCCCAATGCCTGCCTTTCTTTTCCACTGAAACCAGGGTATATGGTGGCTAAGGCAAGCCCAAAACTCAGTCTGATATATGCAGCAAGGATACAGCTTGACTCTGCACCCAAATGCCAGAGCGGAGCCCCAGATGTGCTGATGGAGGCTGAGACGGAGTCAATATCTAATCCCCTCACGTCTACTGTGTGTAACCTCACAGCCAGAAACTCCACGCGCTGCTGTCAGAGGTCGTCCTCTGCACTCTAGGTTATGAGAGTTCAGGCTGGGAAAAACACAAACCACAATGCCAAGTCTTGTGCCTGAGTGTCTTTGAACCATTTTTGAGGTCTTCTTGCCACCTACAGATTATCCCAGCAAAGGAAACATGCTTGTGACGCATTCCCAAGCTTTACATCATTACCTAGTATTTATTCTTCTACATGTCAGATAATTGGCACCGTGTACTGATGACAGTCATTTCTTCCATGGGGCAGTGTGCATTGAGACTCCTGTGATGGGGTATATAAAACTTGACTTAGATCCAGAGAATTTTGAAGGAGGTGCTGACAATACACTCGTTAATTTACAATTACGTTCCTTCAGAGAGCCTCCTGCCACTTTCCAAACACTGTTTAGGACACATACCTCTTCTATGAGACAAGTATTATGACTATGAAAGACAAAAAACAAGGGCAGAGAGGTTTAAGTAACTTGCCCGAAGCCCTACAGGAAGGCACTGTCAGAGGTTACCATAGAAATAAGTCTTGTACTGTAACCATCTGTTCACAATGGCTTGAATTTTCAGAAGAATGCTCAGGATTTATTTATATTTGACAGAAATGTATTATTTTTGCTACACTAGCTATCTGCTGCTTGGGAGAAAGCAAGGATTTGGTAGTAACTAATGATTCTTTAGTTACTGTGAAATGTATGAGAGGTTGACATTAAGAGGTGACAAAATGGAGTTGCTGTTATAAATCAAGTTCTTTTAAAATTATAAGTTTTGCCTCACTGGAGTCACTGAAGTTTCTGGAAGACATAAAGTACACGCATACATCCCTGCTGGGTCCAGTCACAGCCTCTGTTTGAGGGTGTGCCTTGTAATGCCCCAACTACTGGAAGTGCAAGAGCCACATCAACCTCTAAAAATTGCTAAGACTCCAGCTGGTTCTCCCAGAAGTGGCACTAGGAATATGCCCATTATGGTAACAGTGCCTAGAGATCTGGTAGCTGTCAGTCCCCATCGTGTTAGGCATTGTACTTTGACAGTGTAAGTCTTGTCCTATCTCACCCTCATCGGTCTGCCAGCCCATTTTCTATCACAATTCTGCTATTTCATCTGTCAGATGAACCCTTCCTCTATGGCTTTGGAAGAAAAAGAGACAATTCCCATCTATTTGTTCCATTGTCCTCCAGTATGGAGACTGACAAAAATCAACAACTTCATATGTTCAATGACATCTAGCAATGTGTTGGTTTATAGAAAGAAAAGTTGTGCTTTAACAAATCCCAGCCACCATATTCCTGAAGGTTATGATGCTTTTTGAGAGGCAAACATGAAGAGGTTATTAAAGCTAAATCGCATCGCTTGAGGATTGTTCCCGTCCTGGCACATGATATGGAGCAGGTATTGGTAAAATAATAATTATTGCCTTGGTAAGGTCTCTGAGGCAAGTTGTACCCATTAGGGCCTGGAGAGACATCCCTAGGTTTTTTTTGTTTAATGTTGTACAATAAGGTTAAGCAATAGTCTAGATATTTTTTGTCACCGATACCTTGAGGTGGGTTTGCACTGAGAACATTTTCTACATTTTCAGATTAAATCAGCTCTGTTAAAACGACTTGGCTGGTAACATAAACATTGTGTTAGCAAGGATCACTTGTTGTCAGTCTATTCATAGACTGTCAGTCCATACTCCCATGAGTAATATACTCCAGTGAGTAGCTCTATTGGATCAACAAGACTAGTGTCCTCAACAAGAATAAGGAGTCCAAGCAAGACCAAGCTGTGTAAACAAATTATATCCCGATTGCCAAAAGTCCAAGAAAACTTGCCATAACTCAGTACATTTTCTGTGAATTTTGCTTTTCTTTAAAAAGTCCAAACATTAACTATTAGAATTAAAAAATTTCACTTGTTTGGACTGTGAATTAAAGCTTTTTCTCATGAGAAATAATTGTTAATTGCTCTTTTCTTTTTTTTTAGCCTTATCTCATGGAATAAGTTGTCATTATAAGAGATCAAAAAGCTCATTTTTCTCAGGGAAGCCTAGATTCCAGGACATATTGAAAACCTGATTGTAAACTGGATATTTGGCAACAGTAAGAAAGCAGGGCCTCTTTTGTTTGAAAGACAATCAAGCAGCAATATCACTTGAATACCCCAGGTAAAACCAATTGTCTGCTTTACAAGTATCTGGCAGATGAGAGGTCAGCTTTGGCTGATTCAAGCCATATAGGTATTCCTTTTCTTTCTTTAGTAATACTTTCTTGTAAACAGAGCTTCATCAGACTAAAACAGCTCTCTATTTTTGTGTGGTTCCTCTGTTTTCCCCTAAGCAAATTCTTCACATGCCCAGAAGGAATCTTGTTTCCAACATCTGGGAGTGCTTTAGAGGCTTTCATTATTTATATGCCAAGATAATATCTCTTGCCCATGAATGTGCTACTGTTCCCATTGATTAGATGTTTGCTGATTAGTGCCAACTGCAGTGGCGGCTGTAGTGGAAGCTATTCTCGGGCCCTCGATTTACATCACAAACTATGGGTCTCCAAACACTCATCTGACCTTCAGGAATTCATTAGATTTTGACTGCTACTGACTTGGTAAGACTATAAAGTGGGGAGTTAGGGGGAAAGAAAATAAGCTGGCATTTAAATTTAAGATTAAAGACACACTAAAAGGAAATGCTAGAAAATAGAGATTTAAATGGGGAAAAAAAATAGAGGCTGTAGAATGAGAAAGGACAATTTCGTCAGCATTTGATGGTTCGGAGCTGTCTAGCTTGTCTCAGGGTGAGTTGGGAGTGAAGGAAGCCCTTGCAAGGGCCACACGAACCCACATCTTCAGTGTCCCCAGGGCTTCCCCCAGCCTCTTCCTCATCCTCATAGCCTCTGGTCAGACCTGGCCCTTGACTTGAAAGTGCTTGTCTCAGCAGAGACAAAGGGGAAACAGGGAAAGGAAAAGGGCCAAAAACTGCCACTCAGAGAGCAGCTTTGAAACCATAGCAGGAAGCATTGCAAAGCAAAAAGAATGCACGTATTCAAAACAAGGGAGAAAGCACAGCTTCCCTATCATTTCCTCATTCTTTTGTTAGGAGATGTTTCTCAAGCACTGCACTGCAGCGAAACACCTCCAATTATATTAAGAAAATGTATTAAAATATCACATAAAGCTAAAGCATTTCTGAGCACGTGGGAATTATCATTTCTTTGAGGAGTTTACTGAGTACCTGAGAGGACTAGTTTGCTTCTCATCATGGACCACTGGCAGTGCTGGAAGCATGCTGCTGTGTAATCTGTGAAGTTAGCGGCTACAATAGCCCTGCTGCTATGAGGTCTGTGAGGATAGACCTGGGTCTTCACAGCCCAACTCAAGTAATTCACTAGAGTAGACATCACTGTAAAATTGTTGCCTGTGTGTCCAGAATGACGGGATAAATATGTTTATTTGAACCCTTCATCAATAAATGCCTATTTAATTTTTATTTTGTAGCCAACAGTGACATGGTGCACACTGTATTTGCAGAGGGGTTGCCCAGATTTACTCAGATTAGTTTCCTATTTGTTGGTTTGGTTTTGTTTTTTTTTGTTTTTTCTAGCTGACTGATGCTTGACTCAATCTTTGGTGCATCTCGTATCCTTAGAAACAATATTGACAATTCATAAATATTTCCAAGGTTGATGCCTCAACATGCATACTGCATGCTTCCTTCTGAAGCTATTTATAGGAGTACTCAACATTTTTGTTTGCTCATTTTCACTATTGCTGACAAGGACCTGATCTCAAACCACTCAGTATGCTTTACTCCCTCCATGTAATTGTCACTATGATCTAACCAACAACTTGATTCATTTGATTTTAAAGTTTCTAGGCATTTAGAGACTGTAGTGTTTTAGCTATTTTTCATCATATACAGATACCCAGCAATGGAAAAACAGAAATCAGCTCCTCAGCTGCCATACACTGGGGCAACTGTTATGGTCACTGGAGCTATGCTAATCTACAGCAGTTGTGGATCTAGCTTGCTTCCAGAGCAGGCATTGATTTTTACCATAACTCTTTATTTCCAGGTTTCCAGCCATTTAAATGTAAGTGCATTTGACATTTTGGGAGGGTAAAAGACATTGCTGTGTCAGTCTTGATGCTGTGTTAATGATGCTTTTGGGCGATGAATAATAACCATGGGATAGCTTGGAAATTAAATTCCTGATTTTATTCTTCCAGTCTACTGGATTAGCAATTAAATTTCAGGTCATTTAAATACCTAAACGGTCTGGGAGTGTAGAGGGTTCTGACTTAAAGTGTTAATAAACTTTGTTGGGGAAAATAACTTTGTCAGGAATGGGGCAATTGCAGTGGCTGTGGTGCTGGAGAAAGTCTAAGGAGCAAACTGTTCACCTGCATCTCTGTGGTGACAATGTGACTGCTGATTTCTTTTGTTTTAAATTTAAGTAAGTCACCTCTTTTTCCCAGAAGGTATATTCTAATCCAAACTATGTCACCGATCTCCCCCTCTCCATAGCTGCTGACAGATGCAGGCTGTGCTTCTCACTCATGTCCTCTCTTCTTCCATTGATCTTGCAGTAAGGTTGGAGGTGGGCAGTGCATTTCCAGGGGACATCACTGTTCTTGGGCAACTATTCACTTGCCTTCCAGCGTCATGGCACTGACTGATGGAGTGTGCTGTCACCTGTACCTTTGGAATAAAATTGTCGCTCAAAATCCTTGTAACAAAATGATAAAGGTTCCATATAAGAGAAATTCTCAACAGTGACTATAAAACACCGTTTAGGCAGATTTAGAGCTCTCTAGCCAGATTAGTATGAAATGGGATCTGGCATTGTTTCATGGGCTTTGAATGCAGGCCAGTTTGCAGCACACCAGGGACTTACGGGTTCTTAGCAGTTCTGCAGAGGGGTGTTCCTGGGTCCCCTGCCATGACCCTGCAAAGTCCCAGTGCTAGGGAAGCCTCTGGCCACTGCAAGGGGTGCAAATGAAATCTCACTTCTCTTTGGTGAGTGTGTGAGAAGTGTCTTATGGGTGGGTGTTTGAACTCAAAGGTCTACCTATTTGGTGTCGATAAGCCAAGCTTTGTCCGTGGTTGATAAGAACAGAGGGCTGGCTTCAAACCCAGCTTCACTAAAAGTGTCTGCAGATATCATATAAAGAGTTTAGAGATAAAAGCTGCTAAGGCCATGAGAGATATTGTTATTAAAGGGATGTTTTGGCTTGTATCTAAAAAAGAGCATATCCCTAATTATTTGTTTTTTCCCTCATTCCATACTTGCCAAGTAACAGTTCTGAACATGTGCAGAAGAACTTATGTATTACTATTTGAGTTATTTCAGACCTTCTTTTTTAACATTACTAATTGACCCACTGATGGATGCTTAGTCTCCTTACTTTATCAGTGTAATGTTGTTCTAGCTAATTCCCTGCTGAAGCAGCAGAGCTACCCATTAAGCAACCGCTACAAGCTGATAAGGAACAGCAATATGATTTCTGCATTGAATCAGGAAACAGGGACAAATATTGGCATCAAGGTGACTTATTTGCCTGTGAAGCCCATAGCGAAAAGGTCCTCAGCAGGAAGCACGACATCAGTTCAGTGTTTTGCCATAAGCAGGGAGCTAAACATTTGTTTCCTACTCTAAGTAATACTGTGTTCAGTGCAGAGGATGCAAGTAAGAAGGCAAAAGACTGAGAACAGCCAACAATGTTGTGCATCTGCAATTCAATATGGTAAATACAAAACAAGGAGGGAAAGACAGTTATCAAGACTTACATATGAGTCTTGGTCCTCGGGTGAGCCCAGTACCAGGTAGAGAACAAGGCTCCCCTAAGACCCCAGGGCACTGGCAGCAGCACAGACACAGTAACAAGGTGTAAATTAATTAATACTCTCAGTCTTGGCATTTCCTAATCTTGACACAAGGGGAGTATTTGTCTCAGTGCTAGGAAGAGGTTTGCCCTTTCCTGTGTATGAAAACACCAACCTTCTCAATTGCAGACTATCATACACACTCACAGAGGACTATGAAAGTGGTTAAAAAAGAAATCAAACTGGGCAATAAAAAACTGTGGCAGCCTAATTTTTTTTTCTGTTGTGTGACGTGGCGAGTGATGATTCATGATTTTATTTGGGTGCTGACAACTTTCTTTCTTCCTCTCCACAGACATCATGACAATCATCTTCTTAGAGCCACAGCCTCATTTTAGCTGGTATTCCACACAAATGCTTATGGGAATGTAACATAAAAATAATTATTCAGGGCCAGACCTGAGGTGTGCCTGCCCCAGCATCCTGTGCCTGACAGCAACCACTAGCAAGCACCTAAAGAAAGAATGTAATAAATAAATGGCATCTATAATGGATCTTCTCCCACTAGCAAGCTTTAACTTCTGGAAGTCTGTCATTTAGTGAGTCCCTGAGCTACAGATCATATCCACATCACTGTGTTTAATGGTCCTTGGTGGGCCTTTCTTCCACAAATTTTTTAATTGCTTATGGCTTTGCTTTTGGCCTCCACAGCATCCTGAATTCCATAGTATAATAGTGTGCTTTGTGAAAGACCACATCCTGCTTAATTTCAAAGGTATTCCTGATCAGGTATGTTCAGGATATGGTAGCTAGAGCATTACAGACCTTCTAGGCTTACAGTGCTGCATAGTACTGGACAGAAACCCAGATGACAGATCCCTACAGCTGCCTATATACCCATCTCCATATGTTCTTTGTCATATGATACTGTGGGATGTAGAGATCCATAAGCAGCTTTAAACAGAGGTAAGCAGCTAACACTCCAGTAGCTGCCTCTCATAACACCATCTTATAGGTGAACATGGAAAATTGGAGTGAGATAAAGTGTGTCTTAATCCTGCCTCCATGTCCAAGAGCAGCTTGCTCTAAGGTTATGTCACCTTGATTAAAGCAGAGTTTAACAGATCCTAGAAAAACCAACATTCCTTGCGGGATTTTCAGATTGCTGAATTAAGCTATGTTCTACCAACATTAGTAGCAATGAGGTACCTATTGTGTTTCTGTACTTTTAAAAACCCTATATGGCATCCATCTCCACCTTTTAGGCATAGACCACTTGAAAGCTGAGCCCTTATTCTGAACTGCTTTTAAGTGGTTTGTAATGCTTCATTTTTCTGTAGGATCTATTTTATGAGCAGCTCAAGCTGAAGTTCACAGCAGTTGGACAGATGTGAACTGCCAAAGGAATATATGAACTGATCCTGGAAGTGAGGCCAAGGAGGGTGGGTCAGGGCCAGAGCAGGACTTGTCCATGGGATGTAGGAAGGGAGACAGACCCTGGGTGCAGACACAGGGACAGAGTGTTTCTGGAGATCAGCCTTTGAATGGGGAAAAGACAGAAAGAAGGATCATATCAGGAAGGCATCACAGAGGGGAACAAAGATTCCAGAGTAAATGTCAAGCTTGGCAACAGGCTGTGATGATTAAATGCCAGCTCTGCCATGGCCAACCAAACCCTCTCCAGTACTGCCCTACCGCCACGGATGCTCACAGCTCTGAGTCACCGCTGCGCACCATGTCTGAGGGCAGGTACCAAAATAGGTAAAACAGAGAAATGGTAACATTTTCAAGAGGCTGAAATGTTTCCTTAAACTCTTTGGGCGTCAGCATTCTCACCTGTAAGGGAGAGACAGCCCAACTCAGCAGCTTACAATACTATTGTGAAACGCAAACAATTAACGCTTGGAAAGTTTCATGAGCTATTGAAAGCACCATATAAATGCTTAATATTAGTATTGAATTACAGTGTGATTGAAACAAATTGATTTGTTGGGAAAGTTTCAATGAATCATATTCATAACAAATTCCATTTAATTTACAACAGTGAGTCATTAACTGGCTCTGCTGATTTATTTATGCATCCTGCTGAAATTATAACTGGTTTTAAGAATCAGATCTTAAGATAACTGGTCCTCAGAACTGTGGGATCAAGCATTTTGCAAAAAATATTGTAGCATCAATCCATATTTAGCCATCCCCTTTCCATCATATTTAATCCTGACGAAGGTTGTGCAAAGCACCTACAATAAAACGTGCCTTTTTTTCAGTGCTCTGAGCTTGGCCAAAAATACAGTGCTTCTCCTGAAAACTAGTGCTTCATTAAACTTGGTCCAAAATTAAATGCAACATTTTCTAACTCTCTGCAGGCTTCACTATGCAGGATGATTAGAAGCTATGAAGTACTGAGTACTGGAAACCCAAATTATTCCTGGATTGAAACCACACTTAAATGTGAGTGCTCCCTTCAGGGGAAAGATTCAAACAGAAAGATGGAAGAGCTCAGGATGGCCACATGCCTTTGGTCCTGCTGTGTCTCAGTTTCCCTCTCTTCAAGAGAGAGGCAGGGCTACGTCTCTGTCAGTATAGAAAATATCATTTGGATATTTGGATGACAGCATCCAGCATCTCAATGAGCTAAGGCAGCTTGCATCATACACTCATTATTAACATCCATGCATTAATGATTCACTCTGAAGCAAAACCCTGCCAGGCAACAAGAGACCAACATTTAACTGCTGCAGGAAATTTCAGAGAGGGAACTTCTTTTGGTGATAACAAGAGGATTATACTGCTTTTTCTATGGATGCTGCAGGGAGGGAGAGGAGCAGAAAGGGGATGAACCCTCGTTAGCCAGATGAAGGGCAGAGGGGATGGCATGCACAAGGCAGCTGGGTCACAGGAGAGTGGGGACAGGGGCAGGAGGGACAAGAAGGATGAAGTTGTGTTGTGCAGAGCTTGGCAGAGCACAGTTACATGTTTGAGCTGGTTTCAGGGAAGAAGCATCTCCCATGTTTACAGAGAATTTGCTTATTCCCAAATAGCAGTAAATCAGGACTCAACAAATGGAAAAAAGTGAAATAATCTGGGGAGAGAAAATTTCTCCAGACAGCTGTCAAGAGACTATTAAAGAAAAGAGGAAATTTTCAGGTGAAACTAAATGCAGCAGGACAACAAATGACCTACTCACCACAAGCAATGAACATAAAACTAGCATAGCCCCATGCAACATGGCTCAATGTTTTGGTGCTACCACTGCCAAAATGCTATCATGATAGCAGTGAGGTCTCAGCCCTATTGGACCTTTTGGTTAGTGGTACTGGGGTTTGAAAGGCTGAGAAAAGGGTCCCCTCCTCTCCTTGAACCTTTCGGCCAACATGTTGAAATGACAGAGGAGGACCTGCCGCTACAGGTTTCATCCCACAGCAGAAACAGTGAGGCAAAACTTCTTCTGCACTAAAGATAAAAGATCTCCTGCAGAGGGGCTATCCTCTTCCCCCACCTCCCCTGGTCTGCAGAGCTCCTGAGGGTACCTCCACCCCAGACCCCAGGTATGGGGTAGCTGGTTGGATGCCAGCAAGATGGGACAGGGCACTGTGGGACAGCACCATGCAGGCTTGCAGGGGGTAGGATGCAAGATTAGGACCACTGTCATGGTTGAACGACAGCTGGCAACTATGCACCACACAGCTGCTCGCTCACTCCCCCACAGTGGGATGCGGGAGAGAATCGGAAGGGTAAAAGTGAGAAAACTTGTGGTTTGAGCTAAAGACGGTTTAATAGGTAAAACAAAAGCACAAGCAAAGCAAAACAAGGAATTCATTCACCACTTCCCATCGGCAGGAAGATGTTCAGTCTTCTCCAGGAAAGCAGGGCTCTATCACATACAAATGTTACTTGGGAGGACAAAATGCCATCACTCTGAAGGTACCCCCCTTCCTTCTTCTTTCCCGACCTTTATATTGGTGAACATGATGCCATATGATATGGAATATCCCTTTGGCCAGTCGGGCTCAGCTGTCCCAGCTGTGTCTCCTCCCAGCTTCTTGGGTACCCCCAGCCTACTCGCTGGTGGGGTGGGGTGAGAAGATGAAAAGGCCTTGACTCTGTGTAAGCACTACTTAGCAACAACAAAAACATCCTCGTATTATCAACACTTTTTTCAGCACAAATCCAAAACATAGCTGCATACTAGATACTATGAAGAAAATTAATCCTATCCCAACCAAAACCAGCATATATACTATAATAGACAATATCAGAATCTAATAGTTTTGCTACAGTTAGTGTTGCTTTCACTTAGGACCATGGCACTATCTGGCAGAGGTATATTGTCCATCATTAACACAAGGCTTTCTAAAATTCAAGTAAGAGGAAGGCAAGTACTAGGAATTCACAAGAATTTTATACTTTTTTTTTCCAAGCCTGAAAGAAACCCAGTGATGCTTCTGAAATAATAGGAATTAGACAGTTATTGTACAGAGTCTGCCTTTAAAACTTCCTTTTTATTTTCTGATCATCATTTTTGATCTACTTCAATCAAATGCAGTATCACTTAGGAAAAGAGAACCTTCATCTCGTTATTAACTTCTTGGTGAAAGACCTGTAAAAAGGGCATTGTTCATTTACAGGACTTTGGAAAATATTGAAAATGAACTAAATTCTTTATGAGGTACATGGCTTTTTGCAAGTTATAATTGGGCACGTACATTGGAAAAGCAGACCTGTTATGACTGCAAAGATGGGAACAGTGTCATGCAGTTGCCATTAAAATATACGAGTTACTAGACGCCTCATTCCATTCTTCACTGCACGCATAAACTCTCCCTCTAAATGACACTGATCTGAGAGGTAGGAGAGGCAGCTAGAGCTAAAGTAGGCTACCTAAAAATTGTCCTAATTGATAACAAATCAACTTTTTTTTTTTTTTTAAGACACCAAATCAACTTTCGGTTTAAGTTATGACAAAATTTCACATAAAGAAAAGGTCGTCTTTGACTAGAAAAAATTAGATTTTCGTGGGAAAAGCATACATCCTAAAAGAGTGACCTGGCAATGGTGCTCTAGCACTATCCAGGAGCTGTGTTTTTGTGTCTTGTGGTGTCTGTTTTCTCTCCCCAGACTCATAGAAGGACTATGTGTCCTATGATTCTTTATAGCATAGCCAGGGAATGACTCTCTGCTTATTGTCATGTCTCTCCTACCTAAGTCATACTTTGCCTTCTTCTGCCTGCTCAGAGAGGACAAAGTAGGAGGGCCAGGACCTCCACAGGTGAGGACACAGATGCAGGTGGAGCAGAGTCCCAGTCATGGCAGGGGAAGGTCCTGCTGGATGATCACACTCACTCCCCACCAGCACACGGTCGATAGAAACCCTCCATAGCCACATACCGAAGAGGCAGAGGGAGCATGATGGTGCTGTGGTAGGCATAGGACTGCTGGGTTATACAGGCACTCCAGAGGATGCTCCTCTGTCCCTTCTGGGAGCTACCACCTTGTCCCAGCATCCCTTTCTTTCTGCGCTTTCTCTGCCCAAGCTGCTGTCCTCAGGCTGGGCCCAGATGGCAGTTTGGGGCAGGTGGGGAGATAGAAAAGAGTCCCTTTTGCAGAGGATTGCACACCTCATTCCATGCCACCATTGCTCTCCAAAGGCTTGGTTTTTTGGAGAGAGAAAAAACAGGAGACAATCGGTGCAGGAAAGATGGAGAATGGGCCCCAGTTTTTGCTGAAGTTGCAAAGTCAGAGCTGGGTAAACATTTCTCTTCACTTTATTCCAGGATAACAAAAAAGCAAAGCTTGGGCAAAAACGTTTGTGCAACTGTGTCACGTGTCAGAGTGTTTCAGTTCCTTCCTCTCCAAAAAAAAGTGAGGAACCCAGAAAAACTCTAGTCTTTCCTCCATATTGACAAGAGGGAATGTTTAACTGGTTTTTGTTTCAAGCTCATGCTTAAGTTTGAAGGCTATTTAAATCAAAGTAAATGTAGACTGCTGGTGCTACCATGAAAATGTTTTCATTTTAGTGGAGCTAAACATTTGACCTAATCATGTGTTTTCTTTTTTCCAACATGAGAAAAACAAACAAACAAGCAAACAAACAAACAAACAGACAAACAGAATTAAGAATTAATTTGGGGTATTTCAGAAACAAAACCTTTTTTTCAATCCCTTTTTTGAACCAGTGTACTATGAAACAAACAAATAAAAAAAAGGAAAAACGTCATCACCAATGATAGCCTCAACAGGAAAGGAATACCAGGCCTTCCTCTGAGGTGGCTTTGACTTTTATTTCAGTGATGTTTTGGACTTCTATGGATCTTGGAGATGTAACTATTTCCAATTGTGTTGGAAATGAGAGTGCTACATTTATGTAGCTATATTTGTGAAGGGCATTTGAACTGCTCTTGCTCCCTTGGTTGGAAAGCTAGGTAGTTTGTCATATGGCTGTATGAATTTTCTTGCTTCAGGAAAATTTCAGTAACATCTAGGTGATAGCTTCTGCAGTGGTGCCGTGATGGCAAACATCTGTATTCTTGATCAAATTCCTCCTGGTCTGGTCCATTCATTCAGCCAGACTGTCTTCAAGGAAAACACAGTGTTAAAAATAAGATCTTTGAGAAATGAAAGCTTGTAAATGCTCTAAATGCTTTTTTAATAAAAGGAAATTGTTGCAGGAAGTGATTTCTTATACTCCAGGCTCTGCCAATTGTTTCCAATCAGTGCAGCCTGGGGTAGCTATTATCTTGCTAAGTTGTATTAATGTGCTTGTTGTTGCTGCTTTTACTTTTAAACTGATCTACAGGTTAACTTGGGTTCTGCTGTTTAACTTGTGGTTTGTTTGTCATAAAAGCTGCTTTGTGGGGCTCCTTTCATAATTCTAATCCCTCACAGTGGCACATAATCATGTCCTCACTGGATGGTTGGCTGATTAGCAGGATGTGGTGCTCTGAAATGCTTCTCCTCTCCCATTTGCCCAATTACTCTTCCTTCTCCGAACCCAAAGACCCTGAGGACAGCTGATCTTTCATCCTGAGGATCAGAACTCTTCCATGCAAAGCCACCTCTGCAGAGACATGTGTGCCAAGACCCAGCTGCTGGGAGCAGCTTATTGTGTGGCCAACAACAAAAGAAATGGGATACACGCCTGAGCAGGTTCCTGCAGCTAGCAGTTGATGGACTACATGAGATCAAGGTTTGATTTGGATTGGATCATGACCTTGTGGACTGTCATAAATGGTGGAACAATTTGGGAACTATTATTTTATGAGCTCTGTTGACATACTTAGACTCATAAAATGCTCAGGCAAATGGCTTATAATAACTTCTTAACTGGCAAAAACTTGAAGCTAGTAGCTCATGACTAGATGGAAATGAGGGAAACCGTTCCAAAAAAAATCTGTAGAAATAATAATTTGATTCAGAGCACCAAGAAAATCGAACGATGTCACCACCAGTATCAATGGCAAACAAACTCCTTCCCTCCTGCTAAACGTTGGTACCGTGTTACAGCCCAGACTTGTCCTTCCAGTTCTACTGAATCTAGTCCTGAGAACAAGGATGGACAACCCCCAGTCCTCAGTCAGTGGCAAGTTGGTACCTTTTCCAACTCCTCCAACAGCTTCAAATATAAACCATTTTTAATAACCTCTACAACTAAAAATTGTTTCCTGCTTTCCTTGAAAGACAGCTTTCTGCCCCTTAATTATTAAATTAAGATCTAATGGACCATTCACACAAGTGAAGGTTGTGTCCCTTTGTTTTATAGCTAGATACTATCCATTAGGTAGTCCCAGTGCACAACAGTGAGCGTGCAAGCCCCTGCATGGGAGACCCACAGAAAGAACAGGGTACATGCGTAAGCACTGCAAACCAGAATCATCTCTACAGCCTTATAAAGAAGGAAATAGGAAACAGCATATCAAAGATAGAATATGGACCACAAACACACTGTTCTATTGTTGAATGCCAAAAGTTGATTTGCATGCAGCATTTTAAATAATTAAACAGCAAAATGGTGTTGCCATCTGCCAATGTCCATCTGGTGGAGGGAACACAAAGCCCTGAATGAGAAGCCGGCACCGGGCAAGATTCACTCACTAACAGGGGAGATCCCAGCAAGCAGCTCACGGATGCCTCGCGGTGCTGTCATCTCTTCTGCTCTGAAATAGCTGGCAGTCCCAATAGCCCCCGTTTAAACAAGGTTGCTGGTAGAGCATGAAGCCTTCCGAGTACAAGCAGAACAGTGTCTTTGTAGCATATCCACATAGTAGAGGTTGCAATAAATATTTTGTAATCAGAAACACTATAATGGCATTTGTAAATTCAGGGATGTGTTTTGCTTCAATACCCTTGTTTAGGTCTGGCTACACTCATTTCTGTAATGCCAAAAAAAGTAATAGCAGCCAGAGAGAGATCTAGAAGGTGATGATAATGTTCAGAGACACGGAAAGGCCTTTGTGAGGAAGGATTCTGGAGATTCAGACTGTATTTTACACAAAAGAAAAATAAGAGGTGACATGACAAAGGTAGTAAAACAATGAAAAGTGCAGAGAAGGCAACCTAACCGTTTCCAGTTACCCTTTCAGATACCCTTTCAAATGAAAGTGAACAGCAGCCTAGTGAAATTAAAAATACATTTTATACACATCAAAGGAAATGCTGGGGCTGGTTTGTGGCTAGTTGTGATTGTAGCACAAAGCAGATTCATTGAATTAGAAAATTGCAGTACAGTATTTTTTCACGATCTTTCTTTAACTTTTGAAGCTCATTGTTTTTAGTCATTTTATAGGGTTCTGAGACATTTATACAAGTATTCAAAGTACGCAGTTATATAAGCACAGGTACTGAACTGTAGAGGATATTGTCTCTGCTGCTGTACTCTGCTATAGAGTAAGAAATGTCCACTACAGACTGATGCAGGCACCCTTATTCATTGTAGATAGGATGAGGAAGAACCAGATCTTCCACCTGACACAGCAGATGCCATCACAGACTGGAGTCACAGTTGTGCTAGTGACCCTCTGGACAAGCAGTATCGTAGCCATACCTCTGAGAGGGTTAGCATCGTCAGAGCATCCTTATTCTCCCTTAGTAGTGCTCCCACAGAGCTTCACTCTTACAGAGAACTGAACAATTCTAGCTGATGTCAGAAGGCAACAGGAACTGAGGGCACTTCTCTTTTGCAACAATACGCTCATCTTTTTCAAAAGGCAGCATAATACAGTGCTATTAGTGGCTGCAATAAGGAGGAAGCTTACTGTAGGGAAGAATACCTTTTCACTATGCGCTGCCCCCACTATTATTTGTGTTGCAATAATGCCACAGTGTGTCACCCACTGTGTAGATGGGCATATGGAAAGAGGTATCTCTGGACCAGATAGCATCACTGCTTATTGAAAACTGCCAGCTGCATGCATTTTCCCACATCATGGTGACACTGGCTTCATCCAGTTTCAGATTCCCATCTTATAAACCCAGCGGCCAGACACTGGGAGGTACTACCAACTGCAAACAGATGGAAAAGTGGACGTGGCGAGGAAGTCTTTGAGGTTATCTGCGGGGAACAGGGATGGCTTTCCTACTACAGATGCCCAAAGAAAGTATTTAATTTTGTCAGCTGTCTCAATTGCAACTCCACATTTGTTCATAACAAGGAGATTTTCTATACGTTTGGCCACAGTCTTCACTGCTGTTAACAATATTTTGCATAAGGATGAGGAAGGCATCTAGATCAATGGAGTCCCCTCAGCTGCCAGACCATTTAAAAGTATGAAGAGATAATTCTGTTTTGTGCTGTCATTTATGACAGGTAGCATCTCAAACTGTGTCCTGCTTCTGGCTCAGCTTTGCTGTCTGTAGCTGAGATGGGCAGAATGGTACTTTTGGGGATTTCAGTTTTCTTAAATGCTGTAAAAGGTGTAGCCAAAGGAAACAGTCAGGTGGAAGCAAGCCAAAGTTGCACAAGTCCCCAGAAGGCTACTTTGTACCAGGCATATTATGTTTTCCCCCAGAATTTAATGTTTTGCTGAGGAGGAAGGATGTAGGCAATCTTTTCCTAAACAGACAAGAAGAGTTTTCATCGGCAAATGGGCAGACATTTCACTGGGGATATTTGAGAGAAGCCACATTTTGGTCTCTGCTCCTGTGCAGGCAGGAGGGCTTGTAAGGAGTGACATTACTGAAGAAGTGTTGGAGCTGGCTGTTGGGCTTCAGGGACCACAGCACCTTTACCACTCTGTCATGTTATTATACACACATATTTACATATCCAAACTGTAGTTTTCTGCTGGAGTGTTGCTTTTTGCCCAACACCTGAATAAGCAGAATTGGAGGAGATGGATGACATTTTTCTCAAGGTTTTGATTTTTTTTTTTGTTTTGTTTTGTTTTGTTTTTTTTTGTTCAAGCAGGAGTTTTGTCAGTAAGAAAATTTAGCTTTGCTATGGTCTCCTTTTGCTGTTTCTGGAGTCTCAGGAGTTTTAGGGACAGAGGGAACCTCTTGATAGAAAATAGTCAGGAATGACACTTTTGCTTCAGAAACATTTGTGGGATTTCATGCAAAAATGTAACTTTGTATTTCCAGAAAACAACAGCAAAAATTGCTGTAATTTGAAGGCAATTGCCTGTTGTTAATTGAGGTTCAGTTGGAGCACAGGTGGTAGCTGATCTCGCCCCAAGGAACTTCTCTCCAAGCTTTGTGGTACCTTGGTCTCTGATTGTCACTGCTGGAGACAAGCAGACTCCTTCCTCTGTGGAACAAACATCGCTCCTGGTGCTGTAGGAGTTGCAGTTTACATCCCTTACAGTAACTGGTGAGCCTGCTCTGATGTATTGTAAATTATTATAAAAGTATTTGGCACTTTCCATTTAAAAGCCGAGCACTAAAATAAATTGAGGCAACTTCTTATTTAGATACTAGGAAGTTGAAGGATAAGGGAGGAAAAAAAATAAACCAAAACAAAACAATCCAAGCCATCCAGAATCCAAATCTGTGTTTAAAATCTCCCCTATCTATTAAAGTTACTGTACCAGCTCAGCTCAATATCTAAAACAAAGAAAATGAATTATGGAACAGTACGAGGAGAGCTTGTTAATTTTCCCACTGATGCGCTGTGAAATGAAAGCTTTATTCTAAGAATATCATATCCTCAGGGTTCTGTCTGGGGAGATGCTGACAAATACAAATGTCCTTACAGTTTTTCTTTTATTCTTGCTTTATGGTGTATTCCAGACAGATTTCCAAAATTATATATAATAATATATAATCTGTAGTTGTGGTTTGGTGGAGTTCAAGGCTGTGATTTTCCAGGACATAACTATGCCCTATTTGAAAATGGAAGATCAAGTGCACATAATGAAAGGCAGATCAAATTCTAGAAGAATTTGCTTATTTCTTAATCAATATTAATATATGTGACTTTAATTTCAGCATCTCTTCTCCTGTTTTGTACCAAGGGAACATTAACAACAACAGCAGCTTTACATTTTTATAGAGCCTTTCATCAAGAAGGATTCAAAAGTGCTTTACAAACCTTGGACAAAATTCTTCTTTGATCAGTACTGAGAATCTCTTAATCCATGGTGCAAATCTCTGTTGCACTTTCTGTGCCTTTTTGTGCACATAGGACTTCCATTGATTTCTTCAGGAATTGTGTGTGTGAAACAACTGCAGAATGTGTAATGGAAATCTGCACTGCAGATAAAAAGGTAGAAAAAAATTGTACATGTACGGATTCATTGCCCACTACAAAAGTGCACCACTGCTGGAGTGGGCCCCAGTTGCCTTCTGTATGCACTAAAAAAAAAAAGATCCAGACTCAGTTCACTAAGAACACACTCTGCGGTGCTGCAGAAGAGAGTCTTCCTTAAAGAAGGGAAAGTACAAATATTCGCTCCTGTACACAAATTTACTTCTTTGTTACAGTGAGCCTTCCCTTACAGGTCCTTTAACTCTCTTCCTAAAAGCAGAGGGGCAGATCTGACTGCCAGTTACTGGTGAGCAGCTGCCTCAAGGTGAGTGCTGCAGGTGCAAGCAGCTTTTAACCCTCCAGCCCCTTCCATGGCAAACATTCTTGGACCCTGCCTATTGCAAATGACAGGAGAAGGTGCCCAAAATTTCCAGAGCTTCTGTACTGTGTGTGCAAATCTTGCTGAGCTAAATGCTAGCTTAGAAGTCTTACAAAGTCTCACAAAGTCTCGCAGGAGATTCCTGAGAAAATGTTGGAGTTAGAGATGGCCTCCATGTTTCAGTTTTCTAGTCTGCAGCTAAATGAGGAGGTGCAGAGAGGATGCAAACTGAGTTTCCTGAACTAATTCCAAGTACAATTTGGGCAAAACCCCAAGTTATCTCTGTCCGATGATGTTTTTTTCATCCTTAGAGCTAATGTCATGCTTCTGATTAGAGTTTACAATTGCTAAGGAACACTTTCCTTTTTAATCATCGGAAAATGATGAGCAGCATCCCACTGAGATGAGTGGAGAACCCAAAGTTATCATTAATTCTGCAGACACTTCTATTCAGTAATCAAGATTTCAATCCTTGTGTTGAGCCCATAAATCTCTGGCCCTGTCATGTCCCATTTTACTAGGACATTCTGTTTCTCATGAGTAGAACCATACTTTTTAATGAGAAAATCATTCAGAATTAAATGTCCCCTAGGGATGCTGTTTGAAAAAGTAAAATGCCTCACTTGCAAAGACAGGGGCAATAATGTGATGAGGGATCTTTTAACTACTTCATCTGAAAAAAAGAGAGACTATTGGTTATATCAATTTGAACAATATTGGTCCATCTCAAAATAAAGTTTGCAGTCCATGGCATCGCATTGATTTATCTCACCTGATGAGCTGCTTAATTAATTTAGTCCTGTCCCTTCAAATTTTTTCCCTTCCGAAGAGCGGAGGTTGTTATTTCAGTGATTGCTTTTCTTACATTTCCTCCTGTTGGTACATCTACATCTGAGTTTGCATTCGTGTTTTTAACATGTGTAGCTAACAGGATTGCCAATTAACATGCACACCATTAACAGCAAAAGTACATGTTCTATCACTGGTGCTAATCACATGTGTTAGAAACATGATTGTGCCGTGGAATGCTATCCTATCCAAAACTGGTTTTCTTGCCAGCATAAAAGAGCCCTAATTATACACTGTAAATGTAAGGGCAGCTGGAATTCATCAGGACCTCAAGAGGAACCCTTCTTTAAGTGTCTCTGAAAACCTCAGGTTCAGTAAAGTCAAAGTCAAGGTGCATATGTTGAGCTCGCCCTCCTGCCGCAGACCAAGAAGCGTCAGTGCAATGTGCTGCTGCGGCTTTGCTCCCATCCTGGAGCCCTCATGCCAACGCCTGAAAAGATGCCTTGAACTCATGGGCTCACTCGTCATTTAGAGGAAAGAGTTCAGTGCTGTTTGAAGGTAGCTAGTGAAAGTCTTAAGTAATATGATGCAAATAATTAAACTTAGTGATAAATTGGTGCTTTTCATCTTCAAAGTGCTTTACAAACATTAATTAGTTGGGCTCAGCAAAGCCCCATAGAGTGGAAGCCACTCAATCCCTATCTCCTGTGAAGTGACTTCCTTGGCTGTCCCCCCACACACACTATTTTTAGTACATGCAAGAGCCCGCCTCACATTTCCTTACTTTCTCTTCACATGGCACATACCTTTTCCATGATGAAAGCCATGCCGGCTTAGTAATGGGGAGGGGGTGAAGGTTTTAAAATTAAGTAGTCTTTTAAACCAGCAATTAGCTTGGGTTTTCCTGGAAGAACTAAGGCATATGAAGATCAGAGGCAGTCACCTTCATACCCTGCGCCAGCCTCCAAACCTTCAAACCCCCCATCCCCTTTGAACATGAAAAGCTCTGTTTCAGGCGCACCAAGAGGTGGATCCAGCGGCGGATGGTCAGCGTGAGTGCACGTCCCACTGTGAACAAAGTTACAGTGAATTTCAGTGCATGCCTGGCTGTCAGGTTTCCTCACCCAGTAATGCATCTAAAAATACAGCTACGGGGAAGAAGAATATTATCTTCATGGTGCTGCCATCACTTCGTCTCAGGGCTCTGCTTCTTCCTCAGGTTCAGAAACACATGTCTGTCTGTCTGTCGTCTGGTGGCCATGAGGAGACAGACTCAACGTTTTTTGCAACATTTTGTGACACAAGTGAAGTTTTTGGTGTAGCCATTTTATGGTGGCTGCTGTCCTTGCACAGGTGTCTACTTAGCCCTGGAGTGCCTCTTACTCCATCAGAGCTGCCGAGGTCTTCCCTACAGAAGCATCCCTATTCTCCCTTTGCCTCCCTTTTCTCCTTCAGTAACTGTTGTTTCAGACATTTCCAGCTTCATATTTTCCTATGTGTCTGGGCTCCTGACGACCCACTTCAAAGGTTACTCTATTGCAGTCATGGTGCTTTAATGTTATCAAACAGCTATTAAGGCACCAACCCTTCACTTTACTTGACTGCCTGCCTTTCCTGAACTTGATGTTTGCTTTACCAAAATAGCGGGGCAGCCTTCCTACTACAAGTGGGAATATGTAAGTGAAGACAAAGAAGAAAAAGACAACGTCTTTTTCCCTACTTGTTTGTATATAGAACAAATAAGCAGGCCGTCCAAAATAATCTTATTTGTTCAATGTGGCAGACCCAAAATCTTGCTGAAAAACACAGGTCTCCCGGTTGCACACCAGCCTATGATGAGAAAGCCCATGGGAGAGCTGTATTCCTGGTTTTTTGCATGACTTTCACGAAGTCATTTTGCTTCTCAGTGTCTCAGGTCCCCACATGACAGGGTGTGGTGGGAATAAGTAGGGGAGAGTGGAAGCTGGGGTGAGGTGAGTTGCCAAGTTCATCCAGAAGGCACTGGGGGCATCATGTAAACACAGACTTCCCTGCCGTTGCACTACCTGTTGAGTTTCACCACTTCCCATTGACAATAGCTTGACATCACTTCCTGGAACAAAATGAATGTATTAAACCGAGTATTTCCTCTATAACTTGTAGTTACTCAGCTACTTATTTTTGGCTGGCAATGCTAACTTGAGCTTTTGGTTTGACTCTATTTCCTGACCAACACCAATGCATTGTCTGTCTTCTAGCACAATCTTAAAATAGTCTATCCCGACCTCTGGGAAAGCAGTCACAGATGGATTTACACACTTACCTTGAAAATGTTTAGCTCTTTGGAACTATTGCAGAACAATTCCGCAATGAATCTGTGATTCTGTGATTCTATAAAAGTTGTGTGACACTTTAATCTTAAAACCAGAAAAATTTAATCAAGAGAAAATTTTGGTTTTGCTCCTTCAGACATTAGCTTTATCTCTACAGAATTACTCCAAAAGAAAAAGCCATACATCCCCAAGTTCCCTGCTATGTGCCTATAACAGCCTCATGCACATCACTCTGGGTTTTCTGCTGGAGCATGAAGTGCCTGGAATAAAAAGCTCCAGCATCAATGTAGGGAATATGGCTACTGAGTAGAACCCTGGCAAATCCCTTCATAGCAATGTTTTTTCCTCGGAGAAAACATGTGATTTGGTGACAATAAATGGTTTGAAAATTTCAGTGGATTATTTCTGCTCCTGCAAACATAATCCACTACAAACAATCTAAACCTTTCATTTTGGTATTGAAAAAAAAATTAGTGCCACTTCTGTTCCACTAACTTCTGCCACTTCTGATATTTCTTTCAATTTATTTTTTAATTTAAAAACTTGTAGATGCCAAAGTCAGAGAAAAAGTATTTAATCTGAGACTGAAGAAAATGCTACATTTAACTTAAAGTGATTGCCAAAAATGTTGGAAAAAAATCATTGCAGGTCAACTGCAAATGAATTTCTCTCATGATTTTTCAGCATAGCCAGGAAAAATAAAAATCTCAGTTATTCACACAGCTCAGTTATTGATTCTTGTCATTGTTCTTTATCTGATGGCTTCATACAGCAAAGTAAAGCAAGTGGGAGAAGACAATGGGGACTTAAACCCATTGTAACTCTAGTAGGATTATATGGGCTTATTAAGTATTTGTTTGCCTCACTGGGTCTTCACTTACAGCTAAGGGGCAGTTATTTCTTAATAAATCAATCGCCTGTGATCACTTGTCCATACCTTTTCCTTTTCACAACTCCATGTAAAGGATGTCAGCGTAAATGAGAAGAATGCCCCATTAAGTTCATAATACACAAGACCTTCCAACTTCACCTCATCATTAAAATCGTTACAGACCTCCAGAGCTGTCTTTGAACTTACCTTGCTTTACTAGATAAAGGCCAGCAGGTGAAGAATCACAACAGCAACAAACACAAATCAAGGGGATTTGAGAGAGCGTCTATTTCAGAAAATGACTATTGTTCACCTAACACCATTATGGGGCATGGCATTTTATAGACGACCAGCAAAGCAAGCATCAAATACAAAGAATATTTTTAAAGGCCCTCAAATGGAATTTTGGGTTGATTTTGACTGTTTGTGATGCTGGGGATGGGGCTGTGAAGAACTCTTCCAGCCACTACTGAGGGAACCAACACCAGATCTGAAACACTCATGAAGTCGAAGTTTTCAAACTTTATGTTCCTAACAGCAACTTTGCCATCTGTGCTGTGTGTTAAACCACAGGCACCCAGAGCCGTGCACGACTGCTCAGACAAGGGCACACGCAATTATAGTGCAAACTGGCAGAGGAGTCACCAGGCCTACAGGGGATAGCAATGAGCCGCTGTCTTCTGAAGGACTTCTTTGAGCTGAATGAAGGGAATCAGCCTTTAATATGAAGACCAAGCAAAACTTTTTCGGCTGGTTCCAGTTTTGCTGGCCTGAATTGGTTTATTCTTGGGACTTTGCCTCAGCATTCATCTCACCACAGGTTTTGCAACTGAAAGGTGGAGAGTGGAGATAGGAAACATCTTCCACTTCAGAAAATTCAGATTAAAACCTTAAGCAAAACACTTTCAGGCATGAGATGAGAAAATTCAGAATTAAAACCTGAAGCAACACACTTTCGGGCATAAGATGCAGCATTAAAATGTAGACCACAGTAATAAGGCTATAAGTATTGTTTTGATTCAATACCAAATTAGTCATATCTCTAAATATTGTACCATACATGTGCATACTTTCAAGTGTAGTTGTCATTAGAGATGTGGGTTTGAGGAGGTATTTTTTAGCTCACCTGTTTCCCATAGCAGTCAATCCTGCACCTCATCCAATGCGCAAAGCACACTACAGAGTTGCCCTCCTCTCCAAAATCCTCACATTGCTGTCAAAAACTACAGCAAAATGATAAATCCATTTCTCAAGCAGAACCCTCTGATAGCCGAAAGAGCCTTCTGCAAGGATGTGAGGGCAGCAACACTCTTCCTTGTGGCAGGCAGCGGGGATCAAAGGGACTTGTGCCCAGGCTGAGGTGTGATGCTCCTCGGATGAGAAGACAGCCTGTGACTGGGAACACAAGGGAAGAGGGCAGGAGAGACGGGAGTGCCAGGGGGATTTTCACATGAGCATTTCTTGGATTTTCACTATTTCACTTTCTTGAATAAGTACCCTTCTCATATAGTGGGGTTTTCTTGCCCAGCACGTATATTTAATTTGCCTTCTCCTGAGCTGCAGGACGCTTGGGGAGGGAGCCTGCCAGAAACACTGTCTGGGCTGGCTTCTCGGGAGGGTAAAGCAAAGCATGACCTCTCATATGGAAACTGCAGGGGAGAGCTGCTGGGGACACATGTAATCACCCAGCACGGAGCTTGGGCAGGCCGGTGGGGTTAGCACCTCTGCTCCAGGGAGAACCAGAAAGAAATGTTGTTAATAACTTCAGACATTGCATCTTGGTCTGACTCACCTGAGAGGCAGTGCCTTTAGCTGTCAGAGCAGAGTCACAGCGGATGCACAGAGGCTTCTTAACAGAACACATCTTTTGTACCAACTCCAAGGGAATAATGTCACCTACCCAGCCACCAGCCCCAGTTTCCACAGCGCTTGAGTTTTTCCTTAGAAGTTTCCTATTCAAGCGCTTAGCCTGACCAGGGCTGACCTTGCTTAGCTTATGAGATGTAACAAGATCACTGCCTGAGGTGTGAAATGACACTGGAATGGAGGTCATGATCTTACAGAGAGCATCTTCTTCCTCTGCCACAGCTTCTCCTCCCGGTTCCCCTGCCCCAGCATCTGACTAATCAGGCAGAAACAAATTCACTATGCTTCTAGCACACCACTGGCAGAATATAAAAACCTGTCCTTTTGGCTATTCAGCCGTCTCAGCGGTATAGAATTTTTTTTTTTATGTATATGAATCCAAAGATCAAGCAGTTCCTTTTTAATGATTTTTTTTGGTCACTACTTCAACAGAAACAAAAAGTGTTTTCTATAGCTCTATCTCTGCAAGATGCCGAAACAAATTAACACAGATGAACAGACGGTAGCTTTTAAGAAATGTGGACAGAACACCAAATCAATCATTCTGAATGAATAATACATTTAAGAACTGCAGCGATACGAACAGCAGAAAATTCATCTGCATCTACAGTGAGACTACCTGGACCCATTTCAAGGTGGAATATGCTGCAAAAAGTACAGAAAGCACTTTTATTTTGGTATTTCAAGTAAGAATGAATTTGTGTATCTGTCAATCTGTCACACACTAGATAGGGGTGGATCTGTGAATGGACATCACTATGTAAAGTTTTAGATCAAGCTATGGAGGATATATAGGTTTTTATTTTTACAGGGAATTAGAATAGCATAGTATAAAAACAACATTCATAAATGACTTCTCATATGAACTGCTATAAAAAAACCCGTTCTTTTGTAAGGAGCCATGGGTTGTATAAAGTTTTTATTGTGATACAGTAAAGAATGAGCTTTAGAAGGAAACTTAGCAGGATAAATTTAGAGATAAATCAACACCACCACCACCACCACCCCCCCCCCAAAAAAAAAAAAAAAAAAAAAAAAAAAAAAAAAAAAAAAGCATTGAAATTCAAGTACCGGTTTCAGTGGCAAGCCTAATTGACAAAAGAAAGGGGGTGAAGTGCCCCTCTACTGAGTTAAACCAGGCTTGGATCCACAGGGACGCTTCAATTGCCTTATTTATTTTTATCATTGAAACTAAGCCGACTTTCTGAAGGGGAAAGAAAAACAAAAAGCCTCAAAGGCTGTTAACCTTTCTTCGGGAGCAGAAGGCAAGGTCATCAAAAGTTTTGTGGCTCTTATGGGGAAATAAAGCAAAGGTGGACAGTGGAGGCTGGTCCATGCTGAATGAAATGGGTGAAAGCTCCTACACTGCTGAGGCCAGCAGGTTCTCACTAGAGGTGGGAGAGGGTCTTTGAGATGGCAAGGGCAAGCATGGGGGGTTTAGAGAGATAACATTTTCTTCTTACTATGGAGGAGTGGTTCTTAAATTAAGGCTGGTTTGGTCAATATTGATGCATCTGCCTATAAAATTCCACTTTGAGGAGCTCAGCTAAAGAAAACAAAGCCAGCATGCAGACAAGAGGCTTCTACAGGAGGGAACTGGCTCCTACTCTGCTGTGGGTGGTAAATCCCTCTCTGCAATGGGGTGATTTGTAGGAAACCCTGAAGAAGTACCTCAGTGTTTTTCCTCATCTGCTGTGTCACAGTAACCTATGTTATAGGAGAACATAAGGCTGTTGAGTTGGGCAAAGATTTGTTTGTCCATGTCTGTCTAATGGTGATTAACTTAGGAAGGTTGTCACGGAGTAAATGAGAAGGAAACCACCACCATTCATCAGCTGGTGGCCTCTTGATACAAATCCTGCTTTCAGAGCTCCTACAGCAGAAGGTTAAAAATGATGCAATGCATGGACTGCAGCAGTCATTTTATGTTTGCCTGTAAGTTCAGGACAGCAGTGGGATAGATGACTAGGGTATACTCCTGAGCCTTCCACTGAAACTGATTTAAGAGGTTTTAATGGGTTTGGAGTGGAAAAGAGAAACCTTCACAAGATTAAGATGAAGGCTGATTTCCTCTCCTTAGGGGAAATCCCAAAAAGTTTAAGGGATACTGGGGAAGGGATGTGGCCAGAGGCATGCAGCATTTCTCCTAGGATACTGCACGTTACTGATTATCTTTGGGACCAGAAATAGTGGACAAGGAGTTATCACTGTAGGAGTGAATTATCAATGTCAAAAATAATGCTCCTTTTCCCATTCTGTATCTCTGTGATTCTTCTCTGTCCATCAGATGAAGAGCTGAAAATCTGAGCTAATATATCTGAGAAAATGCAACCCCCAAAAAAAAGAGAAACACAGCCTCTGCCAAGTGGTACAAGTTTATTCCCTTATATTTTTATTTAA
Source organism: Athene cunicularia (assembly GCF_003259725.1). Lineage (NCBI taxonomy): Eukaryota > Metazoa > Chordata > Aves > Strigiformes > Strigidae > Athene > Athene cunicularia. Next base: position 5,064,316 of record NW_020799095.1, read on the forward strand.
ATTACCAAAATCATGGAGATTACTTGAGATAAATTTTGTTCACCTTTGCAAATGGCTACGTGATTGCATTAATGTTCAAAGGGTCTTCATAAATCTGATGAAGAAAGGAAAAAATCAGTTTAATGAAAAATCAGCAGGACTTCTTTCCAACTTCTGCATCCTCCTAAAAGCATACTACATGCATGAGAGAGAGAGTGCTGAACCAAAAGACTATATAGTTCATACACTCCCAGGCAAAATTAATTTCTCAGATATTCCTGAGGTCTGTAGCATCCCTGGACTCTGGCACAAGGTATAGGGAGACAAGGACATTTTTTTTAAGATCTCAGTCAGAGGGAGCACTATCCTCAAGAGATCAAATGAGCACTAATCAGGAAGAATGTTTGGTTATTAAATGCATCATTGAATCCCTTAAATATCACTCGTTGGGTCATAAATTCCTATTAAACATAGATAATCCATCATTGTCTCATGCAAATAGGAGATAAAAATAGTAAAGAGATTTGCCAGCAATCCACCCCTGTCCCTGAGTCCCTTCCGCACACTTTAAGACAGGTGATACTGCTGTAATCTTCTACTCTCAACACATTCACTGTGCTATGGCTCACACTGTACTTTCTCTGGATTTCACACCCTGCTCACTTATTTCTGTATAGGGTCCTCTTTGCATTGATCTTGCACTCCTGTCACCGTTAGTCTCTCCCACTCTACACACTTAAGATCTCAACAGAGTGCTTTCCCAAACTGCGTGTCCTTAATAACAACCTACCCACTAACACCTTTGCAAGCTGCTCTTTAATGTCTGTTTTTTTCTCTGCCTGGGAACAACAAGCTTCCTTGGGAAAGGAATTCCCAAATATTACATTAAATGCAACCAGGCTTCCTTCTCATTGTTTCACCTGACCATGCTGGTGCATGTGCCCATCGTATGGCTTGACATCTCTGGCCTTACGCATTGTAAAAAAAGATAGTAAAATTGTGTGCAAGGGAAACCTCCAGCCTTGTTTAGAGTATAATTGTACTCATGCTTGTGAAGAGCTTGCTGCAGAGCAGCTGGGAAAGCTAGCTGGTTTCCTGGAGTGCGTGGGAGGCCATGAGTAGGTGGTAACTTAAATTTGTAACAGAGTTTGGAGGCTTTCTAAATCATTATTACTATTATTTTGGACTCTACAGCAAGATTACAAATCTTAACAGATGCTTAGCTGTATGCAATTTACCTACAGATATGTGCTATTATAGATACTTCTCACAAACAAATACGATGTCAAGAATAGGAAATTATTGATCGTTCTGTTCAGGCTAAAACGGTTTTCTTTTCAGTCTACAACAGGGCTTTGGCAAGATGATTTTAAAAATAGCTACAGTTTGAAACCCAGATTGCATTCCCTGCCAGATTATAATGATCACTTCAACCAGGGCTGGGTGAATTTCAAAATGTTTGGAGACTCGGTTCAAGACAGTGCCCTCCAGTCTGTGATATTTTTAGCAATGGGCAAACCCAAAAATTTGGGTGGTTATCCAGAGTTCATCTGGACTGCCCAAAAGCCTACAGTCTGCAAAAATGGGCTGGAAAGTTTTCAAGGAAAATGGGTTTTGCACTATTTCCAGTAGTGCCTATTTCTGCTCAGGTCAGGAATCCTAAGAGAAAATCCTTTCTTCATACTGTTTTGCTGCACTCCTGTTGCCAGTCATAGCTTAAAAGTGCAGAGTCTGGCAAACAAACTTGGAAAAGTAGCTGAGGAAAAAATGAACCTTCTGAAAGGCAAAAAGATGGTTCAGGTTTAGGTGGTGGTCCAGATATATTCCTACCCTGAGATTCAATCCTACTTCTACCAAAAGCAGAGGAAACTTACATAGCTGATCAAATGGAAGATCTATTTTGCGGTCCTTCATATCCCCAAGTAACCTTCTGCTACTGAGGTAGTTCCAATTTAGATAGGAGAAAATTCTCTGAGGATTACAGCTTCCTGGCAATTTTGGGTAGTTTGTTTTTCTTTCCTTCCATGCCAGATACTGGCCGTGACGTAAAACTCTTTTGCAACAAATAAATGAGTATTTAATGTCTTTCAGGCAAAGAACTGCAAGCTACCCAAACCGATTAATGACTCTGAGCCAAATTCATCCCTAGTTTAAGCTTAAACAATTTCAGTGAAGTTGCACCAGTGGGCAATCGGGTTTAATCTAGATTTAATCTTTTGATTTCACGTGAAAGTCCTGGCTGTGTGTTAGGTCTTAACAACTAATTAGCTAAAATGGCTTTTGGGGTGAGACTCTAGATGGAGAGGGAAGATGGCAAAGGTGGGTTGCTGAATACTAAACAGACACTCTGGAAGAATTTCTAAATAAATAACATTATCTTAGGCCTCATCAGGGCTGAACCTGAAATGCTTCTGCCATGGGAAAAGTCCAGCAGGACATATTCCAGGAGATTTTTAATGACACAAACTCAGCAGTTTAAGACATAACTCGCATCTGGCCTTTGGGACACGAGCTCCTGAATCTCAAGAAAACAAGCCTGCATTCTTGTTTTCTTCCAAATTGCATATGCTCTTTAAACTTTGCATAAATACTGAAGCACCATACTTTTCTTCCTGAACAGCATTTTCCTTCATAGTGCATATCTCAGCTGCTATTAGCACAGCCTTTGCCTGGCTCTGTGTACCATTAAGAGAGACCGAAAGTTTCCTTGAGAGAGCAATTTCTGAAGGGGTTAAGGATCCACTTCTCAATTAGTGTCCTCTAATTGGCAGCAGCAGGGGTTGAATTCCTGTTACAGCAGTAACAAGCAATGACTTGGTTCAAGTCATGCCTTTGCCTACTTCTTCCTGCAGGAGTTCACCAAAAAAGATAGCGGCAGACCTCAGACCTCAGCACAGCATCAATCTCTATAGCAGCACTTGTTTCTGAGTTTTGCTCTGAAGGCATGTTTTGATTATTTTGTGCCATGCTACTTCTTGCATTAGTGTTTGTTTTGGAGTGCACAAACCCACTTGTAACGAAAACAAAAGCACATCTGAAGAACCCCCCTCAAAATTCAGATCAAACCTTTCAAGATCCACTGAAAATGTGAGTACTTGGGTTTGGTTTTTTTTCCTCCCTGTTTTGAACTGATTTGTTCTTCCAAATTTGGGCCAGGATCAGAAGCTAAAATAGTCAGAAGCTCCAGATATTTTTACAGTGTACAGTTTTGACCCCTCAAAGTGTTAAGGACTTTCAGTAAGATCTGGAGACCTTCAAAGGAAGCTAGATCCTGTTGGCTTTATTGAAGGGGACAGAGTCTCCTTCTCAACTGACCTTATGCAAAATCTAGTATTGATCTAGTTTTAGATGTTTCCTGGAGAGTGGAGACCTCTTCTTGCAGTGATGCCTCTGTCTTTTAGGTTTTTGACATTCATGGCTCATGTCCTTCAAGTCTGAGAGTGTGAGACTGAGCATATATGACCCAAGCTGGAACCAAGAAGAACTGGGTAGCATCTCTGAGAGCTCTCCCCTTTCCCAGCTCTGAGTGTAGTTCATTTCTGTAATGTTTGCTCAGGCTAGCTTATTTGAAATGCAGTTTCTGCCTGAAGCCAAAGTTTTCAGAGCTAATCTCCTGCCTAACTAAAAATTCAGATATAAGCAGCCAGATTTGGAAGTCAAAATGTAGGCACTTGAGCTGGAAAATTGGGCTCCAAATGAACAACTTCCCCTTGAAGATCAGTGACAAATGAAAGGCGCACACCATTTGTTTAGGCAATAAATGCTGGTGGGATGGAGAAATCATTTGCCAAGGGCAGACCTACTAACATGAGTTTGGAGAGTTTAGCAGTCCAACCTTGGAGATTTGACCTTCACTCTGTACTGTCTCAGGCTGCAGCTCAGCTAAGCACATGCTAAACTTTAAGCAGATGCCAAAGCACTTTGCTGAATTCAGGTCTCAGGAAAGATGAGTTTGTTAATCCTGAGATCACTTGAGTGCTTTTTTGTTGAAAATTTTCACACTTAATGTATTATGACAAGGGAGATAAAGTATAGACTATGAATTCTAATTAATGGCACACGAAGTAACATTGATATGTAAGTGTGGAGAGAAGTGAAACAGTCAGAGCATATACTGCTGCCTCTCTCTTCCCATTTTCAGAGTGCAACTGTAATGAAGGGCCTGATTCCATGCTTCTTTAAAGTTTTTTGAGCTACTTTTTGTCTGCAGACCTGAACAAGAAGCAGCATATACACCATGTTGCTCATCTGCAGCATTGTTCCACCTCCAAGCCACAGCCCCACATTCTGCAGCAGGCAATTAGGCAGAGAAAAGGGATGTAACCTCCTTATGGTCTGAAGCATCAACAGATGGTGATGTCCGTGCTCCCCACCCTCCACTCTGGAATAGCTCTGACGGCACTTCCTACAGGAAGGACAGTCTGCCTAGTCAACAGTCTCCCATAGCCTCCTGCATTTACTCCTTCTTCCTGCCCCAAGTCTCCTGAATGATCTCTTTTTGAGATGAAACTATTGCCTGAGGTTTTCCCATCAGGGTCTGAACATCCATGCAAGGCGGTGATCGGCTGCGTTAGACACCAACACACACACGCAGAATACGACAGACACCAGCAGAAGGACACTTAAACACACATGTTAAATAATTAACCCTCACAAAAACATGGCGATTCCCAGTTTCACAATGGGGAAAGGCAGAAATGGAAAGGTTAAGCAATTTGTTCAAGGTTGCAGGAGAAGTAATTGTCAGTGCCAGGATTAAGATTTAGGAGTTTATAGCTCCTGGTGCTGTGTGAGGGCCACTAGATCACCATCCCAGGCACTCCAGAGAGCCAGGCTGCTTATTCCTCCAGTAAAATGCTAAACCAAATGCTCTGACCTTTCCTGGTGTTATCAGATGAAGCGCTTTCTTAACTCCAGATTACAGAGGGGAATATGGGGTGAGGGTGGGAGGAAGTGACAGACCAAAACTGGTACGTACAGTGCCTGTGTAAGGGGATTTTCCTCATGTGTTTGAAGAGTGCTTGCTATGTGGCTGTCTGCAGCATGGGAGGGAGAGTATTGTGACCTGACAGAGGTTTTGGGAGTATTTGCTCTATTTTCATTTGCAGACACCCACAAACTGTTTCAGAGACTGCACTGGGAATGTAGGAAGGTTTATATCATTCACAGGAAGTCAAGTGCTGCCTGTGAACTTGAGTACTTAGAGAATACATAAATAAGCTCTAATTCACTGAAATGTATGTATGGAAGCCTTCAGGAAAAGCTGACATGCAAAATTCAGTATTTCCAACCCACTATTATTATTATCATCCTATGAATCCATGGAGCTTCAGCTTGAAAGAAACATGCCCACCTACCTCCTGTCTTGGAGTCTGCCACTATTCGATTACTTCATCCTGTTTCTGCATCAGCCATTAGAAGGCAACACCTTCAAGACGTGACAGTCTGCAGGGCTACAGGCAGGGTTCCCAGCCCTGTCGGCACAACAGCCAGTAAGTGTGTGACAGGCCAGGAGAGGAGAGCTCTTTGGATGAGGGCCACCGTGCTCAGGACCCCCATGCCCAACCTGAGCTCCTTCTCAGATGACCTCCTGACACAGGTCACCTTCTCTACTCATCAGAGTAGGGTTATGCTGCAAGATGTTGCCCCTGCTTTTGTGATGATTATGGTCAGTAATTCAGCAGGAACCCAAACTGCTGTACCATACTGGTAATTGTCTCCTCTGTGACTTTTTCCACCTGCCTCAGGCTGATCATTCTGGGCTTCAGACAACTACTCTTCAGCCCAGTTCATCCATGTTTCACACAGGTACTGCAATATTTGGGAGATGGGACGTCTGATTTTGATAAACAGAGAAATGCACCTCTGCACAATCAGTGGTGAGCAGGGGTTGAGCAGAAATGGTCTCCCATTCTGTCCAGATGTCTTTCCAGAGGTGCTGACCAAGTTTGGGAAGAGCGGTGGAGCATCTCAGATTGGAGCCACCTTCATGCCCTTCTGTTTTTACCTGCAAATCTTAACAGTTTGCCTACTTGTCTGCAAAATAAGGAAGAACAGCTGACCTGGGAGCAGTGACTGCCCTTTCAATAATCAGCCTCATGCTGCCTCTGAGAATTAGCAAGAAACATAATGCAAAACGTGAGTTGCACAAATCTGTTAATCAGTGGGCCTAAGGGGTCTCCTTCTGAAAGCAGAAGCAATAGCACATGGTGCCAATTCCCTTTCCAGGGCTTTACCAGACTGCTCTTGGGGGCTGCAGGTTTGAATGTTATGAAAAGGAAAGGCATGCATGAGAGACTTTAAATGGGAAGAATCCCTGACTTTGTGAAATACACAGTAACTTCACCAGGATAGATTCACAAGATGGTACAATTGAGAAGTATGTGTGGATATGTATATATATAAAGGGAGGGCAGGGACAGGAGACGTCATAGTGGGGGTCTGCTGCAGGCCACCTGACCAAGAAGACTGGTGGGTGAGGCCCTCTATAGACAGATAGGAGCAGCCTCACGCTCACAAGCCCTGGTCGTCATGAGGGACTTCACCCTGATATCTGTTGGAGGGACAACACAGCAGGGCACAAGCAATCCAGAAGGTTCCTGGAATGCATAGATGATACCTTCCTTCTCCAAGTGACAGAGGAGCCAACAAGGAGAAGTGCTATGCTGGACCTTGTTCTCACCAACAAGGAGGGGCTGGTGGGGAGTGTAAAGCTCAAGGGCAGCCTTGGCTGCAGTGACCATGAAGTGTTGGAGTTCAAGATCCTCAGGGCAGCAAGGAGGGCACAGAACAAGCTTGCTACCCTGCACTTCAGGAGAAAAGACTTTGGCCTCTTCAGAGATCTGCTTGGCAGAGCACCATAGGATAAATCCCTGGTGGGGAGAGGGACCCAAGAAATCTGGTTAATATTCAAGCATCACCTCCTCCAAGCTCAGGAGCGATGCATCCCAACAAAGAGGGAGTCAGGCAAAAACTCCAGAAGGCCTGCACGGATGAACAAGGAGCTCCTGCACAAGCTCAAACACAACAAGGAAGCCTACAGAGGGTGGAAGCAAGGACAGGTAGCCTGGGAGGAATATGGAGAAACTGTCAGAGCAGCCAGGGATCAGGTTAGGAAGGCCAAAGCCCTGATAGAATTCAATCTGGCCATGGACATCAAGGGCAACAAGAAGAGCTTTTATAGGTACCTCGATGATAAAAGGAAGACTAGCGAAAACATGGGCCCTCTCCAGAAGGAAACGGGGGACCTGGTTACCTAGGATATGGACAAGGCTGAGCTACTCATTGACTTCTGTGCTTCAGTCTTCACTGGCAAGTGCTCCAGTCACACTGCCCAAGACTCAGAAGGCAAAGATGGGGACTGGGAGAATTAAGAACTGCCCACTGTAGGAGAAGATCAGGTTCAAGACCATCTAAGGAACCTGAAGGTGCACAAGTCCATGGGACCTGATGAGATGCATCCATGGATCCTGAGGGAACTGGTGAATGAAGTGGCTATGCCACTGTTCATTATGTTTGAGAAGTCCGGTGAAGTTCTTGCTGACTGGAAAAGGGGAAATGTAAACCCCATTTTTAAAAAGGGAAAAAAGGAAGACCTGGGAAACTACGGTCCAGTCAGTCTCACCTCTGTGCCTGGTAAGATCATGGAGCGGATCCTCCTGGAAACCATGCTGGGGCACATGGAAAATAGAGGTGATTGGTGACAGCCAACATGGCTTCATGTGCTGAGTTTGTTTGGCAGGGGTTTTGGTAGCAGGGGAAGGGCCTACAGCAGTGGCACCCTGTGAGAAGCTCCTCGAAGCTCTGCCAGCTCCAAGTCAGGCTCGTCTCTGGGCAGGGCCAAGCCAATTAGCCTCTGCAATGATGTATTTAAGAAGGGGGAACCTGAGAGGGGGTTGGGATTTGTGAGAAGGAGTTCTAGGGAGGGAACCTATGCAAACGCCAAGGTCAGTGGAAGAAAGGAGGAGGAAGGGGGAGATGTGCCCCAGAGAAGAGAGTCCCCCTGTATCCTGTGGTGTGGTGACAGTGCTGACCCCTCTTGCCACCTATGGAGGCTACCAGTGGAGCAGACATCTGCCTGAGACCTGTGAAGGACCCCACATCAGAAGAGGTGAATGCACTTGAAGAAGACTGAGTCTCAGAGGAGAAGCAGCTCTCTCTGTTGTAGATTGTTGCTGGGAGGACTGCAATACAGAGGGGTTATTCATGCCAAAGAATCCCAGAGGAAGGGCTCACATCAGAGAAGGTTTGTGGAGGACCTTTCCCCATGAGAGGGATGCCACACTGGAACAGAGGAGGAATGTGTGGAGTTCCCCCCCACCATGAGGAGGAAGGAGTGGCAGACTGATGGTAAACCCCATTTTCTGTCCCCTGTACCACTGTGGGAGAGGAGGTAGAGAGAGTGGGAACACAACTGAGCCCAGGAAGAAGGGAAGGGTGGGGCCAAGTGTTTTTAAGATGTGGTAACACTTCTCACTGTCCCGTTTTTTTCTGTTGTGTCATTATTGTTAGTGTTTGTATTAAAGTTATGTTCTTTTTTCTTTCCCTAACAAGTCTGTCTTTCGTCTGTGAACATAATGAGTGAGTCATCCCTCTCTGTCCTTATCTCACTTCCCAAGCCTTTTGTTTCATTTTCTCCTTTCCCTTCCTGAGGGGGAAGGGGTGATTGAACGGCATTGTGGAGCACAGTTTCCCTCTGGGCTCAAACAATGACACTTCACTAAGGGCAAATCACGCATGATAAATTTGGTGACCTTCTACAATGGGGTTACAGCATTGGTGCATAAGGGAAAAGCAACTGACTTCCTCTATGTGGACTTGTGAAAAGCATTTGACACCCTTCCATATGACATCCTTGTCTCTAATTTGGAGAGACATGGGTTTGATGAATGGACCACTTGGTGGATAAGAAATTGGCTGGATGTTCTCACTCACAGAGTTTTGGTCAATGGCTCATTGTCCAAATGGAGAGCAGTGATGAGTGTCATTCCTCAGGGGTCGGTATTGGGACCAGTGCGCTTTAACATCTTTGACAGAGACATGGACAGTGGGATTGAGTTCACCCTCAGCAAGTTTGACGATTGCCACGCAGTTGACACTTTCGATGGAAGGGATGTGCCATCCAGAGGGACCTGGACAGGCTGGAGAGGTGGGCCCATGCAAACGTGATGTTCAATAAAGCCAAGTGCAAGGTCCTGCACGTGGGTCAGGGCAATCCCCAGCACAAATGCAGGCTGGGTGATGAGTGGATTGAGAGCACTCCTAAGGAGAAGGACTTGGGGGTATTAGTGAATGGAAAACTGAATATGAGCCAGCAATGTGCACTCGTAGCCCAGAAAACCAACCATATCTTGGGCTGCACCAAGGGAATTGTGGCCAGCAGGTCGAGGGAGAGGATTCTCCCCCTCTACTCCGCTCTCATAAGACCCCACCTGGAGTGCTGTTTCCACTCTGGGCCTTCCAGCATAAGAAGGACAACATGGACCTGTTGGAGCGAGTCCAGAGGATGCCCACAAAGATGATCAGGGGGCTGGAGCACCTCCCTTATGAGGACAGGCTGAGAGAGTTGGGGTTGTTCAGCCTGGAGAAGAGAAGGCTCCAAGAAGACCTTATAGTGGCCTTCCAGTGCCTAAAGGGGCTACAGGAAAGATGGGGAGGGACTCTTTATCAGGGAGTGTAGGGATAGGATGTGGGGATAACAGTTTCAAACTGAAGGAGTGTAGATTTAGATTAGGTATAAGGAAGAAATTATTTACTGTGATGGTGGTACAGGCTGCCCAGAGAGGCTGTGGATGCCCCCTCCCTGGCAGTGTTCAAGGCCAGGTTGAGCAACTTGGTCTAGTGGAAGATGTCCCTACCCATGGCACGAGAGGTTGGAATCAGATGATCTTTAAGGTCCCTTCCAACCCAAACCATTCTATGATTCTGTGATGTCCTAATTTTTTATACATACATATATGTGTGTGTGTGTATATATATATATATATATATATGCACACATACCAATTCTCGCCTGGGAAAGTTGAGTTTTGATAAATGATTGGTTTCCTCCAATCTCACATCTCATCTGAGTGAGCAAGTCACTTGACAATCTTGTGCCTCGAAGTCAGGCAGTTAATTCAGACTATGTTACAGCTAAACACTTCTCTCACTTGCCTGCTCTAAATACAAGCCCATGTGATTTTCTAATTTGCATAATATCTTCTGACAAGCTGACTCTGAAGTCTTCTTGGGTGATTTGCTTCTCTTTGCAAAACAAAATGGGAGACAGTAGCATCCAAGGGAACAAGTGTATCTATTTCCCTTGGATTGAGTGACTTCAGCTCTTGGAGCTCTGGTTCCTCTGGAGGTAATGGGATCAGAAATTATGCAGCTGCCATGGAGATAAGAGGCAGAAAACCTCTAAAGGGATCTGGATCTACGTCAAGTGGGTCATCTCTCCAGCTTCCTGTTACACAAACCAGCAGGTGCTGAGATGCAGCTCTTCTCCAGACAATGATAAAACTGCCCTAGTGTCACCCATGCGTGACAGCCAGGAGGGTGATATGAGCTGGACGTTTAACTCTGTGCTTTCTTTCCCTGAAATAACATGCAGTGGTGTTCTGCCTCTTGCAGAGCTGAGAATTGAGACAGATTAATCTTTGCTAGTATTTAAAAAAAAAAAAAAAAAGTTTCCTGTGGATTATCTTTTCACAGAGCCATAAGCCTTTGAAAATTTGGTCCCAATGTATCTTGCCTATGAAGTCAATTAGCTCCTAAAATGACAACACATTAGAAAGAACCCAGAAGCTGATATAGCAATACCTTGCTTTATTAAGCCTGGCCAATTTTCTGTCAACAAAAATTATGCTTCTGAAGTGATGTGGAACAAGAATCAAACATGAAAGCATACAAGTATCCACTTTTGAGCCCTTGAACAGTTATAAGAAGCCACTTCTTGGTATTTCTGCTACACAGAATGAATTTTCATTACCTGAAGTATCTATTATCTAATGAATAAAAACCCCTCCATTATGCATTAAAGTGTAGTATGAACAAAAACTCTGAAAAACATACATTACCTCATGGTTAATTCTTGTGGCAGAAATGGTATTTTTAGTGACATGTGTGGCATGGATGATGTGTCACCAACCATACTACTGAGCTTGCAGTCAAACTTCATCTTGACTTCTAAACAACAGAAGCAATGAATTTGAACAATAAATGTGTGCTGGTTTAGAAAACATGTAGGTTTTTTTCATCAGGAGATCACGGTCCAGTTCCTTGGTTGTGGCTGAGGAACTCAGTTCCCAAATCCTGAGTGGGTCATATGCAGTCCAAAACCTATGGCAAATTGAAGTTATAGCAATCTAAAAATGGCAGAAATAGTCCTAAACACCAAGGACAAGTCTGGAGATGTCAGGCCATCCCTGATCTGGGAGGAAATAATTGTGCACCAATCCAGCTGTAGGCACAAAATCCGCAAGGTTTATAGTCTGGATAACCTCCAAATGCTGGAACCTGCCCTGATGGCTTTGCTCTTCCCTTTATAGCACATTAAAGGAAATGTGGAGAAATGGGGAAAATACATTCCTTCAGCTCCCAAGGAAAGAGAGTTTACTCTAAGTCTTGAAAGATCCAGTCGCTGTTTGAGCATTTGAGGACGGTGTCCCACATCTGCATCGTGTTCTGCTCCCTTTCTAGTATGTCATACTTTTCCTACTGGCAGCAAACTGGACAGAAGTGTGTGCTAACATCTGAATTTGTCACAATATATGCCATGCTCAATCCCAGCTACTCCATTCCAGTTTTGCACACAGGGAAGTAGAGCCAAGTACACTCCAGTTGTGCACTTTCATGAACAGGCAGCCTTAATGGCAGGGATAGCCTAACGACCTACTAGGCTAAACACAGAGTTGGTTAATAGCATGAAGTACTTTAGCCTCTGTGTCAGCTGTAAGAAATATAAGTGATTTAGCTATTTGGGGCATAGTGGCAATAGCTGAATTACACCCTGGACAACACAAAGAACAAGCACAAAGACTAAGAAGAGCGCAGCTCCAACAGAAAGAGGAGTGCCTGTGTTGTGGCTGGGTCAAGTGCCTTTAACCTCAGGTAGCAGATGTGAAGATGGACAGGGAGTGGTGCAGTTAACACAGTGCTCTGAGGAGGTGTGAGGAACCATGAAGAAGAGCAAAACACTGTTTACAGAAGCCAAACAGCAGAGGCTGAATCTGCTGTGATAACAAATCCATAAAGTTATACTGGAGCACTAGTCATGAGGAGCAGGAGTTTGGCAGTGTGCCTGTGACTGTGGAAATAATGGATATTTTCAGTTAGGTGGCCAGAACCAAAAAAAGGAGAAAAAAATCAGTCTGAGTTGTCCAAAACCATTTTTCCCCTTTTTTCAGCAAGGAAAAAATAAACTATTTTGAGCCAAAGAAATGTTTTCTTCAACCCAAAACATTTTGTTTCCCCACATCTTTCATGAGAGGAAAAGAAAAGGGCAGTGCAGGACTCATTTCCCATCTAGCCTCATGGTTACTCTTGATGCTGAGGAGGGTGCAGGTGGTCAAAGGACTGCCCCCTTCTTCCTCCATAACCCAGTGGCCCAGGCCTTCCCCTGCAATATCGGTGGAGATTACCGAACCACTCCAACAGCAAGGGAAATGAGCCGAAGAAGCATAAAAAGCCCCATCCACACTTTCTGCAAGATGCTGTAAGCTCTGCGAAAAGACACACAGGGAACAAGGTCAGTACCACTATGGAGAGGTGACCCAGAGCACAGGCATCCTCGGGTGTTTGATTTTTGACTCAGGAAAGAGTTAAAAGCCACATTAAGAAAGCCTGGAGAAGAGGTTCAGGCATGGGTTAGCTCTTGTGCAAGAAGCTTGGAAGAAGGTCAGGCTCCAGTGAGGTAGGTGGGAAATGTAGGGTTACTTTATGGGATGGAGTGGACGCAAGATGAACTAAAACACTCAAGATAGAGTGCAGCTTTTTGCTTCTTTTTTGGCACAGAACTATAAATTAGTTGTGGGAGAGAGACAGAGAAGGGAGAAATTTCAAACAGCAAAGAAGGGAATAAGACTGAAAAGGGTAAATATTCATCAGCTCAGACAAGGTGATAATAATTGGGTACTTATATAGCAAGGGTAGCTGAGTGTCAGGTTTTGGTCCAAATATTCAAGTATCTTTTGCTCTGCATACTCAAGTATTTTTAAACTTAGTGAAAGAATTTTGACAGAAAAGAGAGTCGATACCCAAAAATACCCTAAAGCTCAATAGTGAAGGGCCCTTCCAAAACTACAAATCAGAGGAAGAAGGCACTGGAGCTCAACACTCTCCTATCCCAAGTGTGTGTCCTCACACTTGGATGGCGAGTATGCACGTAAAGATGCATATAAGAATGCAATGGAGGGAAGGCAGAAGAAGGAGTTAAAAGGGGTTTTCTTTATTAATGATTCCTCCAATTTTCAAAGAATCTGTCAAATCACAGAAACTGCAAAAGGGAAATCTCTGGGTTGAAAATGTTACTACTAAGTCCATTGAATTAATTTGTTCTTTTCTTTTTTTATTCCCTGAAAATATTTGCTGAAGTGTTTTTTCTGACAGTGAAATAAATGATTTGCTGATAAGAATTTTTCTTGATACTAGTAGCACCATATACTTCAACTAAATATATCAAGCAAGTAGAATACAGCATCTACGGCCTTACACCAAAGCACGTACATAGATACCTAGCTTCTGTTGAAAGCTGCAATTTAAACCCTGTAAAGGAAAATGTACAACCCAAGTATTGATTTAAATGCCATAACTTTAGCTACATGCCCTCCAGTCAAAGCTGTGTCTTATTGCACTGCCTCCCCTCTGCCTGGTAGCACAAGGCAGCTGCTCAGAATATGGGTAACAGTCACACAGTCAGAGAAGAGAGCCTGGAATTAAACAAAGTCCATTTCCTCCTCCGCACACTGAATCTTGGTAATTCAGACGATCATAAATAACCTTTCCCAGGGAATGCTGAAAGCCCTCACCAGCAAGTAGCACAAGTACATTGTGAACTGTTTCTATACAACTTAATGAAATTTTTTTTAAATGGTTTTTAGGGAAAAAGCAAACACAGATAAGCTTTCAGCCTCCTCAAAATCCTCCTCAAATCCAAGTCTACACAACACATAATTAGGAGCAACATATAATAACACTTATTTAGAGTCTGTTGTGATTTTGTCCACACTGTTGGGAAGAACACAGTACGTTAGGGACCTCATCCCAGCCTGAATGATGAATAGTAACACCATCTCGTTTCCCAAGCAAGGCTAAGTGAAACCTGGATTTACTGTCACAGATAGGTAGCAAAATGTATCTTAAATATTAGGGCCCCCCTTTCAATGAATCCAGTCCTAATAAAGAAGCATTGCATCCCATGAGTTTCTGTGACAGCTTTTTCTTCTTTGTCCCTAGCACCCGTAGTGATCTTGCAATATTTATGGGAGGAGACTAGAGTACCTTTACACCCCACACCTGAAGCCTTGCTGCTCTCTGCTCATTGACTAGTGGGTACGTGGTGCATGTCATCCCTTTTCACTGCATACTGCAGGCAGCAGCACCCCCGGCACTGGCACCCACAGCCCAGCAGCAGGCACAATGGGGTGCTGCGGTCTCCACTCCCACGTACAAGCTGAGGCACCATTTAGACACTCCAGAGTCCTGCTTCCTTCTTACACTGTGTGTGGTGATGTTTAAATCCTCCTCCAAACTTCCAGTACTCTCCTTCTGCTCCCATGGTCTGCTTTGAAGAGCAGAAGCATCCACAGACAACCCTTGTTTCTGTGGCACGATCCTGCTTTTACCAGTGTGATGAATAAGATGGCAAGTCCTGGTTTTCAAAAAAAACCCTACCAACTTGAGAAGTAGCCAATTAAAAAAAAAAATAATCTGGTTATTTCCTGTCTCCTACTCAGATCAGTCTGAAAATGAAACACTATGCAAGCACAAAAAGTTATTATGTGACTCGCAGCCTCCAGCTATTCTGACTTCACTGGATGCCTTACAAGCATCTATTGTTCTTGGAGATAGCCTGAGACGTGCTTCCCAGAGAGATGATTATATATTCTTGCTAGGAGGAGGAAAAAAATGCTCTGATACTGTGTCATGTCACCTTTTTAGTGGTATCTCGTATGCAGTATGCTGTGGAAGTGTGAGAGGAAAGAAAGCAAGCTTGTTATATGACTAGTGGTGTTGGACCACTTACACTATGGACCCAAGACCATGTGTTTTACTCATGGTTGACTCTGACTACCTCTGTGCTCCTTGACAGGTCTAAGTACCTTTATACTCTGCCCTCCAAAACAGTAACCTTTCTATTTGGTTGTGAAAGCTTTTTTGCTGATTTCAAAAAGATAATTGTCTGCCTCCCCCCCAGAAGCTGCTCGTGCATGCTTCTGCAGGGCTGACTCTATCTGAAGACGCAGGGCATGATCTCCATCTGAAGAGCTGCCCCTGCAAAGGGTGGGTCCCTTGCTATCACTGTGTGCCTTGGCAAACCGCTGCAGAGCTGGCAGAAGCTCTCCTGCAGACCTCATGGAGGCCTGAGCTCAGCCCTCTGCGATGGGGTGAGTTGCTTATATGGTTGACATACGGATGGGAATGTGCAGCAGGAGCTGGTGACGGGGTGCTCTCTGAAAGCACACACAGAGCTCTTCATCCACACAGTCAACCGCAAGCTCGCTCCAAGGGAGAGTATCCAAATACTCGAGAACTGTGATTGCATGCTGCAAGGTATGGCACCGTGATTTTCCAATCTCAGTAAACTTGAAAAAATGAGTATTGAACCTGCATAATGCTGTGTGGATTGCTAATTTATAAACAAGCTTCCACACCCGCTAGAACTAAACATCAAACAATTTTCCTTTTTGGAACTGGCTTCTGGGGAAAGGAACAAAACTCCTTAGTGAAGGAGAGCATCAGCTTGATTCTGCAGGGCCAGGAGCTAGATCTAGGCAACACAACATTATGTGGCAGTAAGAACAAAGGCTTCATCCCCATCTCCCCAACGACACTCACAAACAATACACAGCTATATTGCTGGTGGTTGCAAGGAGCCACTACTCAGCAGCATGCTGTGGTATTACTTAAAGTAGTATAGCAAGTAAAAGGGAGAAAAGAGCAGGTGACAGGGGTACTTCCTCTTTCCCACCAGAACTGCAGCTGCTTGCAGTGGGTCCCACCTTTCCCAGTCATCCTTGTCAAGAACAAGAAGAGCAGTAGGATGCTCACCGCAGTGGTCCTGGTTGCTCCCACCAGTTTGCAGGATGGATGAGGAAACGCGGCAGGATCCCCTTTCCTGGTTAGATTTAATCCAGAGAAGAGGTGACACGTATTATATCATAGTGGATTATGATTTACACAGCAGTCCATGCTGAGATTTTATATTCTGGATAATAGTTAAATGCTTCTGAAGTCCTATTATCTCATACAGCACAGAGCTAGAAAGCTAAAAACAAGAAAGCGGTGAAACATAGCAAGATAAATCACAATCTCTATAACATAGTAACAGTGACTCTCCCTCAGATTTTGTTTTCTTGTTTCTTTTAGGGAACAATTTGCAGAACAGCTTGTTATTACATTCGCTCAGCCCTGATGTGCTGTTTCAGTTATGGTACTCTCCTCTGACACCTCTCCCAACAGGATTCATTTGGGGGAATCACAACAGGCTCCTACAGGAGAGCCTGTCAGGCAGACAGGGAAAGAAAACCAGGACAAAAGCGGGAAGAAAGCAGGAGATGGGTCTTGTCAAACCCCTATATGAGAAACCCGAGCAAATGTCCATTTATTCTGTTCATGTGAATCTCAGGGCAAAATATCCTGTGAAGGTAGGGAGGGTGGTTTACAGCTGCTGGACAGAAGAAGACTTTAAAGCTGAAATGCATGCATCAAACCAAGAAACACTGAAACTGGGGCAGGAGTTTATGCCCTGGCTAACCTCAGCTCAATCTCAAATGGGAAAACCAAAAGGACATGAATCCAGTGCCTCCCTTAGAGACTGGTCACAGACAGGGGATCTTTAAAAATAAAATAAAATAAAATAAAATAAAATAAAATAAAATAAAATAAAATAAAATAAAATAAAATAAAATAAAATAAAATAAAATAAAATAAAATAAAATAAAATAAAATAAAATAAAATATACAAGACTTGAAAAGAACAGGGAGACAAGCAGGTTTAAGGTAACTGAATGGCAAGATTTAGTGATCTGATTTGTTTCCCCCTGTCGGACTGTTTCTCCCCATTTCTCCATGCTGGTCTTTGAAGCTGAGATATCCCATGTCTCCCATCCCAGGGTGCTTGAGGCAGGATGAGCCCCATCAAGCTGCAGCACTGCAGAGTATGGGGGGGCCACAAGCTGTGGCCATCCCCACATTTGGAGATGAATCATTTCTAGCAACACTGCCCCAGGTGAGGGGCACACCTGGCCACACGGAGGGGAGACAGGCAGAGGAAACAGAAATAATGCAAAGCTACCATGGAGGAAGGAGGAGGAAGCCAAACCAAGGCAGAAACTGAACTGGTGACACTCTGAAGGTTGGAAAGTAAAGTTTTCTCCTCTTTTATTTCTGCTTGAACCTGTCACAAATTTGCTATAATGTGTATCAGGCAGGAAGGGGGAGTCTGACAGAGATAACAGCAGGTGTGGGAGGTGTTTCACATGCTCTCAGAAAGTTACTTCTGGGAATTTCTTGTGACACACACAAGACAAGTGTGCAAGAGACAAACAATGCATTAACTGTCCTGCTCAGGGACTGCTCTTTCTTGCCATCCCAAACCACAGTGCTCCAAAAAGAGTTGCCAAAACCCAGGGACACAGGAACTGCTTCAAAGACAAAGCAATTACTCTTGCATGAACCTCCCCGAATTTTGGGGTTGAGGGCAGGGTAGCCCTCACTCCTTCCAAACACTTCATCCAAAATGTCTTGAAAAGCCTTTATGGACACTCCAGACTGATCTGCATTGCTAATAAAACATTATGAACTTTTATAGCTTCTCTTCTAAGACAAAAAGCCATATAATGGTTCCTCACAGCATCCCTGTGAGATCAGCAGAGATTATATAATCTTTATTTTATTCAAATAGGAATAGGGAGAGAGAGGGCATGGGCCACTTCAAAATTCATATCCACGGGATAATTAGGTGCCACAAACATAATGAGGAGAAAACACAGGAAACTAAGCACCTACACCACTGCTTTAAGTCTTAAAGTGTCTGGACAAAATGATGCTTTTTAAAGTCTCTGACACATCTGAGAATAAAGCTCTCATTTCCTGATTTGCAGAGATGCCCTTTATCCAGAAGACTTTTTGCAAAAGAAGTTACGTTAACAGCAGCCTGTTAACACAAAGAAGCACATCAGCACTTACCATGAAGATTGCAGCCTGCTCCTTCTACCCTGGCTGTGTGATCATTGATCTAAGTCTCCCTTATCCTAGGTGGCAATGACCACTACTTTATATTAGACGTAATATTTCAGTGTTGTTTTCACCCCACCCATGTTGTACTGAGGGTCAAGAGGCACAAATAAGCTTCACCTCCTTAACATCCAAAATTTAGGACTCACATGGACTAAGCCTTTTGCTGTTACTCCATCATGATGCAAAAATTAAGCTTCACATGAGATTCAGTGACAGGTAAAGGCAGAAATAGAATGACCTAGATTTCTTGTCAACTAAAGCCCCCTTCTGCTTTGAGGTCACTCTAGAGATGGAGGGCATGAATATTCGTAAATAAACTAAATTAAAATTCTTCTGATTCTATAAGTCATGTAGATGAGTTTATAGCCTGCCGTGCTGGAATTGAAGGTTATCAGCTCGTGAGTAGTCAAGGTCCCTCAGACCCACAGGAGTAAGAACTAGAGCTTAGCAAATCATTTGCAACTAATATTTTTTTCATGAATTTCACCTTTGTCTGAGAATTCTCTATAAACAGATTGCAACATTCTCTAATTTATTCATTATTTATGTTCAGTAGTAATGTCAGCAAATAACTTCCTCTCTGTAGAGCAGGCCATTATAAATTACAATATGCAATATGTGCCATATCCATCTATCTCCCTTTCTATTCCCTGGTAAGGGGAGTTAGGTAACAAAGCAGCACAGTGTAAATTTTACGAGAATATAAACTATTCAGAATTCACTGATGGTCAGTACATGAGCATCTCTGTTTAAAATTCACTCAGCAAGCCCTCATGCTTGTAGAGCTTGAATATACAAATAAATGTAGAAGTCAAACACAGAAGGACTGCTGAACTCAATCAAATCAAAATTCACTTTCAAATTCAAATTATTACATACTTTTTTTTTCTGTTTTCCTACTCACTCCACTCTTCTGGCTAGCAAAGAAGTATTACACATAGCAGCTTCAGGTCCAGGAGGGTCTCATGAACCTTCCTTCTCTTCTTTTTACAAAAATAATTTATTACTATTTTTATCTACATTATCAATCAAAAGTTCTCCAGTGTCCACTTCAGCAGAAACCATGATGCTGTCAGTCGCTTATAATCATCCTCTTTTGCTGAAAGCAAATTATTTCAGTATGAAATTAGACACTGGCTCACTAGAAAAGTTCCCTTTCTCACCTCTGCTCTCTGCCAGGTCCCCTTGGAAAGCTGAGGTGGGGCTAGAAAATACAAACTGACATGAAACCAAGAAGGGTTGAGTTTCACAGGGAAAGCATTGTTCAGCTAGCACCACGGAGGACTAGGCATTATGTTCATGGAAAGCTTAATCCATTGCCAAATTCCCAGGAAGGATTTAACCAAATTTATGCCCAGTCTCTAGTTCATTTTACATTTGAGTTGCAGACTGTGCCTCAAGCACATCTGAGCGGGTATCCCACAGTGCTGGGCTCTCCATACCACGCCCTAAGGATGTAAGCCAGAACTCCATTCCCTCCATTATATTCCCTGTAATTGTACTACACACTGCATTTCTATGTTGTGTGGACAAACACGCCCATCTGAACGATGCCGTCTACCCAATCCCCAAATGATTAGACAGCATGTGCATCTTTATAGCACTAGAGCCACACTAAGTCTTCTTGCAGCTACAGGGAAATATTTAGCAGGGCAGGATCTTTGCTTCACAGACCTAGAAAGGCTGAATCTTCTTCTAAAATGCAAATTTTTATGCAACATATTGCAAATGTGGTCCAAAAAAACTTTTGTAGGAAAAAAATTTACTGTGAATAAACATTACATGTTCCTGGTTACCTGTAACTTGTTCAAATCTGCTCTGCCTTGAGATTTTGAGGCAGAAGGTAGCAAAAAGAGAAAAATGTAAAAGTGCTTTTTCCAAAAGAAACACACTTTTCAAATTAGGCACAGAGATCCTAATCCAGTGCATGCACCACCTCTGCTGAAAATCAGGATTTTTATTTTATTGAATACTTGAATACCCAGCTGCTTCTTTTAATCAAAACAAAACCACGTAGTGGTCTCCAACATGGCCCAACACTTGCATAATCATGACCACAGGACATTGATTTTTTTCCACTGCTGTAGGATAATGTAATTTCATAGACAGATTCAACTCCTTTGTGCTTCAGTGTGAAAGATAATGACTGCTCACTGGAGGCCAGATCTTGCACACCTTAAAGAGATGAGCTGTCCCCATTGATTTCAGGCTGTCACCGTAAGCCCTTCCACCTCCTCACATAGTTTGCATCAGCACATGTGCTCCAAGTGTGTTTGCTGGGTGAGGCTGAAGATCAGAAGTAGCAGCCACGATGGAGCTGTCTGTACACACTGCTTTGGGGAGGAAGTGTTGGAGTGGAGATGTCAAAAAGTGATGAGCCTTAAAAATATTTTTATCTCACGCTCCACTACAAGCTTTGCTTCCTGCGACCGAACACCGGCACAATGGAGACACTCTCATATTAACTCCAAGCAGCTTACATGACAAAAGTCTTTGTTGCCATGTGCAGTATCAAAGCTCCCTCTGTGTTTAAAAAAAGCATTACAAAATTTTTGGTGTTGTTGAGTTGCTTGGGTTCATTCACTCATTCCCCTGCTCTTGTGGCCCTTTGAATTCACTTTCCACCAAAACATGCGGGCTTAATATTCCCAAAATAGCTGTCGGCAGGAAATGTTAAGAGTTCTCAGTCTGAGAAATAACAGGGCCGTCTGTTGATCTGAATCACTGAGGGTGGGATTTTCAGTCTGTGTGTTGCTGAAGAGGAGGAGGGAGAACCAGAGGGAGAGCAAGTGCATTTCCCAGCAGCTCCCCGTGGGGTTTGCAGCAATGTTTGTGAGGGTGGAGGTGGCTGCAAACCCTCACGAGTCACTCACTGCGACTCACAAGCACGGTGTGAGAAATGTAAACTGTGAGCTGGTTATCAACAGAAAGTTCTCAGCACCTCCTGAGCAGAAATAAATAAAGAAACAGGGCAGTAACTGGGACCAGCTTGTCCTTGGACTGTCCTGGGAAACCTGCTCCAATGCTCACTGAGACTAGAGCTTTTAAATACTCTCCTGGACTTCACCATGCTTTGGAACCAGCCTCAGTTGATCATTTGACTCGCTTTGGAAAGTAATTAATGGCACCTGATCTTTACTTGTCAGCAAAACTGCTTTCCCCATTTGCTCTTGGAGGTAAATATTCATCTGTCCCACAAAGTTTTCCGAAGTAATGAGCATGGTCCAGGCACCACCTTCCTTGACTGGTTTTACCTTTCTGGGCCATCCCATTAAAATGACCATTCTTGTTCCTGATGGCTTCCAAGCTTGTACAACCTGGAAGTTGTGCTGTGGTTGCACTGCACACAGAAATGAAGTCTTCCGAAATTTGGTGTGCTAGTACATCTTGCCAGAAACATTGATATCTGAGTCAAAGTAACTATTACAAAAGACTGCGGCCAGGCACACCACAACTTTGTCAAAAAATGAAAAGAAACACAAATCATCACGTTGGCCACCCCTTCAGCCAGCCTTTCATGACCATGCTCTGGAAGCTCAGTGGTAGGACACAGTTTGAAAGACAGACTGAGAGATAAATGTTTCTGATCAGCATGGGAGAGAGAGTGATCAATCTTTACTTTGCTCTCTTAAAGGAGCACACTTTGAGAAAAATAGTAAGAAAAATGTTTGTGCTTCAATCGTCAATAAATGGAAGGGTGAAGCTGCTGGAAGGGGAATGGAACTGGGATTGGCATGTAGACCTTCCCAGGGACAGTGGCAGGAGGGGCTCACGTTCTCCCTCCAGAAAACAAGGTGCCTATCCTAATTAGGCTTCTGCAAAAATGAACAGTTTTGCTTCATGGGAATCTGAATAAAAGTGTTCTTCACCTTTAAGCTGCATGGGTCACCATTCCCCACTCGCAGCAGAGGTCAGGTTAAAAATCGGTGAACAAAGCAGGAGTGAGCTCTCATCTGCTCGGCAGCCCTGGGACTGAGGTGCCATGTTTGGGCTCAGAGCCATGCTCAGTGCTCCTGGCTGTAAAATCTCTCCTTCCTCTGGGGCTGTGATGTTATGTCAGTCAGCATTTATAAGGTGCTATGACACTCCAACACAGCATACCTGGAATAGCCTAACCTTATGGATTTGTGCTGTGACCCACCGCAAGCTGCTGGAAATAAAGCCTTTCTCAGTTATTGTCTTGGCATGGTTTCACACCTCGCTGCAAATGCTTCCCACATTTCTGAGCGGAGCAGTCACCTTCTCATGCACCCTGACACCATATTAAAACCAGACACAGGTTAGATATGGCAACAGTTAACACAATGCATTCCCCTTCCTAGGCTTAGCACCTCAGCCATAGCAAGAAGCACTCAGTTGCCTGCCAAAGCTGAATTAATAAGAGGGCAAACTGCGAGACAGATAGCAGTCAGTTCAGCAGGGGAAGAAACAGACTGTGTCTGAGTTGTTGGGTGCATGATAACAGAAATTTCCAGCTTCGTGAGGAATGTAGGAGCTGACGGACATCACACTAAGTCCCAGAGAAAACAGCACAAGAGGTACATAAACACCTCGGCAAAAAGCGCTGGGCACGCTTGCACTCATCACTGACTTGGTAATGTATATCTTGGTTTAAAATGTGAGCCCTGAGATCATGCACAGCTGTATCCCACTTGGCAGGGTAAAGCAGCATGCTGAACCTCATTCCTGGGTGGGAACATGTTCAGAGCACAGTAACACACTTTCAGATGCTTTACCCTGCTTTTCCTCCCTGGGGTATAAGGTCTCTCTGGATGAGTGAGTGGCAAGGCTCCTGCTAACTCTAGGTACGTATTAATAATCGCTTAGAATGGTGATTAGGCGCACATACATTGCAGAAAATTATCTTTGTTAATTAGAGACGGATGTTAGACATGAGCAATGCTATTTTCCACTGAAACTTTCACATTTATACACAACAGAAGTTTAGTTATGATAGGCATATCAGACTCAAGACGGAAATGTATTCTGTCATATATTCATATGGGTCCAATCTTCTGGCAGGGAATAGCAATTTCCCCTCCGAAGCCTTGTTACAAGGCTTTACATAGGGGAGGACCATGGCCAAGTGCAGTTGCAGTGCCCAAGAAGAGCTCATCTGTGGCAGAAAACAAAACTGCCCAGGGCCTGGGCAGAACAGACCCCACACCCCAGTGGGAAAGCCCTACCGACACTAGTGGTGTCCAGGCTCTCTGAGCACCCACATGAACCATCACCACTTGTATGGTAATTTATCACTGCTGCAGGCCAGATGTCCCAAACGTGTGCTTATCCTCGAACAAGACAAATTTCCATGCCCTGTCCATGAGGTGGAGGAAATGGGTGCAGATGTCACCTAATTTACTCACCCTGAAGGAGATGCCCATTAATTCTTCTTCCTGAAGGAGCCATGTATGTAGAAAGAAACAGAGTGAAATTGTCCCAGATGCTTCATTCAGCACGGAGTGGACTAATGAATTCAGAGACCCCAGAGCAGAGGAAGCTGAAGTGTACAAGTTTGGGTTGAGCTCAAGAAAGAAATATGACTTGTGTGAGGTACTCTCCAGGTGTTGGAAGGAAAGAGCTTTTAAAAACAGCTGCCAATATCTCAGTATGTTCTCTGTTGCCAGCATCTGAGTCCTTCCAGAAGACTGCTGGGTGAAGGCATCTCTAGTGGACAACCCAGGGGCAGGACAGAGAAGCACTCTGCTCCCCACTACCCAGGAGGAGCAGGAAGGGAGCAAGGACTGCCCCTGGGACATCTATCACCTCTGCTCCCCCCATGGGTTTGTCCCCCTTACAATACTAACTGGAGCCACCCCACTTGGTGACCTTCATCCACCCTTGCCCCTCCAACAACTCCTACTCTTCTTTGGAAAAAGTGCCATTAAATCTCAGTGCTGAGATAGGTGAATTACCACAGCTCTGCGCTGGGACAAAACAGCTTGAAGCAGCACAGTCCTCTTGCCAGGCTTGGCTCATAGCACAGTATTACAGGTTTCCCAGCAGTTACTTCTGGAGATCAGAAGAGCTGGAGACCAAGGAATTGCTGTTTCTTAACAGGCAACTCTTCCTGCAGCATACCAAGAAGAAACCAATATTTATAGCTTGTGGGAGGCAGTTTAGAGGTCAAATGGGGTCTGGCTTGCCCACAGATGCTTTCCCTGGTCAAAAAGCCCTGAAAAGCCCAGGGAATCCAGCCAGGGCTGTGCCGCAGAGGTACGACCCAGGCACTGGAAACCTGCACAGATGGTGCCTTTGGAGAGCGGGCTGTATCTGAATGCAGGCTGAGCAATTAAAGGAAACATCCCTGCACGGGGTCTGGTGGACTCATTGTACTGCCAGTCACTACTCTCTCTGACTTTGCTCCTGCTCCCAGGTTGATATATCTAATATTAATGAGGCATTTATACTCCATCATGGAGCTTTCTAGGAATATGCATTTACTCCTAATGGGGTGTGCTGTTCAATGAATTAATGTAATTTTTGGGGGGTGGGGGCTGTCTCTTAT
>NW_020799095.1:5089293-5117897 GCF_003259725.1 Athene cunicularia
GTGGGGGGGGTGGGGGGAGGAGGATGATTGCAGGGCTTTTTTTGTCCACTGTGGAAGAATATAACAAACAGCAGCAGGCTAGATGTTTTGTGCTGCCCATGGTCTGACTAATCAGCAGGGCTGGCTATAAGTAAGCAGGAGTATGTGCTTGCACAATATTATGTCTCAGAGTACTCTGGGAATATCAGTAACATGGGGAGTGACAACAGTATCAGTGACACTAGGACAAAGGGAAATTAACTGTGAGCTGGTGAAAACCACAAAAGGAAATATATTTTCCATTTGAATGGTCTTTCTGAATCTAATGCATGAGACGGAGAGTTTGTTGACCTGCAACATTTGTTGTCACAGATGTTAAAATGCAACCATAAACAAATCCACCGTGTCTTGCATGTTTGGTGACAGCCATTTCACCAGTGTGGGTGGGTACCTTGCCCCCGACATGGACATGAAGAACCATTATTTTGATTCATCCCATGTGCCAGAGAAGGTAGTTCTTACTGCTTTAAATAGTAAAGGATTATGAGTCTTAGAGAGAAATAACAGGAGTAAAGACTTCTCCAGGAAGAGCTGAGCCAAAGAGGAAGCTCAGACACATGAGCATTTATTTCACATAAGCAAATAATAAAGAAAAAACCCAGTGTGCGTGCAGGAAACAGTATGGACCTAGAGGCATATCTGGCCACAACTATGCAGAGATTTTAAAACACATAGGCTCATGTGTTCCCAGACCCAAGCTGGAGATCTTCCTAGCAGAAGAGACTGCCAACGATGTGCAGAATTATTCCCCTATAGTTTTGCATTACAACCTTGCAGGTCTTTAACACTGGGATTTCTATAAGATATCTAGTGAGGGAAGGAAAGTGCAACGTTCAAACAGGCTTGAATATCACAGACAATTTACACTCTGCTTGCTGAGACTCTCGCTCTTGCAGCACGCTCCTCCAGAAGGCAGCAGCAGCAGCAGCAGACAGTTTTGCGCATCTAATCTGGAAGGGTTTGGAGAGGGAGGGACAAAGGATCATCTGTGCATCTTTTCAGTATGAAGCCTGCTATTACCTGCCTGCTCAGGATGTTATCATTGCTCTCTCAGGAAACATGCTTGGACTGCAAAAGAGGCATGAACTGCATTAATTCTGCCCAGCACCTGGGTATTCAGTGCTCCTTCGTGCTAATATTTACTGCGCATAATTGTATCACAGAGGTGGACGCCGGACATTTCAGCAGTTATGCAGGGAACATTTGGAGATACAGCTCTTAAGGGCAGGGAGTAGTTTTGAGATTGAAGAATGCGCATTTTAAAACCGATGGGTCAGTGCACAAATCATTTCACCACAGAGATATAAACTGTCATTAGGTTTAAGAGATGGAGGTGAGTTCATTCACCTCTTACAGATTTTCAGGGCTCTCTAAAGATTTATTTGATGTTGAAATGGTGAGCACTCCCTCACACTGTTAAATATTTCTTCCTAGCCCTCATGACTTAATGTTTTCTCCCCTTTATTTTTTAATAGAAGTGTATATTTTGAACCGTGACTCATTGCAAGAGGTGGAGCTTGTGGCAAATTCTCTAGCTGAGGAGTGACAGAAAACAGCATGAGCCCTGCTGGAGAACGCACGCAGTCTCAACATGGAGAGCAAACCACATAAAGCAATGCCATTATTCTCTCCTGTCTCCATCAGCTCATGCTTTGGGGTCTGCTCCATCTCCCACCAAGGACTTTGGCCAAAATCCCAGCCACGTGGCAATTGCTGAGGGGAGGTCTCTCCCAGCACATCACTCATGCTGCCTTTGTCAGGACACAACTGACAAAGTTCTCATCACAGTTCTCACTAGAGCTGACTATTCTGCACCTCAAAATCTGCAGGCAGATGAGCAGCAAAACTATTTTTTTCCTCCATTAATTCAACAAAGAAATGCTTCACTTGCAGCCATGCATAGCACACCTTCACCTGTCTCTGGCAGACCTGAACTGGAAGATGTCTGGCCGGGCACAGAGAGGGGTCCCAGGTGCTGGTGGGCAAAATCTCAGTGCCAGCCCCTGGGCAGCCGCTGCCCTGCCTGTCCCCAGCACCTGCTGCAGCCTGCCCACCTCCCCAGTGCCAGTCAGCCCCTTCGCTGGCAGGTGACTGACATGATGCTCGGCCGCAAGCTGTGCACTAAGTCATTTTTCTCTCTCACTGTGGGCAGTGTGATAATTTAATAAGCAAACTGATGTTTTGAAGGCTACAAAGTCAGCACAGGAAAATAGTAGTGAGGAGGAAAAAGTGTCATGCCAGCAAGCAGCTTTCATTGCTTGATGTGAGGCAGGGAAAGCTTCCAGAGGAAAAATGCCACTCCCAGCTAAAAATAAAGTCAGCCCAGGAAGCCTAAACCCAACAGCTTGTCTGCTGCTAACTGAAGCAACACTAGCTGAGAGAGAAGATATTGATTAGCTTCTGTAAGGAGGCAACAGAATGCCTTCTGCATTTGAATATATTTCATATTTACTAGTTTGTGGCAGAGTATAAAATGTGAGGGCTTTGCTGTTTTGACAGCAGGATGAGATCTTTTCATGTAAATTGTAGAATTGAAAGTGCAAGACGACATGGCATGACAAGTAGGAAGGATTTCCTACTCAAGCAATGGAGGCTTTGGGTTCAGAAACCTAAGTTCACTTCCACAGGCATCCAAAAGGGCTGGGTGCTAGTGCTTGACTCTCTCACTGAAACTGGTACACGGTTTCCCTGCATCACCCTGCCGCAGCTGCAGAGAAAACTAAGATTTGCCTGACTTGGTGTCTCAAAGGCTACATGGTGTCCTGCTTATAAAGACATCTTTGCTCTGAAGGCATTAAAACCTGCTTTCACTGCACAGCCATTAGAGAAGTAGTGACAGCATCACCCTCCCTCAGACTTCACAGGGACAGTGACAATCTCACCCTTCATAAATGTCACTCAAGGGGGAACTTAAAAGGCAAAAACCTCTGAGAGAGGTTTATTATGCAAACAAGCAAAAATAGCTACTTTACACATTGCATTGGAGTGAATACATGACCAAAATGACTCTGGGGACCTGCCTGTAACTTACAGTCACTCAGAGTTATGTTCTCAAAATTTATGGAGCCATTAGTGGTTCCCAAGCACATTCTGGCTCTCCACTCATTTGGGGGCTATCTACTGTACATACAACAGTGTGATGTACTGTGTACACCTGTAGCCTTCGTGGACTGCCTGTAGCAACACTCATGGTGAGGGGCCATCAGACTTCCACAGCTGAAGGAGAAAGTGACACCAAGGAGCAAAGAGCCCACATCATATTTGCAGCAAAGACAGATCTTTCCTTTATATTTAAAAGCTTATGTGCTATATTATCTTATTTATCCCAGCAAGCCACTTAGATAAAATTGCTGTCATGGTAGAAATTAGCACCAGAAAATTTGCCAGACACGATGCATCTGTTTCAGCATGCTGCCCCTGACAGCACAGGGTGTTGCGAACAGGAGAGGCTCCTTTAAGAGAGCAGTTTGCAGCAAGATTACTGTTAAGCCATTTTCAGAAACACAGACATTTCCTAGGGCAAAAGAGGTTCCTGGTACAAAAGGTGGAGGGAGCCTTTTGTCATAATAATCTCAGTCATTTTCGCAACACACCAGATTCCCTGGCAGCATGGCGAGTACAAGCACATGAGACTTGACGCCTGCTGGAGTTGTAGCAATGGGGAGAGAAGAGCTTAACATTCATGGCAGTGTTCCCCATATTCAAAGGCTCTCGGAGGAAACTGCCAGGAAAGCAAATATGGTTTTAAGCGGGGATGTCTCCAGAGACTTAGGAATCTTTCTACTGGATGTTCTGAATATGGTTGCGAGTCTCAGAAATCCTGATAAGAAAGTTCCTGCTGAGATGTTCTGTTGAAGTTAAAATCTCTATATGGAGCCACAGGAAATCAGCAAATAAAATGCACATTAGAGACTCACCATGCACATTTTTGAGACTTTGGAGAATTATATTACGTGCAAGAGAGAAAGAAGAATTTATGGAGATTTACGGAACTAGTAAACATTTATTTTGATTAATCATGTATGTTGTACATGAGTACTAATCCATGCATTAAGCTGTGAGGATTTTGCTGTGTTTTTCTCGGCTGTTTATAAAAAGCAAGACACTTGCTGCATTGATTTGTGACCCTATCCCTTTACTCAGCCATGACGTTTGCCCCTGTATTCACCTGTGACTCAGAGGTCTCGAAAGCGTGAGGACATTCAGTTCCCAGGACATACCTTTAGTCCACCTATAAATTGAATGAACCTGAAAAGGAATAAGGAGCAGAAAAGGGAGGTGATTGAAAACCATGGCAGCTTCTCCAGAGGTACTCTGATAGCTGGGGATTAGGAAACCCAGCTAGAGCACAGCACTACACTGCTGCCAGGGTGCCCGCAACTCATTTTATCCCAGAAGCATCTTGTGTCTTGAATGCCTACTATGGATACGCTTTTAGTACACCAGGCAGACAGTGACACTCTCAAAGCCCTTGTGTACACACCTTTTTATCTACTGTCATCAAAAATGTAAAAAGGGGAAAGTAAAGAGAGAGAATTTGTTTTTTAAGTATGTGTGAAAACAGGTCTACACTCTGTTCATGCAGGAAGAAACTCTCCAACACAGCTTCCAGGGCTGTGGGTTGGGTAGACAAAACCCAGTGGATAATAGAGGGCAAGCCCAGACCCTGGGAAAAAGACCAAAACCCAGGTCACAGCCACAAGGGTCCTGCCTGTGGTGGCAGGGAAGGGAAGAGAGGCAAAAAGGAGGTATTATCATCATGCAGTCCCATGGTGATGGAAGCACCCTGAACCAGCTGCCTTCCCTTCTTCCCTCCTCCACCCTGCCCTGGTGCCACCCTGGGCAAATAACTTCCCATGCAGCTGGGGCAGCTTCATCAGTACACCAACCTCTTCATAACAAAACTGAGAAGTGGGCAAAGGAAGGGAAACCCAACAAATGCATAGCAGCAGAAATCACTGAGAGATATTTGCAAAACACCATCCCTAATGCAACTATGGGCTGCAAAAGGTATGGGGTCAAAAAGAGACCTTGCTTCATCAATCTGGTTTTTGAAGGCAAAACCAGACATTTGTGGCAAAAGGGCTGCAAATGACATGAAGATAGAACCGGAAAAAATTCCTATATATTTATATATATTTATTTCTATTATATATTTCTGTATACTTATTTATAGAGGTGAGACAAGAGAGGACTTTGCTGCAGTGGCTGGGTAGGCTGGCTTTCCCTCTCAGACACAGCCAATTCATGTAAACCGGAAGCAGTGAGCAACTTGGTCATCATAAAGGTATAAAAAAACCTTTGGCCTGGCTCTGATCTATATAATGACACATTTATATGGTCTAGATAAGACAGTACAGAGGCAGTGACTTTGCTCTAATCTAACTGCCTGATTAATATGTCTGCAGCTAGCAGGACACCCGACTCAATAAAGGCAGTGAGTGGGAAGGAGATAAGCAAGGGCACAGTGATATGTTTGTTCAGGTGTTAGCATGACAAACATTTTACACCTGCAGTCTTCCTTTGTTTTTAATAAATTCCCCTCCCATTCGCTGAAGGGTCAGGTCTCTATGGCTGCCTCTTTGGAGAAGCAGATAAATGGCTTTTGTAATATCAGGGCTGGGCAAAAAAAATGGAGAGGCTCTTCTGTGTGTGCCATGGGCACGACATTGCCAGGGAGGCAGGCAGCCTGAGACAGGTCCCACTGCAGCAGAAATGGGTAATAAAGAAATTTGAATTTCTGGGTTAAACTCTGCTTCATTTTATGAGCCAGAGACTCCTCCCATCTGCACCAGTAAAACCCCTCAGCACTCTAGAGTTGATGTTTGGGAGACTGTGCTGCGTCCAGTCTCAATGACTGATGGGAGCCCTGGGCAATGAGGATCCCTGAAAATCAGACTAGTGGCTTTTAGGCTTTTTTACATTTTGTTTTCAGGGGATTTCCCAAAATGGAAACATTATCTTATTAATTCTTCAGCCACAACAATCTTGGAGCAGATTTCTGGCTTATTAAAAATAATGCAGTATGTCAGACAGTGCCAAGCTAACATAAAGTTAACTCTGCCTAAAAAAGTAACTTGCTAAAAAAGAAAACCTGATTTTCTAGATCCTTATTGTACTTTATAGTCACCATCATGACAGTGGTATAATAAGTGGTATGAAACTCTGACTTCCTAGGGGTTTTTTAAAATTTTCCCTTTGTACCAATGCAAAAGAATGCAGTTGATGATCAAAGAAAATTGGACCATGATAAATATCCTGTATCTCTTTGAGACCCAGCTCTGACACGGACCTAAGGACTTCAAGGCAGACTGGACCCTCCTTGCTTCTCCATTCTGGTCTTATGGTGGGGGGAGGAAAGAAGCAGGGAGAGGAGACATTTAACCCTGGCTCACACAGGCTGCAGGAGATCCCGAAGATGAAGTGTCTGTCTGCCAGTGAGTTGGGTTTGCTTTGGACAGCAATGATTCCCCCATATGAAGGGATCCTGGATGCTTATTTATCAAGATGCTCTCCATCACTGTTCCTCTCTCCCTGACAGAGAAACTATGTGAAGGCTGGCAAATGTGTGGGATGGGCTGACAGTCTGCCTGGCAGCCAGCAACAGCAGCTTAGTGGCAGGGGAAAAGAAACACTCAATAAGAAATCTTCAGAAAGGATTAGAGGAAGACTAAATTTGCAATCTTAAAAATACAAGAAGGTTTAGGTTCACACCATTCCCTTTGTCACTACCGCCTTTTTCTTTTGAGTAATTTTAATGAAATCCTGTCCCTGGTTCTGACAGCAAGAATTTCACTTATTTTGGTGGGGATCTGCAGTGTTACCCTCTGTGTACTCAGACTTTGTGTCTGCTGTACTTATGGCGGCATGACTGAAAACTATGGGCCAGAAAATCAGGGAGGGCAATCTGGTGTAACATCCCATATCCAGCTCAGGATCTGGCCTTGTCTTTCCTAATCAACTTCTGTGGCTTCACAAAAATCCTGGCAAAACAGACCGCAAAAACGAAAGGGTGTGAAGAAGCAATCTTAATTCCAACATCTGATGTGGCTTTCAGCAAGATATTAGCATAAAACAAGCGACACCATCCTATCTCCCCTTCCACCTAACAGGCTGCCTTTGCTCTGCACCCCACGTGGGACAGTGACCAGGGCAGCTCATCCTTCTCTCCACAGTGGTGGCCCCATAGGAGCAGTGGTCCTTGTTGCAGGCACTAGGAGTGTGCCCACACACCTCCGTGTTGACACTATGGATGTGAACACTTCTGCTTACTTAGAATTAGCTACTGTCCATCCCAGTTTGATGTTGGTATGAATTCGTAAAGGAGGGGTGTGACCAGTGGATGATACAGGGAAGCTTTAGTGAACTTGACTTGAAAGCAGTGAAAGGAAAAGGAGGGGAGAAGAGAGTTTCTTCCATGAGAGAGAGATCTTCACAGTAAAACGAAGGACATCTGGCCAAGCCGTGGTTTCGTCAGCAGAGATACCAGCAGCACAGCATGATCTTCCCACCAGCTGGAAAACACAGCATGTGTCCCTGGTTCTGGGTGTCCCTCTGACAGCTCACTCCATAGCCCCACGGCTACATCTGCCCTCATATTGTTTTCCATGCTTGGGAGATTAGCCTCCCAGAGATACGCCTGTCCACACGTCACCCACAGTGCAGTCATGCCCATGGATTGGTTCAAGGTTTGGCCTCTCATACTGGCTCTTCTTTAGTTGTATAATTTCTTCTAAACAAAGCCACCCAGTCTGCTGGGGGAGGGAAAAGCAAAATGAGTGTTCACTCTGGAGACAGAAAACTGGACAGGATTCCCCACTGAGTTGCAGAAATGCCTAGGGGCACTGACCAGAAGAGATCAGAGTCCTGATGTGTCTGCACAGCACCTGGTCCATGGTGCAAGGCAGCCAGTGCCCTGAAGAGCTTTACCAACTGCTAACCCAGCTTGGATAAGGCAGTCATCTACCAGGCACACTGTATGGTCTGCAGCTTCCCCAGCAGCTGGGAGTAGGGTGTACACTTTGGGAAGGTGCAGCTCAAACGCAGAGAACTCTCTGAGGATGGAAAATAAAACTGGGTTTAACCAGAACAGTGCAGGTCTCACAGGGCATGCCATGTCCTTCCCTAATGTCCTACCAGCCTGAAACCAAGCCATCGTCTCTCTTCTTCCCAAACCTCCTGGAAAAATGCCCATCGGGTTTCACCAGTCTCTTTGTTAGACATTGAGATGAGAATGGAAGAATTTTGGCAGGTCAGGTATTGAGCTTCTTCCAGAGGATTGTCATGACATTATACTCTGTAGTTCTGGCCCCTTCTTTTTCTGGCTTTGCATCTGTGTGTGTCTGAGAGAGAGATGAGTTTGCACATATTGAGCAAAGAGGTAGCTTTAATTCACCTATCACCAGTATAGGTCACGGCACTGGCTGCAATTGCAACGCACACCCAACAGCCGCCATGGGTGTGAAAGGCTCACAGCGATGCATCTTCAGGGGGACCAGCCGGATATTGCTAAACTGGATACTGCCTCTGTGCCAGTGCAGAGCCACCCGCAGTTCCCCTCTGGGTGTTCCTGCACAGGAAAGCAATGGCTGCATGTTAGCCAGGGTGCACAGACGGAGCAGGAGGTGATGAGCACATTAGTGGGAAATGTTGTTCTGCTTTGGGGTCACTGGGGTGGGCAGCAGAGAGTTACTACCCTGTTTCTGGCTGCGCTGCAGCTCTCAGCATCTTTTCAGGATCAAGCCCTTCATTACCCACTCAGGGTGTCTGAGATTATGCAAAGGCTATTTTCATGAAAAAGCAGAAATATCTAGCTCATGATCCACCATCTCAAAGCAGACACCACAGAGTGATCCCAACAAACTCAAAGCACAACATCCCAGCAGAAGATGTGACACACTTGCTTTACAGCAACACACCTTTGCAGCACTCCTCCAGTGGAGCGAGGATGAGGATCAGATCTCCATAACTCTGTTTTTATACAGTAAGAGGATATTCTTCAAGTGGTGTAATCAAATTCTAACTCAAAAGAACACACACAAAGGAAATAAGTAATCTTCTCAGTGTTTACATTCATTATACTAAGTAATTCTGCGCTGGGCATTTCTCAGAGGTAAGTTTTGAAGGGCAAATACAGTTTGACCAGTTTTGTTCTAGTGGAAGAAAAAAAGTTTGGGCAAATTAAGAACAAACCTTAAGCCTCAGCTGCTGTCTAAAATTAGGTTTCAAAGTGCGAAAAGAATGTAAAGATTCAAGTAATTATTTTGTCTCCATTTATTGTTGATTGCCTTCGTCTTTCCAAACCTCAGGCTGTTCTGGAAGTAGAAACATTAGGAAATATATCTTTCAAAAGTTTATTGAGTTTATTAAGAAGACCTGGTTCAACTGAAATTTGCAAGTCCATGGGATAAAAATCAGTCAAATAAGAATAAAATTTCACTCAATCTTTTTTTAAAACAAAAGATGGGCCTACTCAACTGTGAAATTCAGGTCTGGGGACAGATTTTGGATACTGCAAAAATCTTGGCTTTGAGATCAGTCTTCACTGCAGCTTATTACCGAAACAGAGAAGTCATGAAGCTTTGACCTGGATCAGCGGGTTAAATTCTTTCTCAAGGGCTACAAAGTCCTTGAGAGATCTTGGCAGCCCAGGATACCAGGGCTCCGCATCTGGTTCTTCTGATTCTCTGCTAGTTTTGTCAAAAGCCATTTCCCCTTCAGTTTCTGCAGTGGGGCAGGTACATAGCCCATGGAGTTATCAGTGGCAAGAGCAGACCTGGCTTTGATAGCTTCCCTCTAGGTGAGATGAAAGGGAAGGGAATGCTCACCAGGTGATGCTATCATTATCAGGCTGCTGCCAGGATCATCTGGGCACATTGCACTGGACTTTCAACTCCCAACAGGGAGCACCGGTAGTTTTTCCCATGTATAATTTGTGACGCATACCCAATGAGTCACTCCTAACAAATAAAGTTCTTCAGTGACTGCAATACCACTCCATCACTCCCCTGAGCATAACAGCAAGATAGAGAAGCCAGTCTAATTACCTCTTCCCCCAACTAATGATCATTCACTGGATTTGAGGTGACTCATAGCTGGCCTTTGATCATCACCAGTCCTGCACACAGCACCTTCCTGGTGGGATGAGAGCTGCGGTGGCTATGCAAAGGACTTGGCTTGCTGGTGAAACTCTTAACCTGGCAGCTGTGATGAGGTTTGCAGGGGCAAATGGTGGGAGAGCCAGGCTGTCCCTGTCTTGCAGTGATAGGATGATATGCAGGGCTGAATGTGGTGGGATCGTTCTGATGTAAGCTAAATGCATTTCCCCACCATCAAACCTCAGCGTGGTCAGATGGAGGGTGGGGGGCAGCTGTGGGAGGCAGGAAGAAGAAACAGGGCTGCTTCCAGCCTGTCTTGGTGCAAACTCACCACTTCACCTTTGTAAGCTGCAACAACCATGGCAACAAGGCAAATTACACCGAAAATTAAAAGGGTTCAAGGTCCAACATCAAAAGGGAGTAGTTTTCTACCCACACTGCTCTCAGAGCACAAGGCTCCACAGCAAAGTTGTGGTTAGCCTGCTGAAAGCCCCCAGGAATTGCTCAGCCAGTCTGTTATGTCAACAAGGAAATTCCTGTCCTTGGGTTTTGGGATTTTTTTTCTTTTTTACTGCTCTGTCTAATCTAGAGGAGGGTTTGGGACAAACAAAGCAAAGCCCAGGTGCCCCTGGGCCTTCTCCTCCCATAGACAAACATTCTCTGAAAAAAAGCAGTAGCAGAGCTTAAGATCACACTGTTGCTGGGATTTGGATAGTGTGACCAGCATCAAATGACCACACACACACACACACACACACACACACCCCACCCCTTCATAATTTTTAATAACTCCACATGCCTGAGGTCATTGTTTTTAATGTCATTCATCAGACAGTTACATGTGAAGAAGTTAAATAAAGGCACTATTGCCCCCCACTTGCACTGAGCCCCAACATCTGGGTCAGTGTGGAAATGCAGGCCTGAACACAAGGGAGAACTGGAGGACTAGGGAAGGAGAAAAACCTAAGTCAGTACAGGATAAATCCTTACCTACAGCTGTGTTCTTCTGTGACTGAATGAAGGATGCCTGTTCTCACAGCATTATGAAGCTGCCTTTTCACTAGGCCTGAGCTGAGGAGCACTGGAGAGGGTCCTCAAGCAGGTGTTCCCACGCAGAAGTTCAGGGCTGCATTGTGCTGTACCTTCTGCACCAAGAGGAGTGCAGCTCAAGGTTACCCTGCAGCCTTGCTGCAGAGGGGAATTTGGGACATGACTCAGGGATTCTGCATCAGCCAGTCCTCTCCCCGGCTCTGCCCAAAACAGCATCTTCAGTTTCAGGAGCTTTTGAGCAGATGCCCGGTCAATCCAGGATTGAAATGGTGCAGCAAGGAAGACATGGGAGATAGCTAGCATATATTCAGTATCTCACAACCCTCACTTGGTGCAGGGAAGAGGAACAGGTGCTGTGGTTCCTCTGTACAGCCCCCAGGCTCCCCTATAGCACAGTGCCCCCTGAAAAAAAAAAGAGGCTGGGAGAAGACCAGGACTCAGTCATGCTCAGAAAACATGGAGATGAAAGATAACTGATACTGTCTGTAGGTGTGCACCATGTTTTCAGACAGAACTTTATTATATTTTGTATTTTGACTTTCAGACTCTCTCCCCTATTTTTCTAAACGGCAGCATCACCGTTAATTGCAAAGTGCTGTGTGGGAGTTCCAATTAGCAGCTTTTGCTGGATGGTACTAGGATATATTTTAAACCCTTTATGGGGTTATGCATATTTTTAACTCTTGGAATAAACTTTGTTTCCAGGGAAGTACATTGCTGATAAGATCAGCTCTGTAAATAACTACGAAACCAGCTTTTTCAAGGTGGGAGTAATTCCGTGCTCAGAGTGAGCAGGAAGCACATAGCTTCACAGAGTGTTTGTGTTAGTGCCAGCCTCCCCAGCATATGCAGCACCATAGAGCAATATTTACTCTCTGAAAGTAGAAACACATCTATATGCTAAGGCAGAACCATGACTTTTAGGAAACCATTGGGTTGCTATTGAAACCAGCTTCTGCTGCAAAACTTCAATAAGTAATTTGAGATTTAAGTTTTAGACTTTCTAGCTGAAAAAAAAATACTGTTCCTTTTTAAAAGTTCGGCTAGCACTCATCCATCTCCCTGAGTGCGCAAGAGGCTACTGAGGAAGCCATGAGACAAATGTTGCAAGTTGCCACAACTACACTGTGAGGATGACAATATCTTGTGTTCCTCTCAGAGCCCTGACTCCCCAGACCTTTACACAGCAAGCTCAGCTGTTGATGGAGAAAATGATGTTTTTTCCTCTCAGTTCCAGAGAAAGCTTTAAAAGTGCTGGCATAAAAATCTCAAGAACTAGAAGGCAAATGAAAACATGATTAATCCCATTGGTTTTGAAGGCCTGTAGTATTCAGACTCCTGAGTGTTAAACCTCCAAGTTGAGTGTGATCCTATGGCTTTCAACACTCTTATGTAAGGAAGTTGCTGATTGTTTCCACAGAACCAGGCTCCTCACGCTGCCCAATCCGAAGCTGCCTCCCCATCCCTGCAGTGGGAAGTGTCCGGCTGCCCGGCTGCCAGGACCTCTTGCTTCCCCCCAGCAGCTTTGCCAGTACACTTTGGCATGGGCTGCACATGAGAAAAAAAAAAACACATGATTTTCAGCTGTGGCATGTGAAATCAAAAGCAGGGAAACAGCATAAATGCACACTGAGACAGGGATGAGACAGAGGACAAGCCACACTTTGTATTATTAACACATCTGGTTAATTCAGTGGATCTGTTAGGGTTTTTTTTTTCCCCTAATTGGAAATAAGCTGCCACAGGACTTTTAATTTTGTGCATGAGAGCCCTGGTTGCCATTCAGAAGAGGGGACCTTGATAACAGGATCTTACTACACATTCAAGACAACAACACACAAGGGCTGGTGCTAGCAACATTTCTTCTGGGTACAATACAAGGCATCCAGATGAGATGAGAGAGACAGAAGCTTCACACCTTTCGCTGGTGAGCTGCTATCATTGCTCTGCTACCACTGTTCCTTGTGGGTTTATTGCCCCTCCTCACCCTAGCCTTCACGTTGCTGTTTGAGTTCAGTGGAGTGGGGTAATGGAAAGTGATAACCATTCAATAAATAGGGAGGGGACCAACAGGTAAATCTATCACATGTCTCCCTATCAACCCAGAGGTGCAGTGTGGTAATCTTTTGGGCAGGGTGCTGAGAGCATTGGAGCTCTGGCAGGCTGCAGTTCCTTTGACCTGGCTGACAAAGTGCTAGTTCACATTACTAACAGGATTTTTAACCCTCCTTGAGCTCTGACCTATAATGACTACTCCAGCACTGATGGCACCTGAGCACTGCTAAACCTAGACTGGATCTAGACTACTGGATCTAGTCATGCTTTGGGATAGTGGTGGTCTCCCATCTGCAGAGTGAACCAATTTTAAAAACCTCAGAGAAGGGCATGAAAACCTCTTGGAGGCTTTGGAAAACAGATATTTGCACTGGATGAACTGCAAAGACCTTTGGGCATCGTTAGAAGTTAGGATGGATGAAGGTTTAGAGCGATGGTGGAAAGAACAGATTGGGAAGAGGGCAAACAGAAAATAGGAAGTGGGCAGACAGGAAAAAAAAGAGGGACAGGGTGAGGGACGATCATGTCACCAACAGGAAAAAGTAACTGGATATGGAAAGCATCATCAGCATACAACCACAAAGACAACCTCAATCATTCTCATTTACTTTAACATTTTGTTTATTGCTCCATCACAGTTGCTGTCCCATTCCAAAACTTAGCAGTTCCTACAAGAAACATGTTTAGGCAGACTGCCAGTGTCAAATCTTTTTTTTTTTTTTTCTAGAAAATTTGAATTTGGATCTAGACTGCCTGGAGACAAGCATTTCCCTCATCCTTCCCTCACACCAGCTATATCCATCTGATGGTTCTGCATCATGGCACCTGCCAGAAAGATGGTAATACAGGCTGGTTTTGATCTTTTATCTTTCTGCTCTCAAACCTCCTGTATTCAGCCTTTTGTTCTGAAAGAGAAACAAAAGCAAACAGAAAAACGAACGTGAAGATCCCTGCAAGCTGAAGTGTTATCTCAGGAGTCACAGAAAGATCAACATTGACTTTCACTGGCTGCTGCCCTCAGCCCAGGCTGTTCCTGTCGAAGCCTAGAGCCTGGGCATACAGTAACACTAAAGCACACAACCCTCCAGCAACCAGACAGGTCCTCCTGTGCTCTCCTTTCCCCCAAGAAAGACCTCCTTTCCTAAGAAATTAAGTATAATAAATTTCCGCTCTGCCTGAGCAAAGATCAACTTCAGAATTCGTATCATTAAATGATAAAGTGTAAGCAACTAAACTTTGTTCCCTGAGAACCTGTTCTACCCTGTCTCTCTGCTGTTCACAAAAGGGCAAGTTCAAAAAAGTAGAAAAAACAGTGCAGTGAGCTCAGCTGCATTTCTCTGGTCTAGATACTGCCCAAAAGTACCCAGGGAGACCTGACTCTCCAGGTCAATCTGCTCAGCCTACAGCATCCAGAGCACTCCCACCGCAATGGGGGTCCTGGCACTATAGAGGGAGACTGTTGCTTTGGTGGAGGACTAGAAAAATTGGTGGCACAGACCAGGCTCCCTCACCCATTGCTTCATCCCAGTCCTTGGAAGGGGTGTTTCCTTGCCCCAGGACAAGCCAACTTTGCAGCTGACAATAAGGCAAACAGGCAGAGAGCTGAGAGGGAATGCCCTCACTCTCCCAGGGGGGTCTCTAGGTATGCAGCAGGCTGAGATTAACCCAAATGACCCTGTGTTCTGAGAGCCGTGAGTCAGCTCCCATGTGACCGCCCTGTCTGCTCTCAGCTGCACAAGAAACACTGTATTAGTGACGGTAAACTGAATGAGGAGGTAGAAATGGCAGTGGAGAACGATTGTACTCCATAGTGGTGTGCATGAAAGCTTTTGTGCCCAGGAATGCTACACGTTGTCTTCTCCACTGCCCACAGACATGACGTGTCCAGGGAAATTTCCAACCAGGGTTGCTCTTCCTGAGAGCTGCCCCACCAAAGAGAGATGCTTCTACCCCATGCAGGATGATCAGCTTTCCCCTTTCCCACCAGCAGGCTAACAGAGACCTTGCAGGACAGGACCTGCCACCTATGGAGACCCTGCCATCAACCTTCTCCACATCTACAACCAACTTGTGTTTCATCCCAGCCAAAGGGGAAGAAACCCACCTAGGCCAGGCTCCAAAAAAACACACCGTCAGATACTGACTCTGCTGCAGTTCATGGGCAGTGATGAACCCACAGGAAAGGATTAGACTGCCAAGGAGCACAGCAGGCTAGACCCTGGATCCACACACACCACAGATGGTTGTTTGTGGAGGGGGGGGACAAACCTGGCCTGTGCTTTTTAAGGTTGTATTTCTGCCTGGTTTAGCACATGTTAGTCTATTCAAGTTGATTGCAATCAAGTTGCGCTGGTTTAGCCTCTTTCACTTGGAAAAAAAAGGCAGCTAGGTCAGTGTCTGCGAGACTGTGGAGTAAATTTGTGTGAAAAGGTGGAGGAACTGCTGTTAATGACCCTGCTTGGGTTTTCCAGCCAGCCAAACAGATTTTCCTTGT
This sequence comes from Athene cunicularia, assembly GCF_003259725.1. Taxonomy (NCBI): domain Eukaryota; kingdom Metazoa; phylum Chordata; class Aves; order Strigiformes; family Strigidae; genus Athene; species Athene cunicularia. Next base: position 5,105,029 of record NW_020799095.1, read on the forward strand.
GGCGGCTGCCGTTGTGTACTGCAGACTCTTTTCCTTCGGAAAGGTGGTAGTTTAAATTGGAGTTAGACGTACGGTACCTGCCAAGTTCAACATGCCTCTGAGACAAACACGGCTCTGTCCGTGAGAGGCCCCCGCACCGCTGAGGCTGTGCAAAGGCCAGCTCAGCTATGGAAAACAGCAGGGAGAGGACTTGGCTGCCTCAAAATGCAACTGCTTCTTGTAATGTAGACATAAACTTTTTTTTTTTTTTTTTTTTTTTTAATTAGCATTATTATTTTTGCAAGAGTTCATTCCCAGTTCCCCCACACTGCACACAGGCATTGCTCTGTGTGCTGGCTGCCCCTGTGCCAGGACCACTCAGACCCGGGACCAGCAGGTTTCAGCCCTTTCCAGCAGTTATGCCACATGTCCTAGGCTTGGAGCCCATCTCACTGTGTCCCTGTTCTCACTGAGCTATGTTCTCATCAAGAATGGATGGAAAAAAAACAGGACCCATATGCTCTCCAGGATCTCTGAACTGCCCCTCCTGGGTACTGCTGGAAAAAAGATCAAAGCACCCCAGGCAACCCTCCTGGTATAAGAGTTTGAGGGAGATCCTTAAGGGAAAAAGGCAGAGCACCCCAACATCCCCTAGTTTCTGGGTCAGGCATGCTGGAGGAGAGCATCAATGGATGCGGGACCCACAGCATTGCACAGGAAGGAAAAGCATGTTCCCTCTTCCCCTTCCTGTTCCTGTTTCTCGGGTGGGAATGGCCATGGTTTGCCCTCTTCATCTTTAAAGCTTGCAGTAGCCCATTCTGAAGTGCCAAGCTCCTATACTCAATGCAAAGCTAGGATCTCTGGTTAAAGTAATATAACCAGTAACCTGGACATTCATAAACCCATTCTGCCATCCTCATTATCTATTCCAATTAGCTAGCAGACCCCACCAGGAAGGTGTCTGCAAGCAAAAGAGATCCAAACCTCTCCAGACAGAAACCCTTTTAAAAAAGGCTCTACACAGCTACACTACATGGGGATGCCCAAAATGTGATGCCAGAAGAAAGAACAGAAACCATGGGAGATGACCTACAAGTCTTTTTGTGAGTCCTTCACATTTTAGGCATCCAAGCAGCACAAGGGCCTGATTAACTGAAATTAATCTAAAACCTCATTGTGCAGCAGGAAAAAGATGAAACTGAAATGAAGTCTTTTCCAGTCTGGTGCATGAACCAGCCCCACAGTGTGGAGAGAGGGATGGGGTGAAAATGGATGTGGTACCAATGCTAAATCTGCTGCAAGGAGCAGTTTTAGGAACACAGTGACAGCTTTTTCCGCTTCTTCTCCCTCCCTAGCTCTCAATCCCAAAACCATGTTAACAATCTCAACCCTAAATCCTTCATTGATTTCTGTATGAGCAAATCACTGCTCCTGGGCAAAAGCCACTGGATCTCAGTGGCCCTCCTGGGGCTGTACAGGAGACAGCTCTTGGCCAGAAGGGACATAGATGCTGGGATGGGAAAGGAAGGGGAAATACGTATGGAAGCATTTGGGCACAGTGCAGCTGAGACTGTGCCCAGACAGCATAATGGTACCAGCTATAGGGACTTAATGAAATGCAAAAATGATGGTGCTGAACTTCTGGGAAAGGGCTTTTTGAAAAAATGGTCTGTTCTTTGAAAAGTCTGATTCAGAGAAACTGAGACTTCTTATAGAAATGCACCCATGTATACAAAAGTTTCACTAGGTCCTTGCCTGGACCTGGTCTTGTCTAACTTGTCTCACTTGTTCTCCTTCTCTGCATGGTTTTGCCTGGAAAAGCCCCAGAGCAGCTCCACCGTTTGCATGCTGCGCTGCCCAGCTCCAAGCAGGAGTGTGGCAGGTTTTTGTCTCCATTACATGCCTCCTACTTCTTTCCCTCCCACCCAGCACCCAAGCAACCCATCTGATTTTCCTTATTTTTTCTGCCCATACAACTCAGTCTCAGACTACCAGTAGATCTAGTTGAATTATTCACTGCAATCATTATCATTAATCTAGCCTATTTGCTGAGCCAGCCCTGATGGGTGAATATATTTGTCATTCCTAAGTATTTGCCAAAATAGTCTGGGTGAGCCATTTAGCCTGGGGCCATTCATAGTAGCTATTTGTGTTCCTTTCCATTAAAACTCATCTCTTCTGTAAGGGCCAGTACTATAACTGTGCAGCGCTGAAACCCCACTCAGGTGCTGTTTTGAGCACCTTGGTGCTGGGCATGTTCCCCTGATCCGTTTCTGCCTTAGTAGTCTACCTGCTCTGCCAGGATGGCAGGACACAGCTTGGCAGAGTACAGCACTGGCTCCCAGAGGCAGAGCTGTAACTCCCCAAATTAATGCTTTTCCCCTTTATTACTTTTATTTTATCGTCTCCGGTCATAGCTTTTCCTGGCTATGGACACCAGAGTTACGTGGATTTTCTGTTTGCTTCTTCAAAAGAGCACATGTATATGGGTGGAGAAAATGTACTAAATGCCAAAGATTATATTTTTCCAAGTGTTGTAGTAGGTTCTATGGTTACGGTCACAGAGAGCAAAGGAAATGCAAATGCTGAAGTGGCCACGGGAGCTGGAACTGAGCCTCTGTGCATAAGACTGGCATTTATTTAACATGAGAGGCTATAGGCTAGATGATCTATTTGAAAACATGACCTGTGCAGTGTTGAAGCCTAATCAGTTGGGGGAGTTATTTCTGGTGATTGCTGTCTGAAAACTATAGATTATGTTGCTCACTTACTTCCACTTCCTAAGCCCTAGTAAGGATGTGCAACATCCTCAGTTGCACAGAACCCTTTATAGACACCATGTAGCTCATCGTTATTTGCTAACAATGCACTATGTGTTTAATATAAATCAGGCTATTAACTATGCATGTGTATTGCAATTTGAGGGATTCACCCCCTATTAGTGACATATTTGTTGTAAATTCTGACAAGTTAAAAAAGATCCTCAGCTAGTCAGTCAACTTTTGATTAAAAAATATTAACATTTAACTCAGAAAGTGGCAAAGCTGCCCCCAGCCCAGCCCTTGCAAACGTAAATAAAATTCAGCTTTTGAGATAGGTGGTGTTTGAAAGGAGCCCTGGATTAGCCAGACAACATTAACCTCATTCCTTCAGACTCCATGACCATGAAGATCCCAATGTGTGGTGGCTGTTACATGCAGTAGGAGAGAAGAGACAAACTGCTTGAAAACTCTTGCAAATTTAAGCCCACAGAAGTCAAAGCTGATTACACCAGATGTGCATTTGGCCCATAAACTGCTGAAAAGCAGATAAACAGTTATTTTCTTTGCTTGCAAGACAGAGGCTTCAGCCTTGGATGCAGACACAGCCTGTAGTCAGGGTGAGGACCACACTCGGGAGGAACACAGGAGGTTAGCACAAAAGCCATACGTCCCCTGCACACACACTCACATCTCCCGGTATCTTTTCTCATTCTCTGTTTACCACAGCCATCTCTGGATCATGCAGCCTGTCTCTGACCAGCTGCTTCTTACCATCCTTTGGTTAAAGAGAGATGATAAGCCTCATGTGTAGCATTGGTGGCAGGATGAACATAAGCAGGTGCTCCAGAGCTGTTGGCCTGCTCGCAGTTCACACTAGTTTACTTTCTGTCCATGCCTTGACAGTACAATACCTTTGTCTGACTGGAGAAGACTCTGCTTTTGCCGTGTCTCAGTCGTGGCCATAGAGCAAGCAATAAAAGCATAGTGTGTCAAGACGTCAGATTTCAGAGGTCTGCCTGTAAATTTTTTAGCCTCTGATAATGACTTTTTGCAAACAGGTGATAAAATGCAATTGCTCCCTCCATTTTAAGTGAGAACGGTGTATGATAAGCACCCCTGAGAAGAAATATATTGTTCCACAGCTTGATATATTCATAGTTTTAGACCTACACGTTGCATTAAATGAGTTGCCATCAATCAGCCAGGAAATGCTTCAGGTCTGTGAGGCGTGCTGTGTTTTAGAGAACCAAAGGATGTACTGCAGAGCCCTTCATCATGAGGATGGGGACACTGCTCTGAGAAATGGTTGTTGCCAAAGATAAGGCCTCATGGATCAAAACTCAACCCAAGAAATAACAGCAAAATTATACTGTCGCTCTGAAATGGCCCTGGACCAGCTCCCAGAAACACACCATTAACAAAAGCATTGCAGGAAGTCTCTACTTGCTGTGCTGCATGGTGGCTCCCCACGTTCCTTCTTCTCTTCCCTGGCGTGGGCAGGAACCTTGGCTGACACAAGCAGTAATTCTGCCCAGGTAGAAAGACAAATTTATGTCACATGGAGACTTTCATAACTGAAGGGAGAACTTTACCACAAGACCTATTTTTTTCGGATAAATGGGCCAGTCCTGAAATTTATAGTTGTTAAAGTTCAGTGGCTAGGACTCATATTGGCCTTATATATTTGCATTAAAATTATAGCAGTTTTGTGCACCTGCTCTCCACAGAACTTTACTTTCAGCTTGGATATTAATGTAAGCTTGGAATATCTCTGAGGGGAATCAAATCCTTTCTTGCCTTGATTCTGCAGCAGAGACTACTCCAGGCACAAGGTGAGCATACTAGGGCAGTGGGAGGTATAGCATAAACACCATCATCCTTCCCCAGCCTCTCTTGTAATCAGATCTCAAGAATCATAAAATCATAGAATTGCAGAACAGTTTGGTTTGCAAGGGAACTTTAAAGATCATCTAGTCCAACCCCCCCTGCAACGGGCAGGGACATCTTCAACTAGATCAGGTTACTCAGAGCCCCCTCCAATCTGACCTTGAATGTTTCCAGGTCACTCTGGGCAACCTGTTCCAGTGTTTCATCACCCTCACAGTAAGGATTTCTGCCTTATATCTAGTCTGAATATACCCTCTTTCAGATTAAAACCATTACCCTTTGTCCTATCATTACAGGCCCTACTAAAAACGTCTGCCCCTGTCTTTCTTATAAGCCCCCTTCAAGCATTGAAAGGCCACAATAAGGTCTTCCCAGAGCCTTTTCTTCTCCAGGTTCAACAACTCCAACTCTCTCAGACGTTCTTTATTGGAGAGGTGCTCCCATCCTCCGATCATTTTTGTGGCTTCCTCTGGACCCACTCCAACAGGTCCATGTCTTTCCTGTGCCAAGACTCCAGAGCTGAACACAGGACTCCAGGTGGGGTCTCACAAGAGCAGTGTAGAGGGACAGAATTCATTCCCTCGACCTGCTGGTCACACTTCTTTTGATGCAGCCCAGGATATGGTTGGCTTTCTGGGCTGCGAGTGCACATTTCCTAGTCATGTCCAGTTTTTCACCCACCAGTCCCAAGTCCTTCTCCACAGGGCTGCTCTGAATCCCTTCATCCCCCAGGCTGTAGTGATACTGGGGATTGCCCTGATGGAGGTGCAGGATCTTGCAGGATCCATTTTTGAACTCCCTACAAGTTAAATATTTGTCTTTGCAGGGAAATGATGACAAAATAAACCGAGTGTTGAATGCAAAGCCTCTTCACTGTCATAGAAAAGCTGCCTTTAAGCATGATCTCCTTCCAGAGCAGAAGTGTTCAGAGAGGGAACACTGCAGAACAACTTTGGTCTGCATGGACCAGACCTCAACAGGCTTTCTCAAGGCAAGATTATGTTACACTCCTGCCAACACCCTAGATGCAGTATGCTGAGCAGGCACTGCTAGAAGAAAAGAAAAAAATGAATATGACATCACCTTCTCTAGGCATGCCTTTGTAAATCTGAAAGCTCATGTGTTGAATGGACACAGGGCAAACAGAGAAGACTGGCAATGACACAAGTTTCCTACAGTCTGCTGCTGTTCTACATCAACTCCTACTTAAAACATATGATTCTTAAGTAAGAGATCTGAGAAATACATGGAAAGCATATAACCACAGCCCCAGGTTCCCTGCACCAGTTCTGCCTCCAACTGCCGTAGTGTGACAAACCTAATTGCTGCCTGCCCCATGCCCATAGGTGCTCCCAGCTGCACATAGCGGGGCTGGGGATGAGGATGAGGAGGACCACGGGAAGGGGCCAGCAGCTGCAGGCAGGAACAGATGGCTTCAGCCTTTCCACAGCAGCTGCAGTTGTGTCTGTTTAGAAATTTCTGCAAAGTGCCAATTTTCATTACACGAAGCACTGAATACTTGTCTGGTGAAAACCACATTTCATCACAACCTCCCCAAACTGGATCTTGAACAGCAACCTGATGATTAAATGAAACTCTATTAGCCTGGGTCTATTTTTGAATTGAGTTTTAACCATTCTCTCAATTTTACCTGAACAATTTTCATGCAGACCTGCTCACCGCTGCAAACACATAGGAAGCTCAGCCCACTAACACAGAGAAAAGTTACAGGATTTAAAGAAGATGGAGGATATGTGGAATTGTGCCTGCCCCTGGATCTCTGCAGCAATCCTGCCTGGGGACCGGAGCAGAGCATGTCTTTGTTTAAGGGTAGGGTCAGATGACTGCACTGTCAGAAATTGCCATGCTTTCAGCTGAGATATGGTATCGGTGCACACTGGTCACCTTGGATAAAGAATTACTTGAAAGGAGTTATTCTCACAGGAAAAAAACTCACCTTGCTGCTCGCTCTCTCTGCCCGCTTCCAGGCAGTGATCTGCAACCGCAGGAACAGGAGGGGCGGGTGAAGGAAGGGAATTGAATGCTTAAACACTTGGCTGCATATTATGAAATGCTTTACATGTAAAATAGGTTAAAGAACATCATGAGGAGGAGAGAATATGGAACAGCAGGTTCATGATTACTGGTATTGGTCTAACATGCATTCATGGTAAGGTCAGGGCACACAGGAAAACCTCATCTGAAGGGAAAAAAAAAAAAAAAAAGCTTGGATTATATTCTTGCATATCCAAGAGCTTTAAGTCTTGTAAAGAATTATGATTAACCTGAATGACAGCATTCAGAGCACCAGGAGAGCTCAGTGAAGCAAATCAGGCTGAACTAAAATTAGCGGCGTCTAAAATTCAGCCGTCTACTTGGCATCCACATGCAATGCTTCCCTGGCCCCAGACCCATCACATCATTCAGCTCTCCCAGTGCCGTCAGTTCCTTGCTTTCAAAAGCACTGCTGAGTGAATTGCTGCTGTTCACATGTAGCCTGCACCTGCCTGGAGCCAGCAAGCCCAATTGCTAGATACGGGCTGGGGTTTTTTTCCAATATTTCTTCCAATGTTTATTTGCTGATTGTTTTCCAGGCAGCTGGAATTCAAGATGTGAAGTGGGGACTGTCTGTCAGTGAAAGGATGGAAAAAGACCAGATATAATGGGCCAAGATTATAGGTCTAGAAATACACTGGAATCCCACTTGGCTCAAAATAGACATGAACCATGTCCTGAGAAAAGCAAGGAGGGGTTTACCATGCCTGGTTCACAAGTTATGGGGCAGTAAGACAAGGTCTGCTTCTAGGGGGACTTAAGACAGAGAATGAGTGTGGAAATAAAGTTTTGTCACTCTGCTCTAGATTCTGTATGCCTGTGGCATCTGTACACAGAGTATGGCTGGACTTGTGCACCCTGAGCATCCTTCAGCTCCAGGCTCACTATTCCCATTTGCTGCACACAGGCCAAGCTCTGAGCCATGCTTAAGCACTTGCTGCCCTTGCCCAGGCCCACATTCTTGCTCCCAGGATCTGGAGGAGTTGATACTATTGTGTTACAGATGACTTTGCCAGCAATAATCCTAGAATAAAATTGCAGAATGGTTTGGGTTGGAAGGGATCTTGCAGACCATCTAGTTCCAACCCACCTGCCATGGGCAGGGTCACCTTCCACTAGCCCAGGTTGCTCAAAGCCCTGTTCAACCTGGCCTTGAACGCAGCCACAGCTTCTCTGGGAAACCTGTTCCAGTGTCTCACCACATTCACAGTAAAGAATCTCTTCCTCATATCTAATTAGATATAAGGAATTTCTTCCTTATATCAAATTAAACTGAAAGAGGGTAGTCTCAGTTTAAAACTGTTACCCCTTGTCCTATCACTACACTCCCTGATAAAGAGTCCCTCCCCATCTTTCCTGTAGCCCCCTTTCAGTACTGTAAAGCCGCTATAAGGCCTTCCCAGAGCCTTCTCTTCTCCAGGCTGAACAACCCCAACTCTCTCAACCTGTCCTCACAGGGGAGGTGCTCCAGCCCCCTGATCATCTTTGTGGGCCTCTTCTGGCCTCGCTCCAACAGGCCCATGTCCTTCTTATGCTGGACAGCCCTGAGATGGACCCATCACTGCAGGTGGGATCTCGTAAGAGTGGAGTAGAGGGGGAGAATCACCTCCTTCGACCTGCTGGCCACACTGCTCTGGATGCAGCCCAGGATACGGTTGGCTTTCTGGGCCTTCTGCACTCACTGCTGGATCATAGTGAGTTCACCGTCCACTTACACCCCTAAGTCCTTCTCCTCAGGGCCGCTCTCAGTCCACTCATCACCCAGCCTGTACTTGTGCTTGGGATTGCCCTGACCCATGTGCAGGACCTTGTACTTGGCCATGTTGAACTCCATGAAGTTTGCACGGTCCCACCTCTCCAGCCTGTCCAGGTCCCTCTGGATGGCACATCCCTTCCCTCCAGCGTGTCAACTGCACCACACAGCTCGGTGTCATCAGCAAACTTGCCGAGGGTGCACTTCATCTCACTGTCCATGTCACCAACAAAGATGTTAAACAGTGCCAGTTCCAACACTGACCCCTGAGAAACGTCACTTGTCACCACTCTCCCCTTGATCATCGAGCTGTTCACAACAACTCTGTGAGTGCAACCGCTGAGCCAATTCCTTATCCACTGAGTGGTCCATTTATCAAATCCACAGTGTCAATGCTTTGCACAAGTCTACACAGAGAACATCAGTTGCTCTTGTCTTATCCACCATTGATGTAACCCCATTGTAGAAGGCCACCTTATTTGTGAAGCCATGCTGGCTGTCACCAATCACCTCTATTTTCCATGTGCCCCAGCATGGTTTCAAGGAGGATCCGCTCCACGATCTTACCAGGCACAGAGGTGAGACTGACTGGACCGTAGTTTCCCAGGTCTTCCTTTTTCCCTTTTTAAAAATGGGGTTTACATTTCCCCTTTTCCAGTCAGCAAGAACTTCACCGGACTTCTCAAACATAATGAACAGTGGCATAGCCACTTCATCCACCAGTTCCCTCAGGATCCATGGATGCATCTCATCAGGTCCCATGGACTTGTGCGCCTTCAGGTTCCTTAGATGGTCTTGAACCTGATCTTCTCCTACAGTGGGCAGTTCTTAATTCTCCCAGTCCCCATCTTTGCCTTATGAGTCTTGGGCAGTGTGACTGGAGCACTTGCCAGTGAAGACTGAAGCACAGAAGTCATTGAGTAGCTCAGCCTTGTCCATATCCTAGGTAACCAGGTCCCCCATTTCCTTCTGGAGAGGGCCCATGTTTTCGCTAGTCTTCCTTTTATCATCGAGGTACCTATAGAAGCTCTTCTTGTTGCCCTTGATGTCCATGGCCAGATTGAATTCTATCAGGGCTTTGGCCTTCCTAACCTGATCCCTGGCTGCTCCGACAGTTTCTCCATATTCCTCCCAGGCTACCTGTCCTTGCTTCCACCCTCTGTAGGCTTCCTTGTTGTGTTTGAGCTTGTGCAGGAGCTCCTTGTTCATCCGTGCAGGCCTTCTGGAATTTTTGCCTGACTCCCTCTTTGTTGGGATGCATCGCTCCTGAGCTTGGAGGAGGTGATGCTTGAATATTAACCAGATTTCTTGGGTCCCTCTCCCCACCAGGGATTTATCCTATGGTGCTCTGCCAAGCAGATCTCTGAAGAGGCCAAAGTCTTTTCTCCTGAAGTGCAGGGTAGCAAGCTTGTTCTGTGCCCTCCTTGCTGCCCTGAGGATCTTGAACTCCAACACTTCATGGTCACTGCAGCCAAGGCTGCCCTTGAGCTTTACACTCCCCACCAGCCCCTCCTTGTTGGTGAGAACAAGGTCCAGCATAGCACTTCTCCTTGTTGGCTCCTCTGTCACTTGGAGAAGGAAGGTATCATCTATGCATTCCAGGAACCTTCTGGATTGCTTGTGCCCTGCTGTGTTGTCCCTCCAACAGATATCAGGGTGAAGTCCCTCATGACGACCAGGGCTTGTGAGCGTGAGGCTGCTCCTATCTGTCTATAGAGGGCCTCACCCACCAGTCTTCTTGGTCAGGTGGCCTGCAGCAGACCCCCACTATGACGTCTCCTGTCCCTGCCCTCCCTTTAATCCTGACCCATAAACTCTCAGTTGGCTTCTCATCCATCTGCTGGCAGAGCTTTGTGCAACCCAGCTGGTTATCAACATAGAGGGTGACATAGCCTCCTCATATCCCCTGTCAGTCTTTCTTAAAGAGCCTATATCCTTCCATGCCAACACTTCAATCATAGGAGTTTTCCCACCACGTCTCTGTAATGCCAGTAAGATCATAGACCTGCAGGCATGTACACGTTTCTAGCTTCTTTTGTTTATTACCCATGCTATATGCATTTGCTTAGAGGCATTTAAGTTAGGCCCCAATGAAGCCAACTTGCTGGAATTCCTTTGTGCTGCTCTTCAGGTGCTCTCCTGCTGACCCATGATCTCTCTCCAGGTTCTGGGCATCCATTGCTGGCACTGGCATCAAGCTGGTAGGAGTGGGATGGATTGAGGTTCCCCTCCCCGGGAAACTTTAGTTTAAAGCCCTCTTCACCAGCTTGGCAAGTCTATGACTGAAGATGCTCTTCCCCTTCTCTGACAGATGGACCCCACCAACCCCAGTAGATCAGGTTTCTCAAAGCAAGTCCCGTGATCTAAACAGCCAAACCCTGGCTGTGGCACCAGTCCTGTAACCAACTGTTAATTTGCCAGATTCGACTGGCCCTTTTAAACCCCTTCCCTTTGACTGGGAGGACTGATTTAAAAACTAATCCGAAAGCCAGCTCCAGTTGGAAAACTTTGAGCGCAAACTGTGGCTTACCTAAGACCCAGCAGTGGGGATAGAAAGTACTCAGGTAAAGGGACCCAGTGTTTGTCACCTCACAAAGCTGAAGAGTGACTTGTGAGGAGTAACTTCTCTTAGGGAACATGAAAAGGATGACACAGGGCATTAGGACAGAGTAGCAATCTAGCATCCCATGCAGCACTCATTTTCATGTGTAGAAAACCCCTCACAAATACTGGGAAACGCTCACTGTGGGGGTTTCATGCCTGCAGAAGCAGTTTTCAGATGATGCACAGTGCACTGGTAACATCTAGAGAGTAAGAAAACTTCACAACAGCTTGCCAAAAGGGTGGACAAGCAGCACAGTAGTGGTCAAAATGCCAGGCCAGCAAACACATGCTTGAATAACCCATGCTAAGGGTAAATCAGAGACCTGCATCACTTCAGGAAGACTGGGTAGGCAGCAATAAATCAAGGACGAGGCAGAGCAAATGCAAAGAGGGCAGAGAAAGAGAAGGAGAAACTGAGATCTACTCACTTTTTAACAGAAGAGACAGCAATGACCTGGGGTTAAAAATAAGAGTAAAGAAAGTTATACTGAATTTCTCCTCATATCACAACACAGACACCAAAGAATCTGTCAGGGGGCAGAACAGAGACAAGAAAAGACACACATACTGTGGAGCTCACTGCCATCAAGGCCACAGACCTCTCATGACTCATATCACGAAATTTTCATATGCACAACTAAATACCAAGAGAGTTTCAAGAGCAATAAAAAGCCTCATGTTACATGACTACACCAATATCAATAATGGACACGAGGAGAAGACTCACCTATTGTAGAAGACTCCATATCTACCTACTGCAAGGGCTTTACACCCATGTCCTGGAGCATTTCATGTCAGACAAACACTGGACTGGAGAGGCCACTGGCCTTACCTAATACAGTAATTTCCATGCTGCTGTTTTTTCTGACAGCCTCAATCTTCTGATGCTTTACAGTGGGTTTTTTTCTCAGCTGTACCCCTTTCTGCACAGATATGTGTTATCTGCATTCTTGTGATGAGGTATTTTCACAGGCTTGCCTTTGAAAGAAGAGCTGCAGTCAGGAGAATGCAATTGGGTGCTAATGGAGCGTGCCTTGGACTACCTGTGGAAAAAGGCACAACTTGCAGACAAGGAGCAGTGGAAGCCGAGTAGAAAGAGAGTGAGGAAAGGAGGAGGTCCAGAAGCCACTCCTGCCTGACACAACAGCCAGCTATGTGTTTCCTTTACTCCATCTCCACGTCCTCCCAGGCTCCATTTTAGGTTCTTCAAATACCACTGATACTGTTTACCGTTGAATGCAAAGGAGTTTGTCTTCCTCCTGAGTTCTTCCAGAGCAGCTTCCCTCCCCTCCTGCAACAGCCTCACCACCTTATTTTATGCATCTTCCCATCTCCTCGAGGTGGTTCAGAGATCACCATCAGCACTGAGCTTTCCTTCTCACCTTCTCCCAGCTGGACACAGGCAGTGGTACTCAAGGGTCTTGTCAGTCAGCACCAGCTTTGAAAGCAGGTTTCCATTGCTACCCTGATGCTCATACATGCCAAGCCAGCATTGACTTCCAAGAAAACTTCCAGCCCTGATAGCCATTTTACCTCACCACAGAACACAAAATATGGGCACATTTCATTGGGACCACCAGCTTAGACATTTTTTATGATGCACAAGTGGCAAGTAGGATCCCCAGAAGCTGATAAACCAACTAAGGCAAAGCAGGGGGAGGAGAACTTTTTCTTGGAGCACATCAACATTGTAAAGAAACAGGCATAAAAAGCAGTTTGAGACACAATCATTCAGGCCATTACTCCTGTATTTAGGCTGCCTAACATTATGCATCATAAACAATTTGTGAAGGTTTCTTGAAATGCTTGGAGATGACTATTATTTGCAG